>NC_069508.1:203872532-203997532 GCF_027579735.1 Bombina bombina
TGCTAATGTATAACACTGTTATAAAACTGCTGCCATCTAGTGCTCTTGCTAATGTATAACATTATAAAACTGCTGCCATCTAGTGCTCTTGCTAATGTATAACATTGTTATAAAACTGCTGCCATCTAGTGCTCTTGCTAATGTATAACATTGTTATAAAACTGCTGCCATCTAATGCTCTTGCTAATGTATAACACTGTTATAAAACTGCTGCCATCTAGTGCTCTTGCTAATGTATAACATTGTTATAAAACTGCTGCCATCTAGTGCTCTTGCTAATGTATAACATTGTTATAAAACTGCTGCCATCTAGTGCTCTTGCTAATGTATAACACTGTTATAAAACTGCTGCCATCTAGTGCTCTTGCTAATGTATAACATTATAAAACTGCTGCCATCTAGTGCTCTTGCTAATGTATAACATTGTTATAAAACTGCTGCTGTCTAGTGCTCTTGCTAATGTATAGCACTGTTATAAAAACTGCTGCCATCTAGTGCTCTTGCTAATGTATAACATTGTTATAAAACTGCTGCCATCTAGTGCTCTTGCTAATGTATAACATTATTATAAAACTGCTACCATCTAGTGCTCTTGCTAATGTATAACATTGTTATAAAACTGCTGCCATCTAGTTATCTTGCTAATGTATAACATTGTTATAAAACTGCTGCCATCTAGTGCTCTTGCTAATGTATAACATTGTTATAAAACTGCTGCCATCTAGTGCTCTTGCTAATGTATAACATTGTTATAAAACTGCTGCCATCTAGTGCTCTTGCTAATGTATAACATTGTTATAAAACTGCTGCCATCTAGTGCTCTTGCTAATGTATAACATTGTTATAAAACTGCTGCCATCTAGTGCTCTTGCTAATATATAACACTGTTATAAAACTGCTGCCATCTAGTGCTCTTGCTAATGTATAACATTGTTATAAAACTGCTGCCATCTAGTGCTCTTGCTAATGTATAACATTGTTATAAAACTGCTGCCATCTAGTGCTCTTGCTAATGTATAACATTGTTATAAAACTGCTGCCATCTAGTGCTCTTGCTAATGTATAACATTATTATAAAACTACTGCTATATAGTGCTCTTGCTAATGTATACCATTGTTATAAAACTGCTGCCATCTAGTGCTCTTGCTAATGTATAACATTGTTATAAAACTGCTACCATCTAGTGCTCTTGCTAATGTATAACATTGTTATAAAACTGCTGCCATCTAGTTATCTTGCTAATGTATAACATTGTTATAAAACTGCTGCCATCTAGTGCTCTTGCTAATGTATAACATTGTTATAAAACCGCTGCCATCTAGTGCTCTTGCTATTGTATAACATTGTTATAAAACTGCTGCCATCTAGTGCTCTTGCTAATGTATAACATTGTTATAAAACTGCTGCCATCTAGTGCTCTTGCTAATGTATAACATTGTTATAAAACTGCTGCCATCTAGTGCTCTTGCTAATGTATAACATTGTTATAAAACTGCTGCCATCTAGTGCTCTTGCTAATGTATAACATTATTATAAAACTGCTGCCATCTAGTGCTCTTGCTAATGTATAACATTATTATAAAACTGCTGCCATCTAGTGCTCTTGCTAATGTATAATACTGTTATGCATTTTTTTTTATAATGGAAGCAAATTGCAAAGGTTTTTTTGTTTTGTTTTTTTAATTGCGTGCTCGGTCTAAATCATGATCGTTTAATTTTGACTTTAATATCTAATGGCCGCTGCTTCTTACATTGCGGGAAGCAGGCACCCTGCTACCCCGCAAGGACTCCGGAGCAGCTTACGTGGCTTATTACATGGAGCCGTTATATTTATCCGTCTCTGCTTCTCTAACTAATAAAGCAGTTCTAGGTTCTAAATAAATGTATTAGGAATTAATATGTGTGAATTTCCACTAAACCGCAGAGCCCTTTTTGTAGCCGTGACATCCAGGTGCTGTTGTTCCTGCTCTCAGGCGGTATGTGGGAATTTCTAGCGTTTTTGCAGATGCTTCATCATGAAAATCAGTCATTTCTAACCTTCTGTACAGTTTCAAAATGCTGCAGGATTATGCTTTACAGATGTTTATTGTGTTGCCATTTAGATTCCATGAGCCTGTAGGAGACAGATAATAGTATTTAGTGTGACCCTTAGTTCTGCAAAGGTACAAAACTGTTATTATATTGTTCCTCTGTTTTACCTTTAGTCAGTTTTTATATATGAACTGTATATATCAGTAATAAGCACGTCATTGCATATGCAACCAAGGCATTAAAACATTTAGAAAAAACAACTTGGTAAACATTTTGTAGAACCCTTGAAGTCTCCCCTAAGCAATCACTGGGTAACATGCAGAAGGATAAAAAAAAAACTCTGCAAAAAATGAAAAAAATCAAGTGTAAATTAGAGGGAAAAATAGGCAAAATAACTATATATAAATAAGTATTTACAGACATATATACACATATAAAAACATACATAGATATGTACACACCTATATATGTATATATATATAAGTGCACTAGAGCTCTTTGCAGTTAAGTAGATATAAACATGAAAAAACATATTTATGTAATATTCATACAGCTAGATTACGAGTTTTGAGCGCTATAGGGTTTTTAACGACCGCCACAAAAGTGACGTTATTTGAACCCCCTATAGCGCTGGTATTACGAGTTTAAAAAAAGCAGACTTGTGCGGGCGATATGGTGGCGTTGAGCTCCATACCGCACAGAAAACAAGCGCTGCTGTTACGTGCTCGTGCACAAGTTCCCCATAGACATCAATGGGGAGAGCCGGCCAAAAAAAGTCTAACACCTGCGATCCCGGAATAAAAAGCTCTGTAACACAGCCCCATTGATGTCTATGGGGAAAATACATTTAATGTAAAAACCTAACATAAACCCCATGTCTAAACACCCCTAATCTGCTGCCCCTAACATCGCCACCACCTACATACAGTTATTAACCCCTAATCTGCTGCCCCTAAAATCGCCGCCCCCTACATAATACTATTAACCCCTAATCTGCTGCCCCTAACATTGCCGCCCACTACATACTATTAACCCCTAATCTGCTGCTCCTAACATCGCCACCCCTACATAATACTATTAACCCCTAAACCTCTGGCCTCCCACATCACTACCACTAAATAATTATATTAACCCCTAAACCTAACCCTAACGTAACCCTAAGCCTAACACCCCCTAACTTTAACATAATTTAAATATAACTAAATTAAAGTTACAATTATTAACTAAATAATAACTATTTTAAACAAAATACATAATTACGTGTGAAATAAAGCCTAAGCTATCTACAATATAACTAATAGTTATATTGTAGCTAGCTTAGGTTTTATTTTTATTTTACAGGTAAGTTTGTATTTAGTTTAACTAGGTAGACTAGTTAGTAAATAGTTATTAACTATTTATTAACTACCTAGTTAAAATAAATACAAACTTACCTGTGAAATAAAACCTAACCTGCCTTACACTAAAACCTAACATTAAAAAAAAACACTAAAATTACTAAAATTAAAATGAATAAATTATAAAAAAATAAAAAAATTACAAAAAATAAGAAACAAATTATCAAAAATTAAAACGAATTACACCTAATCTAATAGCCCTATCAAAATAAAAAAAGCTATTTTGCCATGCCCTGAAAAGCTCTTTTTATGAAAAGCCCAAACCCTAAGCTAAAGTAAAAACCCACCCCAAAAAAACCTTAAAAAAACCTAACACTAACCCCCAACGATCCACTTACAGTTATAGAAGTCCCGCTTGAAGGATCCATCCAGCCGGCGAAGTCCTCATCCAGGCAGCAAGAAGTCTTCATCCAGGCGGCCTTTTCGATCTTCATCCAGCCGGCAAAGTCCTCATCCAGGCGGCAAGAAGTCTTCATCCAGACAGCATCTTCTACTTTCATCCATCTGGCGCTGAGCGGGTCCATCCTGAAGACATTCGGCGTGGAGCATCATCTTCATACAGTCTCCGCTGTACACTGAAACTTCAATGCAAGGGACACCATCAAAGATGGTTTGAACTCTCATCCTATTGACTGTTCCAATCAGCAAATAGAATGAGAGTTTAATCCTATTGGCTGATTGGAACAGCCAATAGGATGAAAGCTCAATCTTATTGGCTGATTGGAACAGCCAATAGGATTATAGCAGCTTTAATTCCTATTGGCTGATCTTTCAGTCAATAGGAATGCAAGGGACGCCATCTTTGCATTGAAGTTCCAGTGTATGGCAGAGACCGTATGAAGAGGATGCTCCGCGTCGGATGTCTTCAGGATGGACCTGCTCCGCGCCGGATGGTGAAGATAGAAGATGCCACCTGGATGAGGACTTCGCCAGGTGGATGAAGATCAAAGAGGCCGTCTGGATGAAGACTGCTTGCCGTCTGGATGAGGACTTCACAAGGCTAGATGGATCCTTCAAGCGGGACTTCAATAACTGTAAGTGGATCGTCGGGGGTTAGTGTTAGTTTTTTTTAAGGGTTTTTTGGGTGGGTTTTTATTTTAGCTTAGGGTTTGGGCTTTTCATAAAAGAGCTGATTGCCCTTTTCAGGGCATGGCAAAAGAGCTAAATGCCCTTTTAAGGGCAAATACAAATGTCCTTTTCAGGGCAATGGTTAGCTTAGGTTATTTTAGATAGTTATTTAAGGGGGTTGGTTGGGTGGGTGGTGGGTTTTACTGTTGGGGAGGGGGGTGTTTGTTTATTGTAGGCTAGGGTTTTTTTTATTTTGGGGGGCTTTTTATTTTGATAAGGCTATTAGATTAGGTGTAATTTGTTTTTATTTTTGTTAATTTGTTTCTTATTTTTCATAATTTTTATTTTTTGTAATTTAGTTATATTTTTTTGTAATTAGTTACTTTTTTCATTTTTAGAGTAGTGTTAGGATTTTTTTAATGTGTAGTTTAGTTTTTTTTTTTAATATGTAGTTAGTTTAATTGTAGCTTCATAATTATATTAGTTTAATTGTTAGGTTAAATTAATTTTTGTAATTTAACAGGTAGGTTTTAATTTAATTTAAGATAGGGAATTTGTAATTTTAATATAAAGTTAGAGGATTGTTAGGTTCAGGGGTTAATAGTTTATCTAAGTATATTTCATTGTGGGGGGCTTGCGGTTAAGGGGTTAATAGGTTTATTATAGTGGCGGTGTGGGGCGGACGGCAGTTTAGGGGTTAATAATATTTAAATAGTGTTTGCCATGCGGGACTGCGGCGGTTTATGGGGTTAATAGGTTTATTATAGTGGCGATAATGTTGGGGAGCAGAGGAATAAAGGTTAATAAATTTTAATAGTGGCGACGATGTCCGGAGCGGCAGATTAGGGGTTAATAAGTATATTATAGTGTTTGCGATGCCTCGGTTTGGGGTTAATAGGTAGTTTATGGGTGTTAGTGTACTTTGTAAAGCTTTAGTTATGAGTTTTATGTTACAGCTTTGTAACGTAAAACTCATAACTACTGACATTAGATGGTGTTACGAATCTTGTCGGTATAGGGTGTACCGCTCACTTTTTTGCCTCCCAGGCAAACTCGTAATACCGGCACTATGGGAGTACCATTGAAAAAGGACATTTTTAAAAGTGCGGTACTGACGTTGCGTGACTGGCTAAAAGGTGTGCGGTACACCTATACTGACAGCGTATAGGTGTTAGGGAAAATGAAGCGTTATGGGCCATAATACTGCTTTTTCACTCATAACGCCAAACTCGTAATCTAGGTGGTATTTAATAAAAGTTTTAACTATGTATTTACTGTAAATATTTCACATTCCAATATTCTGCACATAGCAGAATATGTTCTAAGTATTTATAAATAGATATTCCTGTATATATCTATATACCTATATATAATAATGTATAAGTATATTCAGTATGTGTATATATATATATATATATATATATATATATATATATATATATATATGTATAGGTATAGATATATATTGTACCAAAAACCATCAGATATATGTAGAGATATATATTTATGAATAAATAGAACATATTCTTCTATGTGAAGAACATTGGAATGTGAAATATTCTTATTTTCATATCTGGTTAGAGCACATGAGAATACGCGATCAGGTTTGCTCTCGAGTTCGGTGGGTTTTTTTTTTCACTTTTTTTGCTCCATTGACTTCTATGGGGAATACGTGAATGCGCACGCGATATTCTAAGTTCATATTTTTGCGCTCATCAAGTTAGTTCGCAAGCTAAAACAATTTACTTTCAACTAATAATACAAGTGCAACCCGATGAGCACAAAAAGCTTACTTATAGCGCAATTAACACTCAAGCAGGAACATTAATTAGCTTTTTTCGTGTAATCTGGCCCTAAGTGTTTAAAAGGTTTTATAGTGGATTTTTAGATCAGTATATGTGCATATTCTTCTTTATAGTAGTGGCTATTACGCGCAGTTATATAAGCATTGGTGTTTACTGTCCCTTTAAAGGGACATGAATCCTAATATTTTTATCTCATGATTCAGATAGGGCATGAGGTTTTAAACAACTTTCTAATTTATTTCTATTATTACTGTTCATGAAACTCAGAATTAAGTTTTTATGCACTTTTAATTCTAGCGCCTGCCTGTTGCGTGTCCTTGTCTTTTAACCCATTCAGTGCCATATACAGGCACAGCAAGATGTCAACATCTAAATTAGAAAGTCTTTTAAACCAGAAAGAATATAACTGTAAATGTAATATTTTCTTGTCTAGAATACTGTTGTTTTTTTCTCCCGTGTTTATAACACTTTTGTTTACCTACAAAGGTGCTTAGAAGTTATGTGGTGGCTGAGTGGATACACTTTCTCCTTCCAGCATCCATTCAATCAATAACTGGTGCCACACCAAACACATTAAGATCACTATAAGATTCTTTACTGTAGATCAGTTGAAGATCTTTGCAGCATTTCATGTTCAGAAACAGTCAGGATCAAGGGCAAATTGTGATTGGAGTTTTTAAGCAGGAATACAAGCAAAAATAGCTTAAGGCAGGGGTCAACAAATCTGTTTAAAATGTAGGAGCCAGTGGTAAAATTCTAGGAGCCTGTGGCTCCCTGATAACTGGGTTTGGCTTAGGGCTCGACAAATGTTTATCTTGGTTTAGTGATGTGATTGACTGTACAATCAAGAGGATAATTGATTCAGAGGATCCTCCAGGAGGGAGAGCCAAGTGCAGACATTAGGAGATGTAATGGTGCATAGCTGAGACAGCTGACTCAAAGGCTACCAAGTAGTTTAGAACCCAGTGTTTCTATTTATTTTATTTCAGATTGTGAGCCAATCCCTTACTCTCACACTAGCAGCACCGCTATTTAGATGCACAAGAGACTCACTGACAAAAGAATAGCTTTTATATAGTGTCATAATAAGAACAAGAATTGTATTAGAAAAGAGAACAGTCTACGCGTTTCGTGGCAGTAGATCCTTCCTGAAAACTACTGAACTGCACTGCTAATTTGCATTTAATGCATAACAAATCATGAATAATTATTGTACTGTTTTCTTTAACCCCTTTAATGTGTTCCCATAGATATAGTTTACCTGGGGGTAATATTTTCTACAAATAGCACCTTTACCTATATTTTCTCATTTAAAATTGCCACTATGACATATTGGAATTGCCACCTATACTGAAAATATGAATTCTACAGTATTGACTATAGAAAAGTGATGTAAACAAGAGGAAGCAGCAGAAATCAACCTACTTGTGGGAAGAGGGAGAAAGAACCCAGCTCATTTAAAAGTTGTTCTGGCAGCAGAATAAATTTACAAGGAACTCTTTATCAGCTAATTGCCCAAGAAGATTACAACTTTATTTAACAAAAAGATGTGCTCAATTAAAAAACCTACACATGTATAAAATATATGGCAATGATAACCCAGCCTGCGTATGTCATAGAAGCCAGGAGTAAGAGTTAACCATTTTGTAGACTTTGGGATTACAATTGCAACCCCACATAACACAACAGACTTAGGAAAATGAGGAACAGATGGGGATTTGCTGAATAAATATAATTAAATAGTTGACATAGATATGATGCAATTTGTAAATCTGGAACTGAATTATAGCAAGATAAGACTATCTAGTTTGACTCACAGTATAAGGAACTCAGGCTAAGCTCATGCATTGTTTCAGATCTAAAACAAGTGTAAAAATGAGTCATCTGGATGGGTCCGGCTGATTTTATCAGCCATTAAATGTGTAATAAAAAGAGCACAAAAAGTTGAAGTTTTGAAGTACAAATTTACCAAGCAATTCAATAACCTTATGAGTTAGTAATAGATCTTTAGTAACCATGATTTATTGCTCACCGTCTGCATAACCTTGTGCAAAACGCATTATATTTCCAGATGGGGGTTTTTTTAAATTTGAAAATCATTACCCTGCATCTTTACAATTTAATGCAGATTCCAGTAATAGAAATGTTTTAGTACATGCATTAAATATAATTAAATATAATTCAAGAACATAAATATAATGCACCAAATGACTGAATTGTATTGGTTTCTCAAAAATATACATTGTGTTATAAGATTTGGGGTAGAAAAAGGATTATCTTCTGTTGGCCAATTCACAAAATGTTTCTGTGGGTTAATAATGAGTTCATTAGTGCTTAAATTGTTATTTATATATATATATATTTAGTAATTAAGCACTTACTGGTCTTCAGCCGTCAGGATATAGTGAATATTTCATTTAAGTGACATTTCAGACAAAACACAGTCCCTTCTTCTGACAAACAATACTTGCAAATACCAAACTTTTATTGGCCTGTGTAACCCTCCCTATCAATCAAGCCTATCCTGGCTGTGCAGGTGCAAAAACCAAGTGATAGGTTAAACAGTGTGTTAATGCTGTATAAAGGTATGTTGATAATTCCATCATTACCCCTACCCCGCACGCCCGATGTCTTGGGGTCACACTTGACTCAGATCTTTCCTTCACTCCTCACATTCAGTCCTTGGCTAAAGCCTGCCGCTTCCACCTTAAAAACATCACTAAAATTAGACATTTCCTTACACAAGATACAACCAAGATTTTAATCCACTCTCTCATCCTTTCCCGCCTCGACTACTGCAACTCTGTCCTCTCTGGTCTACCTAGCTGCCGCATAGCTCCTTTACAATCCATTATGAATGCCTCTGCCAGGCTCATCTTCCTTACTCGTCGCTCCTCATCTGCTGCACCTCTCTGCCAATCCCTTCACTGGCTTCCTCTTGCCTCTAGGATTAAACATAAAACCCTCACCCTGACATATAAAGCTCTCAACTGCACTGCTCCCCCCTACATCTCAGAACTTGTCTCTAGATACTCTCCCTCCCGTCCCCTTCGTTCAGCTCAGGATCTCCTCCTCTCCTCCTCTCGTTACTTCCTCACATTCACGTTTACAGGACTTCTCCAGACTGGCCCCCATCTTGTGGAATTCCCTGCCTCGCTCCTAGTTTTAACAGCTTCAAGCACTCCCTAAAAACTCTACTATTGGGATGCATACAACCAACACTAACCTTTCCTAACGCCATTGCTTTCCCCTTGAACCCCTTAGAATGTAAGCCTATAGGCCCAGCTGTTTACAGATCGCTTCATAAGAGCCGACTACAACAGTGAAACTCTCGGCAGGGCCCTCTACCCACTTGACCCCTACAAAAGCTATCCTGTAGACCAAATTTGTTTACAGCGCTGCGGAATCTGTTGGCGCTCTACAAATACCTGATAATAATAATAATAATAATAATAAAAAAGGTATACATAATATCTGTTATAACTCGCTTAAAAAATGCCAACTAACAATTTATTAGTGTGTATAAATATATCTCTCCCATACACACTAATAAATTGTTAGTAGGCATTTTTTAAGCGAGTTATTACAGATATTATATATACCTTTATACAGCATTAACACACTGTTTAACCTATCACTTGGTTTTTGCACCTGCACAGCCAGGATAGGCTTGATTGATAGGGAGGGTTACACAGGCCTATAAAAGTTTGGTATTTGAATGATAATGTAAAAAAATAAATAAACGTAGTGTTTTGCAAATATAGAGTAGTCCGCGGTACAACCATTGGAATTCTCATTAAAGGAACACCATTTAATAGCTCACATAAAATACAAGCATATCAGATAATAAGTTCCAAATATTTTAGGTGTCACTCTTTCCAGTGTTTTAGGAGCTTAGGAGCAGGCCCATTTTGGGTTCAGAACCTGGGTTATGCTTGCTTATTGGTGGTTAAATGTAGCCACCAATAAGCAAGCACTATCCAGTGTGCTGAACTTAAAATGGGCCGGCTCCTAAGCTTTACATTCCTGCTTTTTTTAATAAAGGTACCAAGAGAACGAAGAAAAAATAATAATTGTAGTAAATTATAAAGTTGCTGCTCTATCTGAATCATGACAGAAAAAAATTGGGTTTAGTGTCCCTTTAATAATATAATTTTGCAACAATAATTATAATTCAAGTAATACCTTGACATTGAATCTATACTACCAAGAGAGGGGGAGGTGGGAAAATTCCTAGGTAAAACAGGTGCAGTTTGACATCCGTGATAATGTTTTGACTGTTACTTCATTACTATAACGGAAATCACTTTTCCAACCTACAGTTTATAATTTATACAGCCAAGAACACAGCACACAGTTGATTTGATACATTTGAGATATTCCCCTTCCTACCGATCCATAAAGGACACATTTCTGTTAATTTTTTTAACAATAATATTTTGCATGATTTCATTTGATTTTGGTTACAAATGGAGTAGTGTTTTTAATTTCTTCAGCTGGGCAGCAAGATTTCATTTCTGTTTTACTGTCTTTTACTGATATAACATAATAAAAATGATATTTTAATGTTTAGTTGATAACTTGTATATATATATATATATATATATATATATATATATATATATATATATATATATATATATATATATATATATATATATATATATATATGGGATTATCTTTTCCCCTGTATTTGTGTAAAAAAGCATATTTTTGAGTATACCTATGTAGTGGGTGAACCATAATAGTTTTCATAGTTACAAGGTAATCACAGAGGTATAAAGTATATTAATATAACTGAGATAAGGGGGCAGTCTGCAGAGGCTTAGATACAAGGTAATCACAGAGGTAAAAAGTATATTAATATAACTGAGATAAGGAGCAGTCTGCAGAGGCTTAGATACAAGGTAATCACAGAGGTAAAAAGTATATTAATATAACTGAGAGAAGGAGCAGTCTGCAGAGGCTTAGATACAAGGTAATCACAGAGGTAAAAAGTATATTAATATAACTGGGATAAGGAGCAGTCTGCAGAGGGTTAGATACAAGGTAATCACAGAGGTAAAAAGTATATTAATATAACTGAGATAAGGGGCAGTCTGCAGAGGCTTAGATACAAGGTAATCACAGAGGTAAAAAGTTTATTAATGTAACTGAGATAAGGGGCAGTCTGCAGAGGCCTAGATACAGGGTAATCACAGAGGTAAAAAGTATATTAATATAACTGTGTTGGTTATGCAAAACTGGGGAATGGGTAATAAAGGGATTATCTTTTTAAACAATAACAATTCTGGAGTAGGCTGTCCCTTTAAAAATTAATTTATTTAATGAAAGTAAGAAAAAATGTGATTTTTTTTTTTAATGTAGTTGAAATTCATGTGTAATTAATCATTTTGTTGTGTTGTTTTAAGAAATTGTGACATTTTAAACAGCGAAATATAATTTGGACATTTTTTTAACTTTAAATAAAAACTGGTTGATTTGTATCTTTATTAAAGTCACTTATTTTCCCTGCTTTCTCTTTCTAGAGGCTAAAGATTATTTCACAAATCTATAACAAATTGTTGGTTTCCATTCATTTGCTGCCAAAAAAATATCTATATTAGATGAGAGTTAAATAGTCACTTGATTTCCCCTTTCTTGAATAACTGTAGTATGAATTACTTTGTGTCACAATGCCAAAAACCACCAAAAAAGCATGACATATAAGAAACTGCTGTAATAACGTTACTGTAACTAATATGAAAGCTTAGCCTGCTGTTTTATCCGTGTTTTTATGTTATTTAATTATATGGCTTCTTGATATAACTGTGTTTATATGCAGATTACACATTCCCTTTGTGCAGTATATCTTATCAAATCAATTTTTAATTTGTCAGATTTTTACTGTGTTTGTCTTATCGTTTGTGCAAAATGGATAACAGAAGTGTTTTTAAACAGACATACTTTGTATTTCTTCTTATTAAACACATTTTTGTTTTTATGTCACTTTCATAACATTGGAGAAAAACAGGCAGTAAACTTACCCCTAGTGGGCTGAACCAGTTCATAAGGGTAATGTTTGCACCTCATAAGGTGTTCAGGGCTTGCCTCTGCTGCCAAACCCCCAAAGCAAGCCTTATTATTCCCTTTTTAACTGACAGGTGTTACAGCCAATCAGCTGCAGTACCACTCCCTCTGATCTGCATACGACCTCGGTCCAGAGACTGTATGCAGGGCATAGGGTGTATGCAAGGCAGAGACAGGGCAGAGGGTGTATGCAGTGCAGAGACTGTATGCAGGGCATAGGGTGTATGCAAGGCAGAGGGTGTATGCAGGGCAGAGGGTGTATGCAGGGCAGAGGGTGTATGCAGGGCAGAGGGTGTGTGCAGGGCAGAGGGTGTATGCAAGGCAGAGACAGGGCAGAGGGTGTATGCAGGGCAGAGGGTGTGTGCAGGGCAGATGGTGTATGCAGGGCAGAGACTGTATGCAGGGCATAGGGTGTATGCAAGGCAGAGGGTGTATGCAGGGCAGAGGGTGTATGCAGGGCAGAGGGTGTATGCAGGGCAGAGGGTGTGTGCAGGGCAGAGGGTGTATGCAGTGCAAAGACTGTATGCAGGGCAGAGGGTGTATGCAGGGCAGGGAATTGCTGCTCTATCTGAATCATGAAAGAAAAAAATTGGGGGTTCATATCCCTTTATACAATAGTCAAAAGTATATATTTGTGTGTGTGTATATATACTGTGTATGTGTGTGTGTATATGTGTGTATATATATATATATATATATATATATATATATATATATATATATATATATATATATATATATATATATATAAACAATAGTATTGCAGTATGCATTAATACCTTTTTTATCGTACTAACATTATAGAGTAAAAGATAAGCTTTTGAGCGTTTGCTCTCTTCAGGTCTGAAGCAATGCACCTGAGGAAGCTCTCGAAAGCTTGTTTTTTACTATATAATGTTAGTCCAATAAAGAGGTATTAATATATACTGCAATACTATTGTTATTTTTTAACTACTGGACTTCTCCAATCTATATATATATATATATATATATATATATATATATATATATATATATATATATATATATATATATATATATATATTTTAAATATCTGTTTTAAAATATATTTTTTATATATTATCTAAACGTATGGTCTTTTATTCTGTTTTTATTCATATTATAACCTTAAAGTGAACTTAACATTATGTCAACCTTCTAATCACATCTACTTTCTTTTTTGTAGCAAGTCCACACGCAACTCCATCGACTCTTCATTTTCCAACGTCACCCATTATCCAACAGCCTGGACCGTATTTCTCACACCCAGCAATCCGCTATCACCCGCAGGAGACCTTGAAAGAGTTTGTCCAACTCGTCTGCCCCGACGCTGGTCAGCAGGCCGGACAGGTGGGGTTCCTAAACGTAAGGATACAGTTTTTACTTCTTACGAAGCGTCTGCCACATGTCAAACAACAGCTTTATTCAGTAAAGTGTTTGAATGTACTTCAGCAATGCTTGTCAGACTACAAAGATAGCTTCTAATCTTGATTTACCCAGACAGTGTGCTGTGCGCAGAGAATCAGACTTCCAAAGCAGTCAATGAGGTGGAGTGTTGATGGGCATTTCACTTCAAAGAGTCGTTTACATTTTTAAATACCAATTAGGAATGCAATGTTCCTAATATTTAAAGGGAGATTGCATTAAAAGCCAACAATTAAAGGGATATGAAACCCTTAAACTTTCTTGTGTGATTCAGGCAGATAATACAATTTAAAAAAAGTTTCTAATTTACTTCTATTGTCAAATTTGCTTCGCTCTTATGGTATTCTGTGTTGAAGAGAGACCTCTGGCGCACTGCATGGCAGGAAAATAGTGCTGCCCTCTAGTTTTGATAGGTGAATAAAAAAAACAAGGCTCTATTTCTGTTTTAAAGTGACAGCAGAAATGCTAACAATTATCTGGTCTTTTGGACAAGTTTTTCTCTGAAACTCCTGGTCCTTGAGGGGTTAAAACAATAACTGAATCATGAAAGAAAAAAATTGGGTTTTATGTCCCTTTAAAGGGATATTGAACTCAAGATTGAATTTCCTATAAAATGCTTAATTATGTGAAATTAAAACATTCATTATTTATTTTGGCTGATTTTCCTGCAATTCAAAGGGACATTAAAGAAGGTTTTATATGAAATTGGTTAAACACTTACAGCTATATATCTGCTTTACTTCACTGACCTTCCCATTTAAATCCTAGCAGTTAATTGGTGGATATGTAAGAATGCTGCTCCTCTGTGGTTCACTGACTGTGTCCTTCCCAAAAGCAGCATAGCATTACACTTGGCTGTGCAAATTGATCTACATTTAACCCCTTTTTAGCGGTTATTCCCTTTTTGAAAAGGGGTAGTAGTTTTAAAATAAAATTCAAACAATACAGAGCATTTATTTTTTATTTTTAACAAGAACATTTATTTAAAGACTAGTGGTCTAAAATCCACAAATCTTACATATTATTCTGCAGCACAAACAGATTTCTGTTAAAGGGACAGTCTGCTTGAAAATGTTTATTGTTTAAAAAGATAGATAATCCCTTTATTTACCATTCCCCAGTTTTGCATAACCAACACTGTTATATCAATACACTTTTTACCTCTGTGATTACCTTGTATATAAGCCTTTTGGAGACTGCCCCCTTATTTCAGTTTTTTTTCAGACTTTTTTGATTTTAGCCAATCAGTGCTGACTCATAAGTAACTCCACAGGCGTGAGCACAATGTTATCTATATAACACACATGAACTAACACCCTCTAGTGGTGAAAAACTTGAACTAGCACTGTCTAGCTGTGGAAAACTGTCAAAATTGCACTGAGATAAGAGGCAGCCTTTAACAGCTTAGAAATCAGTTTATGAACCTACCTATGTTTAGCTTTCAACAAAGAATACCAAAAGAACAAAGCAAATTTGATTCTAAAAGTAAAGTTGTTTAAAATGACATGCCCTATCTTAATCATAGAAGTTTAATTTTGATTAGACTGTCCCTTTAGCACTGGGCCTTATTTGGTTCTTTACACTGTAAACATGCATTATTTTGCTCCAGATTTTCTGGTTATCCGGGCAACTATTAGCTACATTATTAAAACATTTTGTATGTTAAATATATATATATATATATATATATATATATATATATATATATATATATATATATATATATATATATATATATATATAGACAGTATTTGTTTGGATATCTTGGTGTGAGCTCATTTTCCCTACAGGTCCATAAGTAGTTAAAGGTAGATTGACAGCAGCTATAGTTATGCATTTAATGCAGTTTAATTTAACATTTGTTGCTGCATTTATTGATCTAGTCAAAGACTATTCTATGTCTCCTATTTCTCTTGTAAGATGTATCGAGTCCACGGATTCATCCATACTTATGGGATATTCTCCTTCCCTACAGGAAGTGGCAGAGAGAGCACCCACAGCAGAGCTGTCTATATAGCTCCTCCCTTAGCCCCACCCCCAGTCATTCTCTCTGCCTGCTTAAAGGGACAGTATACTGTAAAATAGTTTTTCCCTTAATGTGTTTACAATTGCTTTTTTTACCAACTGCAGAGTAAAAAATGTATGAAAATTAGCCTTTTAAGGTTTATTTCTATATATTAAAGCTCTGATTTTGTGTTTTGAAGCCACAACCTAATAAAATAGGTTGAGCTTGTAGGTATAATCAGATCTCATTACTGTATCACATTATGTACATATACCTGCTTCTTTATCTTATATCTGTCCTTAAAACAATCACCAATACTTTGAGAGAACAATGGAAAATCAACATTTTATTACCTTATCTCTGCTTTATCACACTGGGAGTGTAATTTCTTCTGCTGGCTGTGTTTACAAAGCTTATCTATAGCTGGTACGCGCGGCCACAAACTTTCAGAATAGGTGGGGATACCACATGCTAAATTAACAATTTCAAATGCCAATATAAGGGTAAAGGAGCTACTTGTAAACAATTTAATACACTCCAGCAGGTAAAGTGGATCATTGGAAACAAATTAAAGGGGAGAAAAATTTTGAGTAAACTGTCCCTTTAACTGCTAGGAAGGGCAAAGTGAGTGTGCTGACAAAAATGTTAGTTTTTATTTTCTCAAGCAAAAGTTTGTTATTTTAAATGGTACCGGTGTGTACTATTTACTCTCTGGCAGAAAAGGGATGAAGATTTCTGCAAGGAGGATGATGATCTTAGCATTTTGTAACTAAGATCCACTGCTGTTCTCACAAGGGCTGAAGAGTACAGGAAAACTTCAGTTGGGGGAACAGTTTGCAGGCTAAACTGCATTAAGGTATGTTCCGTCTATTTTTTTCTAGACAGACTGTGTTATTTCTGGAAAAGGCTGGCAATATCCCCATGAGGGAAAGGTAAGCTGTATTCAGTAAAAGAGGAATCCAAGCTTGCATAAAGGGCTCATAGTTACTGGTGACACTAATAGGAAAAAACATTTTGGTTTAATTACAAATAAAACGTTTTTTGAGGAACTTTAAGGGGTCTTTGTGGCTTGTTTAAGGGTTATTAACCCACCTGGGTAGTTTAAGAAACACTCTGTGGTGTTTTTTAGGCCCCATAACTTCAAGTGAGGTGGGAGGGGCCTATTTTGAGTTGCACAGTTTATTTACCTCAGAAGCATCCAGCTACTTCTCCAGAGATTCCTGCTGTATTTGAGGGCTGTAAAGAGGTTTTTTTCCCCACAAATCGTTCCTAAAGGGCAGGTAGGCGCCACAGCAGAGCTGTGGCAAGGTGCTGAACGTTATTTTACCGGTTTTGAAGTTTTTTCAATCCGGTTTTTACATTAAAGGGTTAATTGTTTATTTGCATAGTGGTGCAAAGTTACTAAGGCTTTATGATGCTACTGTAAAAATTTTGTTGTGTTTACTGCTTTTTTACACTGTTTTTTTTTCTCTTAAAGGCACAGTACCGTTTTTGTTTAAAGTGTTATTTACTTTGATTAAAGTTTTTTCTAAGCTTGCCATTGTGGAACCCCCTCTTAGAATGTGTCCCACTTGCACTGATATGTCTATAAATTATAAAGAGCATATTATAGCACTTAAAAATATAGCAATAGAGGATTCTCAGACAGAAGGAAATGAGGTTATGCCATCTAGCTCTCCCCAAGTGTCACAACCAGTAACGCCTGCACAAGTGACGCCAAGTACCTCTAGTGCGTCTAATTCATTTACTTTACAAGACATGGCCACAGTTATGAATAAAACCCTCACAGAGGTTTTCTCTAAACTGCCTGGTTTACAAGGAAAGCGTGACAGCTCTGGGTTAAGAACAAATGCTGAGCCATCTGATGCTTTAGTAGCCGTATCCGATATACCCTCACAATGTTCTGAAGTAGGGGTAAGGGATTTGTTATCTGAGGGAGAGATTTCTGATTCAGGAGAGACGCTCCCTCAGACAAATTCTGATATGACAGCCTTTAAATTTAAGCTTGAACACCTCCACTTATTGCTCAAGGAGGTATTAGCTACTCTAGACGATTGTGACCCTATAGTGGTCCCAGAGAAATTGTGTAAAATGGACAGATACTTAGAGGTTCCTGTTTACAATGATGTTTTTCCAGTGCCTAAGAGGATTGTGACTATTGTTACTAAGGAGTGGGATAGACCAGGTATTCCGTTCGCTCCCCCTCTTGTTTTTAAGAAAATGTTTCCCATATCTGACACCATACAGGACTCGTGGCAGACTGTTCCTAAGGTGGAGGGAGCTATTTCTACTCTTGCTAAGCGTACAACTATACCTATCGAAGACAGTTCTGCTTTCATAGATCCTATGGATAAAAAATTAGAGGGTCTCCTAAAGAAAATTTTTGTTCATCAAGGTTTTCTTCTCCAATCTATTGCATGCATTGTTCCTGTAACTACTGCAGCTGCTTTCTGGTTTGAGGCTCTAGAAGAGGCTCTTCAGGTGGAGACTCCATTAGAGGATATTATGGATAGAATTAAGGCCCTTAAATTGGCTAATTCTTTCATTACAGATGCCGCTTTCCAAATGGCTAAATTAGCGGCAAATAATTCAGGTTTTGCCATTTTAGCATGCAGGGCGTTATGGCTTAAGTCCTGGTCTGCTGATGTGTCATCAAAATCTAAATTGTTGAACATCCCTTTCAAAGGAAAGACCCTATTTGGGCTTGCACTGAAAGAAATTATTTCAGACATCACTGGAGGGAAAGGCCATGCCCTCCCTCAGGATAAAACAAATAAGATGAGGACCAAACAAAATAATTTTCGTTCCTTTCGGAACTTCAAGGGTGGTCCCGCTTCAAATTCCCCTGCAGCAAAGCAAGAGGGGAATTCTGTCCAATCCAAATCAGTCTGGAGACCTAACCAGGCTTGGAACAAAGGTAAACAGGCCAAGAAGCCTGCTGCTGCCTCTAAGACAGCATGAAGGGGTAGCCCCCGATCCGGGGCCGGATCTAGTAGGGGGCAGACTCTCTCTCTTTGCTCAGGCTTGGCCAAGAAATGTTCACGATTCCTGGGCTTTAGAAATTGTGTCCCAAGGATATCTTCTGGACTTCAAAGACTCCCCCCCCCCCCAAGGGGGAGATTTCACATTTCTCAATTGTCTGCAAACCAGACAAAGAGAGAGGCGTTCTTACGCTGTGTAAATACACTGTAGAAGACCTACATACCATGGGAGTGATCCGCCCAGTTCCAAGAGCGGAACAAGGGCTAGGTTTTTACTCCAACCTGTTTGTGGTTTCCAAAAAAGAGGGAACTTTCAGAACAATCGTAGATCTCAAAATTCTTAACAAATTCCTCAGAGTACCATCTTTCAGGATGGAGACTATTCGGACTATTCTTCCTCTGATCCAGGAGGGTCAATATATGACTACCGTGGATTTAAAGGATGCGTATCTACACATCCCTATTCACAGAGATCATCATCAATTCCTCAGATTTGCCTTCTGGACAGGCATTACCAGTTAGTGGCCCTTCCCTTCGGGTTGGCCACGGCTCCCAGAATTTTCACAAAGGTGCTAGGTTCCCTTTTGGCGGTTCTAAGACCGCGGGGTATAGCAGTGGCGCCTTATCTAGACGACATCTTAATTCAGGCGTCGACTTTCCAGCTAGCCAAGTCTCACAGGGACATCGTGTTGGCTTTTCTGAGATCTCACGGGTGGAAGGTGAACATAAAAAAGAGTTCTCTCGTCCCTCTCACAAGAGTTTCCTTCCTAGGG
Source organism: Bombina bombina (assembly GCF_027579735.1). Classification (NCBI taxonomy): domain Eukaryota; kingdom Metazoa; phylum Chordata; class Amphibia; order Anura; family Bombinatoridae; genus Bombina; species Bombina bombina. The sequence continues at coordinate 203,892,088 of NC_069508.1, forward strand.
ACTCGGTAGAAATGAAAATATTTCTGACGGAGGTCAGAAAATCAAAACTTTTATTCACTTGCCGAGCTCTTCATTCCATTCCTCGGCCATCAGTGGCTCAGTGTATGGAGGTAATCGGACTCATGTTAGCGGCAATGGACATAGTTCCCTATGCCCGCCTACACCTCAGACCACTGCAACTATGCATGCTCAAACAGTGGAATGGGTATTATGCAGATTTATCTCCTCAACTGCATGTGGACCAAGAGACCAGAGATTCTCTTCTCTGGTGGTTGTCTCAGGACCACCTGTCTCAGGGAATGTGTTTCCGTAGGCCAGAGTGGCTCATAGTAACGACAGATGCCAGCCTGCTAGGCTGGGGTGCAGTCTGGAAATCCCTGAAAGCACAGGGCTTATGGTCTCGGAAGGAATCTCTCCTCCCGATAAACATTCTAGAACTGAGAGCGATATTCAATGTGCTTCAGGCGTGGCCTCAGCTAGCTGCGGCCAAATTCATCAGATTTCAGTTGGACAACATCACAACTGTAGCCTATATCAATCATCAAGGAGGAACACGGAGTTCTCTAGCGATGATGGAGGTAACCAAAATAATCCGATGGGCGGAGGATCACTCTTGCCATCTCTCAGCAATCCATATCCCAGGGGTAGAGAACTGGGAGGCGGATTTCCTAAGTCGTCAAACTTTTCATCCGGGGGAGTGGGAGCTCCATCTGGAGGTATTTGCCCAGCTGACTCAGCTATGGGGCACACCAGAATTGGATCTGATGGCGTCCCAACAGAACACCAAACTTCCTTGTTACGGGTCCAGGTCCCGGGGTCCCCAGGCTGTACTGATAGATGCTCTAGCAGTGCCCTGGTCCTTCAATCTGGCTTATGTATTTCCACCGTTTCCTCTCCTCCCACGTCTGGTTGCCAGAATCAAGCAGGAGAGAGCTTCAGTGATTCTGATAGCGCCTGCGTGGCCACGCAGGACTTGGTATGCAGACCTGGTGAACATGTCATCTGTTCCACCGTGGACTCTGCCAATGAGGCAGGACCTTCTAATTCAAGGTCCGTTCAAGCATCCAAATCTAATTTCTCTGCGTCTGACTGCTTGGAGATTGAACGCCTGATTCTATCAAAGCGTGGTTTGTCTGAGTCGGTCATTGATACCCTGATTCAAGCTAGAAAGCCTGTTACCAGAAAATCTATCATAAGATTTGGCACAAATATCTTTGTTGGTGTGAATCCAAGGGTTACTCATGGAGTAAGATTAGGATTCCTAGAATTTTGTCCTTTCTCCAAGAAGGATTGGAGAAAGGATTATCAGCTAGTTCCTTAAAGGGACAAATATTTGCTCTGTCTATTCTTTTACACAAACGTCTGGCAGATGTTCCAGACGTTCAAGCATTTAGTCAGGCCTTGGTCAGGATCAAGCCTGTATTTAAACCTGTTGCTCCACCATGGAGCCTAAACTTGGTTCTTAAAGTTCTTCAAGGGGTTCCGTTTGAACCTATGCATTCCATAGATATTAAGCTTCTATCTTGGAAAGTTTTGTTTTTAGTAGCTATCTCTTCGGTTCGAAGAGTTTCTCAGTTATCTGCTTTACAGTGTGACTCACCTTACCTAGTTTTCCATGCAGATAAGGTGGTTTTGCGTACCAAACCTGGGTTTCTTCCTAAGGTTGTTTCTAATAGGAATATCAATCAGGATATTGTTGTTCCTTCTCTGTGTCCTAATCCTTCATCAAAGAAGGAACGTCTGTTGCACAATCTTGATGTTGTTCGTGCTTTAAAGTTCTACTTACAAGCAACTAAAGATTTCCGTCAAAAATCTTCATTGTTTGTTGTTTATTCTGGTAAACGGAGAGGTCAAAAGGCTACGGCTACCTCTTTTTCCTTTTGGCTGAAAAGCTTCATCCGTTTGGCTTATGAGACTGCTTGCCAGCAGCCTCCTGAAAGAATTACTGCACATTCTACTAGAGCAGTGGCTTCCACATGGGCTTTTAAAAATGAGGCTTCTGTTGAACAAATTTGTAAGGCGGCGACTTGGTCTTCGCTTCATACTTTTTCCAAATTTTCCAAATTTGATACTTTTGCCTCTTCGGAGGCTATTTTTGGCAGAAAGGTTCTACAAGCAGTGGTGCCTACCGTTTAAGGTACCTGTCTTGTCCCTCCCTTCATCCGTGTCCTAAAGCTTTGGTATTGGTATCCCATAAGTATGGATGAATCCGTGGACTCGATACATCTTACAAGAGAAAACAGAATTTATGCTTACCTGATAAATTTCTTTCTCTTGTGATGTATCGAGTCCACGGCCCGCCCTGTCTATTTAAGACAGGTAGTATATTTTTATTTAAAAAACTTCAGTCACCACTGCACCCTATAGTTTTCTCCTTTTTCTTCCTAGCCTTCGGTCGAATGATTGGGGGGTGGAGCTAAGGGAGGAGCTATATGGACAGCTCTGCTGTGGGTGCTCTCTCTGCCACTTCCTGTAGGGAAGGAGAATATCCCATAAGTATGGATGAATCCGTGGACTCGATACATCACAAGAGAAAGAAATTTATCAGGTAAGCATAAATTCTGTTTTTCCTGCGCTCAGTACCAGACTGCCTGTAAGCAGAACTGATATTGTCAGAGTGTAAGAACAAACAACCTTTCCAAAAAAAATAAATCTTTATAGAATAACTTTGCTACTTTCACTACATAAACTTTTAAATGATTGAGATAAGCTAAAAAAAAAAGCAAGTAAATGGTAATGAGCTTCTCTTCTGAGCAAAAGACATCACTTGTTACAGTTTGACAAATAATATTGAAAATGGGGGGCATAAAGGAGAACTAATTAAATATATGTGCTACAGCCTTTAATGATTGTTGCTTGAACATAACTGTGTATTTGACTCTCACAAAGGGGTTAAAGACATTGCTAAAGTCAGCGCTAAAACAGCAATATACTACTGATACTAAACTGAAAAGGGGCACTGATTGGCAGCTATGTACATATGCCACTTATGATTAGTTCTGCCAGACCAGAAGTACATTGGATGTCTGGAGCTGACTTTAACTATGTGTTTAAAGAGTCATTTATCAACAATTAAAAACTGCATTTAACTGACATTTTGTTAGCACAGTTTGCAAGGTTTTGCATGACGTAGCACCTGAAAAGCCTGTGGAATCTCCATGTTTTCTGTGACTAGTAAGGGAAAGATTTAAATGAACTTGTGCTGTGTTCTAAGCAATCACTATGTAGAGTGCTGCAGGCTCAGATAAATGCCATAATATGTCCATACCCCATATTTATTTACACAGCATTTAAAGAGAAGTAAAGTCTCAATTTAGTTTTCATAGAGTATACAATTTTAATCAAATGTCAAATTTACTTCTCTTATCAAATTTGCTTTGTTACTTTTGTATCCTTTGTTGAAAAGTAATCCTAGGTAGGCTCATTAGCAGCAATGAGCTACTGGGGCCTAGCTGAAAATATCGGGTGAACAAGTGACAAAACACAAAAGTTGTAGCCACCAATGACCAGCTAGCTCCCAGTAAGAGAGGCATTGCTGCTCATGAGCCTACCTAGGTATGCTTTTTAACAAAGGATACCAAGAGAATGAAGCAAATTGGATATAAGACATAAACTGAAAAGTTGTTTAAAATCACATGCTCTATCTGAATCATAAACATTTAATGTTGACTTTACTGTGCATTTAAAAATAACTAAACAGAAAATGCATCTCTTGGTATCCTGTTGAAACTTACCTCCTTTCCATGAGAGCATATTGAGGTTAGAATAGAAAAAAAGAAAGTAGTTCAATGCGCTCCAATGTAAAAAGCAAATATCTTTATGATCACTTAAAAAAGTCACATGGTCTAACGTGTTTCTGCTTTGCAAACTGCTGTAATCATAGACCTTATTGAGTTAGGCTCAGGAGCGTGCACGTGTCTTACACATTAGATGTATAAAAACATTTTGTAAATCTCACTGCAACAGATGCAAAGAGAAAGTAGTACATTTAGTGTAATTGGAAAGTTTTATTATTTCAATTGTGTCTAAATCATGAAAATGTCATTTTAAGTATCAGTTGCATTAACACCATTTACTGTCTTTTCACTACCAGTTTGAGTTTTGTTTTGATTTTATGAATAATAAAGTTTTTTTTATTGTTTGATAGCCCAATGGTAGCAGCCAAGGCAAGGTGCACAATCCATTCCTTCCTACACCCATGTTGCCACCACCTCCTCCTCCACCCATGGCAAGGCCTGTGCCTCTCCCGGTGTCAGACACAAAGCCCCCAACAACGTCTACAGAAGGAGGAGCGGCCTCCCCCACATCGCCTAGTGAGTATACCCAGGCTGCATGCATTATGCACAGGGAAGCAGAACAAATGTTTTATAGTGATCATTTGAAAAATAAATAGAATCAAAGCTATCTAGGTAGGTTTAGCACCACCCAGATGGTATTTTAAGGCTCAGGTTAAAGTTAAAGCATAAATATAGAAATAAAGATAACGCAGGGAAACTTATTGTATGTGTGTTAGAATCTAACTGTAAATCAATCATTATTTAATATCAGTCCTAGCAAATTTAGTTCCATCGTTCTGCTGTATAATTATTTATGCAAATCTATGCTAATGAGCATGGCCGGTATTTTGTTCCAGAAAAGGTGGCAACTTTATATCTAGGCCTTTCTTCCCTTTGCTATATTCTCCAAAAAGAGATTAAAGTAATTGTAAAGTTTAATGAATTAAAGCCTGGTATCAAAAAGTAATCTTAAAAACAGGGGCACTTTAATTCATGAAACTTTACAAAGACGCTTCTTTTTTAAAATATTAACATTGCGTTATGGTAAACATACCGCCGTTCCTCCACCTGCATCTCCTACTGTATTGAGCAGATGACCAATCCGGTTTCCTCCATGAGCTGGATGCCAAAGGGGGCACGCAACGATTGGAGGATGCCAGATTTCCAATTTACTTCTATTATCAAAGTTGCCTCATTATCTTGTTACCTTTTGCTGAAGGAACAGCATTGCACTACTGGCAGCTTGATGAATACATCTAGTTAGCCAATCACAAGAGACAAATGTGTGCAGGCACCAATCACACTAGTTAGTGTATGATATGTGCATATTCTTTTTCAACAAGGGATACCAAGAGAACAAAGCACGTTTGAAAATAGAAGTGAATTTAAAAGTGTGTTAAAATGACCGGCTCTATCTGAATCATGCAAGTTTAATTTTGACTTTCCTATCCCTTTAATTCACAAAACTGTGGGTTTTTCCAAGTATTAGAATTAGAAGTACAAAATCCTAGCCTTGCTACTTAACCGTCCCTTATTGGCCTCAGCAGCGCTAATAAGATAAGATACTGCAAAACAATGTACGTTTTATTAATGAAATGACAGTGACAAGCCTTGTCTACTTCACTAACACATCTAATTGGCTCCTCCTAATAAGGAAAATGTTGTGGGGAGTTTGTCCATTGAAAACCAATATCAGCAAACATTATGTTACATTATGTTACCATATTCAGCTGGTATATTGGTTTATTGTAAGACTACATACCCCTTAAAGGGACACTAACGTCAAAATTTTACTTTCATGATTCATATAGAGCAGCAGTTTTAAGACACTTTGCAATTTACATCCTAGTGAGCATGTGCAAATGTTCACAGTGTATACGTATACTAGTCTGTGATTGGCTGATGTCTGTCACATGATGCAGGGGCCGGCAAATGGGGAAAACAAATACATTTGTCAGAAAAAATCTACTGCTTATTTGAAATTGTTATTTTATTATGCACTTGTTAATTATGCAATTCTACTGTATTCAATGGTCCTAAGTATTTTCACTTGGGTACTATTTCTTTACATTTTAAATGTTACATTTCTGAAGACTAAATGTGATATTTTACTCTGGGTCAGACCATTCACATGTATATTTGTCTGTACAGTATAGGCTAGTATGGCACGTGGAAAATAAAATAATAAAGTTGCATTGCTTTAACTGAAAGGCCAATTTTTCCATGAGTGAAGGTTCCTTAGGCAACTGCCAGCTTTGTCTAATGGCAAATTTTACCCATAGAAGAACATTAAAGGGATTTGAAACCCAAAACATTTCCTGATTCAGACAGAGCTTGTGATGTTAAAGGGACAGTCTATACCAGAATTTTTATTGTTTTAAAAGATAGATAATCCCTTTATTACCCATTTCCCAGTTTTGCATAACCAACACAGTTATAATAATATACTTTTAACCTCTGTGATTATCTTGTATCTAAGCCTCTGCAAACTGCCCCTTTTTTCAGTTCTTTTGACAGACTTGCAGTCTAGCCAATCAGTGCCTGCTCCCAGATTACTTCATGTGCACGAGCACAGTGTTATCTATATGAAATATGTGAACTAACACCCTCTAGTGGTGAAAAACTGTTAAAATGCAATCTGAAAGAGGTGGGCTTCAAGGTCTAAGAAATTAGCATATGAACCTCGTAGGTTAAGCTTTCAACTAAGAATACCAAGAGAACAAAGCAAAATTGGTGATAAAAGTAAATTGGAAAATTGTTTAAAATTACATGCTCTATCTGAATCCTGAAAGTTTATTTTGGCCTAGACTGTCCCTTTAAGCAACTTTCTAATTTACTGCTATCATCATTTTGTCTTTGTATTTTGTTGAAAAGCAGGAATGTAAGCTTAGGAGATGGCTTGTTTCTGGGGCACAATATTGCGGCAGCTTTGCAAGCATCCAGATGCTACCTAGGTATCTCTTCAAAAGATAATATTATGGGAAGAAAGCAAATTTGATAATGGAAGTAAATTGGAAACTTTTTTTTTTTAAATGGTATTCTCTGTCTGTGTCACAAAATACATTGTTTGGGTTTCATGTCCCTTTAGCACCCTAGAGAGCCCAAAAAGCTAAATCTGTAAGCTGCAAATCAAATACAGGATTTGGACAATTTGCAGCAATTTGAAAACCTAGGTTACAGATTTAGCTTTTTTGCCTCTCTGGAACTTGGGACACAGCACAATTTTTACACAAAAGAGGTAAATCCCTTTAAACAATGAATTAGACATCCTATGCATGAGACTGATTAATGGCTGTTCCAGGGCTGTGCTTTGCCTGTTTTGGATTCATACACAGTTGGAATAAACATAGTGAGAGATCTTTAGCTGAACGTCCGTAAGGACTGAACCTGGAAACCTCTGCATGAGAACAAAACTCTTGCTCAAGATTTTGGAGAGAAAAACAAATCTTGATTTGGAGAAATTAAACTAAAGCTCAGATTACTTGGAAGAAATTCAGCTCTGTAATGAAACTGCAGAATATGTGTGTAGGTATTCACGTCAGTATTAAAGGGACAGTTAAGGCAAAATGAAACGTTCTTCATTCAGAAAGAGCTTGTCCTTTTAAACAATTATAAAATGTACTTCCATTATCTAATATGCTTCATTCTTTTTGTATCCTTTATTGAAAAGCATACATAGAAAGGCACATAAGCAGCAATGCACAACATATAAATATATAACTGAAGCATTAGTTTTCCTTCTCTTGTGCTTCTATATTATACGTCTCACAAGCTGTTTTTTACAGTGAGATTTAAGTGTTATTAAAATAACCAATTCACTTCCCTTATTAAATTTACCACTTCTCTTGGTATCCTTTGTTGAAATTTAGCCCACATCTATATCAGCAGACTGAAGTAGGCTCAGGAGCATACTCGTATCCAGAGCACTATATGGTAGCAGTGTTTACAATAATGTTTGGTACCAAGAGTATAGGGTTAAATCTTATAATAGAATTAAATAAGTGTTTTAATTATTATAAAGGACCAGTAAGAACACAGTAGAATTGCATTATCATTAAGTGCATAATAAAAAGACAATGCAATAATACATACTATTGTAAATGAGCGGTAGATTTTTTGTTGTTGTCAAATTTCAAACTTTACGTCAATTTGATGACCCCCTGTATCATGTGACAGCCACCAGCCTATCATAGACTCATATGTGTGTACATTGGCAATAATTGTACATGCTCAGTAGTGCCTGGTGCCTCGGAAAGACTGCACAATCATTTTATATGCACTATCTGATAAAGGAAGTCAAATTGTAAAGTCTCTTAAAACTGCTTACTCTATCTGAATCATGACCGTTTCATTTTCACTTTAGCGCCCCTTTAATACTGAACTGACTAAACGTGTTTAACCCTTTAAGGAAGCTTAACAAAATAGTCCTCTGCAATCAGTATTGCAATAATAAAATGCTCTAACACATTGTAGCATAGGTTGCTCTTTACAGGGACATGAAACCAAATTGTGTTTGTTTTATTTGATGATTTCCAATTTACTCCTATTGTCACTACTACCTTGTTCTCTTGGTATCCTTTGTTAAGGAACCTACCTAGGTAGGCTCAGGTGTGTGCACTTCTGTGTTGTAAACAGTTGTAGTAGATAGCATGAGAGTTTGTGTAAAGCGTTGCTGCATATAGTGCTCTAGTCACTTGTTCTTTAGTATAGTTTACCAATAGAATAAAGTACATTTGGTAATAAAATGACTTATTAGACGCTCTATCTGAATCATAAAAAAGGGGTTTTCCTGTGCAGATATCTATTTTAGTGAACAATAAATCTTATTTTAATTACTAAGACATATAAGGGCATTAGAGCCTGACTTTCAACTGTTAACATTTTATTCTTAAATCCTTTGATTTATACCCAAGTGCTTGTATGAAGCAATAGTGACGCATTATAACTGCTATTACCTACACTAACGTTGTTTTCTGTATATAATATATTCTTGCTGCAAACCAGGGGGAAACTGGATTCTCTTTGGCAATGCGTGTATATGCAAAATTATTGTTTATCCAAGATATCTCTCATCATAAAATGTTAGTTTGTTTGCTAGCAATGTTAGTCGCTTTATTTGACATTCACGGTGTGCACACTTGTTAGGGATTCCCCTCACTAATAAGTACATATTCTATTAGTTATCTTTACATCTTAGAGCTTATGGGCTCGCATGAATACGGCACCCTCTTGTGTGGTTGAAACACAGTCATAAGTATTGTTTTGGCTTTGACGTTGCATTCAGTCTTGTGGTTTGCTTTAATAAAAAGCTCTCCTATACAGGCCATTTAATCTATGGTAAAAGGAAAAAAGAGATGTGGTGTCCAATGTAGAATAAATGTATGAAACAGACGCTGCGCGTCTGCAGCTTAGTTACCCTATTAAGAGGGGCTTAATGTATGAAACATTTAGTATAGAGTATAGTTTGCTTTGTGCTAAATCCATTTCCTACATTGTGCACCTCAGGTTAAAATATGTAAGTATGGCCAAAGTTAGCAATTTAATATTATTATCTACATTTATATTATATTATTATTTAAAAAAAAAAAATTATTCAAATTAGAATTTTTTATTTAACTAAAATTGTATTAATTTTCTAAACACTTGTTTAAATTGATATAGTTTATTATTGTATAATCTTTTATAATAAATGTAAAAATTAAAAAAAAATGAAAGGGTCGTTATATTGGACAAATTACAAACTCTCATTCGTTAGAGCATTCAGGTAACACTAGCGACCATTATTATTATTCTTCTTTATTTATAAAGCGCCAACAGATTCCACAGCGCTGCCCATGGGTACAAAGATAAAAAGTACAACGGAGAAACAATACAATAAAAAGACATTTTACAGACAAATACAGGGGGAATTGAGGGCCATATTCCAGTGGGAACGTACAATCTAGATCTAGAGTGCAAACTGCTGCAGACCCAATCAGCAGCAGCCGGTGTGCAGCTTAGTCATGTGACCACTGCTGCAGTGCAAAAACTTTTGGCAACTAATTGGTTAATACCCAGAATCCACAGTTACAGGAAACATTAAAAACAAAAAGTAAATTCAGACTTTCTTTACAAATATTTGCACTTTTTATTTTTCTCACTTACATATTGTGATTTCCATCTTGTTCAGCAATTCTAACATACAATGTGACAAGGATCAAGGAAAAGTACATTAGTATATCTGATTGCTGAAGTGCAATATCCTGCCGATGTACTAACTGATACATTGAGAACAATGGAGTAAACCTTTTCATGGTTATGAATAAGTTATATTAATGAATGTAAAGCCAACATTGTCTGATTACAGGAAGCTCTTGCAGTAAAAGCAAACTAACAGCAGATAAAAAGGGATCTTATGTGCACACTTTTTTATGGATTTATTCCCAAGAGACGTTTGATCTTGGCACTGTAAGTGAGAGTCTTCTACATTCTTAAACCTGTTGGAACAGAGATGTGCGAAAGCTTTTGGCATTGTCCAGCGGGAAGATACTGCAGCTATTGAGAGCAGGCGCATGTGCACATGAATTTTCCTGACCGGAGTTGCGCTCTGCTAGCCGGATATTATCCATAACATACTGTGTACAGATACAATATACAACTGCCGTTATTATTTACATGGAAATAAAATAAATGTATATGACTTATGATTTAGAAGGATTCTGTGTGTTGCTAATTGGATAAAGAATAGTAAAGACATGAATAAAAGTGGGTAACATTGAATTCTAAACATTTTGCTTTTACCTAATACTTTTAATTGCAAATATTCTGTACAATTTGCGCATGAAATGTAATGTAATATTAAATTACAATGTGTAATATTTAAAGGGACAGTAAAGACAAAATTAAACTGTCATGATTTAAAGTATTGACCCTAACTTACAAGGCACTCAACAGCCTCAATTCCAACTATATTTCCTCTCTCATCTCCAAATATTCCCTGACCCATCCTCTTCAATCAACCTCTGACCTAGGTCTCTCCACTACTATTATCTCTACGTTCCACTCCTGCCTCCGAGATGTCTCACGCACTTCTCCTCTCCTCCGGAACTCTCTACCCCGCTCCATCAGACTGTCTCCAACCTTGTATAGCTTTAGACGCTCACCTATTCAGAGAGTCTTACCATCTCTCCTTTTCATCCTAACCAAAATAATTCTTCAACTGCCTCACTCACAATCCATGTGACAAGCTACCCCAAACCTTATGTCGCTGCACTCTCTACCGTAGACTTTGGAGCAGGGGGCTCTTCCTCCTGTGCTAGATTTGTATAGTCTGTTATGTTTTTTTTTTTTTTTTCAAAAAAAGCTTTATTGAGGAAAATACGTATAAAAATTACAGGCTTTTCAGTTTTTTCAAGATAAATGTGTATACAAAAGTGTTCAAACATAGCTTTACAAAATGTGACTATCCAGTGTGAACATATGCTAATCATTCTCATTCTACCCCTGGCACCCCTCAGCAAGGTAAAATATTAACTGTTCATAATGCAGGTAAAGCTTAATTCTCCAAGAAAGGAGACATGTTGCAGAGTTCCAGTGGCACTTAGTTGATGAAAGTCCAAGAGTCCGTTAGTGCATTGTCCCAGACGCTCTGCGTCAAGTCCCGCAAAGTTATATCATCATATGCTGGGGTTACCAGGGGGTGTGAAACCAGGGGGAGGTAGGAGGTGGGTGAGGGAGAAGAGGGGAGAGAGGGGGAGGGGAGGGGGAGGGGGTGATACCTGTCTCCTTTAAGCTATTTGGGGGTGTTTGTGCGAACAGACCTTTCCTTGTGTTCCCATTGCCTGAGTTGTTTACAGATCGTTTGTGCATGTCTAATGGGGGATAGGTGAAAGTAATGAGGGGAGATGAGAGAGGGGGTAGGGGAGTAGAAGAGAGGAGAGTATCGGTTGAAGAGGTATAGGGCCAAATTGTGACCTAGCTTATCTTAAACTGTCTGTCGTCTGTGTGATGCCCAGCCCTCCAGCATTATCTCGTGTGTGTCTACCGTCCCTTGTCGGATGTGGTGGTATCTTTCTAGACGTAAGAGTAGATCTATTTGCTCTTGCCACTCTTGGAAGGTCGGTGTCGTTCTGGACTTCCAGTGCTTAGGGATTAGTAGTTTGGCTCCATTTAGCATGACCAACAGGAGTGCCCTGTTTGCTCTGCAAGTTAGTTTGGGTAAGGAAAGGAACAGTAATGTTCCTGGGTTACTCTGCAGGGGTTTCCCCAAGACTAATTCTATGTGATTAAAAACGCTGACCCAATATTCATCCAGCATGGGGCATTCCCACCAAATGTGAGTTGGAGTGCCCACTCCACCACAGTCCCTCCAGCATTTGCCTGAGGCCTGCTTGTAAATCTTCTGCAGCCTGCTGGGTGTAAGATACCACCTCGCCAGACATTTGAAGCTAGATTCCTGTACTCTTGTAGAGATTGAGGCTGACTTGGTCACTGAGAAGGCGTTTTGCCAATCCTCATGGCCTATCTCGGTCTGCCATTCCTTTTCCCACATCTTCGTGTAGGAGGGGAGTGTCTGGGCTTCATCTGTTAGTAACAGTTTATAGATCAGGGAGATTGCGTGGGCTGTGGGCGTGCCCTTCAAGCATAAAGTCTCAAAGGTGGTGGGGGTTCTGGTCAAACAGAGTCTGTGTTTATGTGTCATGAGATAATGATTCAACCGCATGTATGAGTACCAGTTCAATGTCAGGTGGGGGTACTCTTCCGAGATGTCAGCCAGCGTCTTGAGCTTATGACCATCGGTCAGAGACCTGAGGGTGTAGCCTTGTAAAGGTATGTCGGCATTGGTTCTGTTATCTGGTAGGTTCCAGGGTAGTGCAGCGTTCCGATAGAACGGGGTTAGTGGGGAATGTCTGGTTGATATGTGAGACGTAGTGTTTATTATCTTGTCCCATGTGGAGTAAAAGTCCATCAGCAAAGAGTACTTAGTTGTGGCTGGGTGTCTGTCCTTATTTAGTGTCCAGGCACCTAGGCCTGCGTTGTTCGTTTCTAATATGTCGCAGTCCAGTCTTACCCAAGCTTTGTTAGGGTCATTGGAGCACCAGTCCAGTAGTCTGCTCAGCGTGATTGCCTGTTTGTATGTTAGTATATTTGGGACCCCTAGGCCCCCCCTGTCTCTGGGTAAATACAGAGTTCTCCTGGCTACTCTTGGTCTGGTCCCTCCCCATATGTATTGTTCAATTAGGGTCTGGATTTTTTGTAAATAGTTCCTTGGGAGGGGAATCGGTGTTGTCTGGAGAATGTAAAGCAATCTGGGTAGCACGTTCATCTTGACAACATTTATTCGTCCTAGCCAGGAAATAGATTTGTTCTTCCACCTGGATAAGTCTGCTATCAGCGTGTTCTCTAGGCTTTTGTAGTTCTCTTGAAAAATAGTTTGGGTGTCTGGAGAGATGAATATCCCTAAATATTTAAGCTTATCTTGTTGTAACCTTAAGGGGCAGGTGCCTAATGCTGTGGTCAGTGTCTCTATGTGGTAGGTGGTGTTCAAAATCTCTGATTTAGCTACGTTAAGGTGAAAGTTAGAGAGTCGGCCGTAGTCACTAAAGGTGTTTAAGACTCTGGGGAGGGAGGTCTCTATGTTGGAAAGCGTCAATAAGATGTCGTCGGCATATAATGCCAATTTATGTGTGTTTGAAGTGGTTTTGATGCCTGAGATCAAAGGGTCCTCTCTGATTTTCTGCGCTAAAGTCTCTATTGAGATGGCAAATAAGATCGGTGAGAGTGGACAGCCCTGCCTGGTCCCGTTTTTGATGTAGAATCTGTCTGATAATAGGCCGTTGACCTTTACTCTAGCTGAGGGGTTTTTATAGAGGGCAAATATCTGTCTGATAAAGGTGTCGCTAAACTTCATTCTCGCTAGTACTGCCTTCAGAAAGGGCCAATGCACACGGTCAAACGCCTTTTCGGCATCTGTCGAGACCAGTATGAGAGGCGTGTTCTGAAGCTGCGCGTGAGAAACCAGCTGAAGCACCTTCAGCGTGTTGTCGCGCGCCTCCCTCCCTGGTACAAAGCCCACCTGGTCAGGGTGTATCAGCGTGGGTAGGATCTTATTAATTCTGTTGGCTAATACCTTAGCATAGATCTTTACGTCCACGTTATGGAGCGAGATCGGGCGGAAATTTTCTGGCTTATCTGGTGTTTTACCCTGTTTAGGGAGAACAGTGATGTTTGCCTCCAGCATCTGATCTGTGAATCCCCCCTCTGTCAGTAGCGAATTGAATAGGAGTGTAAGAGGTGCTAACAAGTGATGTGTGAATTCTTTGTAATATTTCACCCCTAGTCCGTCAGGGCCGGGACTCTTACCATTTGGCATACTCTTGATGGCTAGTTTAATTTCGTCGGCTGTTATCGGTCTATCCAGCTGATCTGAATCCTCTTTAGACAGTGTGGGTAGTTGGATGTCCCCTAGATATGTGTCTATATGTGATTGTGGGCTGGTGTTAGTGATATTGTAAAGTGCTTCATAGTATCGTCGAAATGTCTCAGCTATAGTCACGCTGTCTTTCTGTGGTTGCCCTGATGTGTCAGAGTCAGAGATAGAGTGTATATGTGTGTTCAACTGTTTGCGTTTCAGCGCCTTGGCTAGAGATGGGCCTATTTTATCATTCATTTCAAAATATTTTTGCTGTAGTATTGAGGCTTTGCTCTGATATTCTTTGATGAGATGGTTGTTCAGTTCGGCCTTAGCCGTGTTTAGGGACTTAAGTATTGTGGCGGACGTTGTGTTCTTCTTTAGCTCAGACTCCCAATATCGAATCTGAGACAAAGATGAGTTCAGGAATTGTCTATTTTGTTTGGTTTCTGTAGCTTTGAGTCGTATGAGTTCCCCCCTTGCTACACATTTGTGTGCTTCCCATGTCGTGGAGGTGGGCAAAGCGTCTAGTGGATTCTCAATGAAGTAGTTCCGTAGTGTAGAATCTATGGCCAGTTTGTATAGGGGGTTGTCTAGTATATGGTCATCCAGTCTCCAAATGTATGGTTTTATGGGTATATCTGGCCAGTCTAATGTGCATTGTACGGGGGCGTGGTCCGACCAGGTGATTGGCAAGATGTTAGCGCTGTCAATCAGTGAGAGGCCTATTTGGTCTGTTATGAGGTAATCGATTCTGGTGTAAACTTGATGTGGATGTGAGAAGAAGGTGTAGTCCCGTGTGTCTGGATGTAAGAATCTCCATACGTCATGTAGTTTTAGTGAGCGGATTTGAGAATTGACAGTTCTGATTATTCTGTGCGGTGTGGAGGTCTTCCCTGATGATGTGTCTAGGGAGGGGACCAAGGGTAGGTTAAGGTCGCCCGCCAAGAACAAAATGCCTCTTGAGTGTTCCAAGAGTAGTTGTGTCAGTTGTTTGAATACAATATGTTGTCCGTGGTTAGGTAGGTAGGCATTGGCTATAGTGATATAGGAGTTATACAGGATCCCCACCACTAAGAGATAAGAACCACTGGGGTCCTTGAAAACCTTGGTTGGTCGGAAGGGGATTGTATTCCTTATGAAGATACCCACCCCGCCTTTCTTAGATCCGCCCGATGCTAGGTAATGGGTGTTGTATCTGTGGGTGATGTATCTAGGCTCCCTCCCTCTCTTGAAGTGTGTCTCTTGTATGCAGATAATATCCCCTCCCGCTTTGTATAGCTGCGTGAAAGCAATTGATCTCTTTTCAGGACTGTTAAGTCCTTTGGCGTTAATGGTTATGAGTTTAATGTGACGTGGCTGCATGTTTTTGGTGCGCTATGGGTTTGGTTACGGAACTCCAGAGGGCTTTGGTTGTGGTCAATCTATTTATTAGTGAGCAGGCGTGCTGAGGGCTGGGCAGTGTCTGTCTAGTCTGTAAACCCTACTTCTTCTGTGAGTTTGTAGGGCGTGTGGTGTCTGTGTCTCTCAGGTCCAAGTATATGATAGTGAGAGGGAAGTGGTGAGAGGGGTAAGGAGAAATGGGAGAGAGGAAGGGAATAGTGGGTGAAGTGGTAGCGAAGGTAAGAGAAAGAGAGGTGAGTTTACAAGTAGGTATAATGTACTAACAGTACTGCTGCTTCACCTAGGAAGCCGGTGTTGTGTAAATAAGTAAACACTAGAAAATCATAAAAGCAGCAATCAAACAATGAAAACAGATAACTAGCAATATAGATAACTAGCAAAATAGGGTAATATCCCCGTTATTAAACCCAGCATTTGAAATAGTAAAATTAAAGATGACCTTATATTATATACGACCTGATGCCTTGGGTCAAGGACTGGCCTCCAACCTAGGCCGTGAGGGCGAACAGTCCATATGTGGATGCGTTTCCTCCGCATCATCAGCAACAGTCACAAGTGAAGGGTGTTTGTTTAGGCCCTTTTCATTGTTGGGTGTGGGTGCGGGTCGCATCCGAGTCCCCAAGAGGGGCCTTGATGTAGAGCCGTCCTTTGGTTGTTCCTCTGTCTGGATGTGTATCCGAAGTGCCTCGCAGAAGTGGGGCAGGTCATCTTGAGTTTTGTAGATGGCTGTGGTGTTGCCGTTATTGGCAATGATGCTGACCGGGAACCCCCAGCGATAAGCGATTTTCTTTTCTCGGAGCACTGATGTTATGTGGCTCAGGTCCCTTCTCTTTTGGAGAGTCGTGGGACTCAGGTCTGTAAAGATCTGAATGCGGCAGCCAGCATGTGTGAAGTCTTGCTTTTGCCTTGAATGTTTTAAGATGTCCTCCTTGTCTTTGAAGTGCAGCAACTTCAGGATAATGTCCCTTGGGGGTGCTTTAGGTGGAGGTTTTGCTCTGAGAGCTCGGTGCGCCCTTTCGATGATTACCTCAGGGGCATTCTCGTCGCCTTTCAACGTGCGGAACATAGCCTGCAGGCAGCCCTCCAAGGCTCCTGGATGGATGGATTCTGGTATTCCTCGGACTCTCAGATTGTTTCTCCTGCCTCTGTTGTCTAAGTCCTCGACCTTCTCTAGTAAGTTGTATATGGTTTCTTCTTGATCGTAGAGAAGGCGGGACATATGATTGATATCGTTACTGGTTGTGTTGTGATTTTCTTCTAGATTGGTAACTCTCCGTGTCACCTTTGATAAATCCCTTTTGAGATCCCCATACCAGCCCTTTACTTCAGTGAGCATTTCTTTAAAGTCCTCTTTAGAGCATAAAGATTTGAGGTCTTCTCTAGTGATTTGTTGTGTAGCGCTGAGAGCGGGGTTCGCTGTCTGAGTACCGGGTTGTGGGCTTGGTACGGGCACAATGCTGTCTGCAGTTTGTTGTGGTGTCTTTAACATAGACTCAGATGGTTTTAAGAACTGCTGCATGGTTCTGGGATGAGATATACTGTCCAGCTTAGCCGGTTTTTTCGCCGGCATGCTGATATAATGTGGTGAGGGTTAGCGTGGATGGGGGCTAGCTGCTCCTTTAGGGTTATTGCAGACCCAAAAATAAAGTTCTTAATTCAAATGCAATTGCTGGCCCCTGGGCTTGTGTCCCCTGCGCACCCCAAAGGTGTCACTGACCTCTTCTTCTATTCTGTGTCTGGTATGCTTGGGGTTAAGGTGGGTGAGGACAGTTTGCTTTTTGTTTCTTTTTAACACATGGTTTTTGTGCTGTTTCTCTTGCGCACTGTGTGGGGCTGCTGTCTGGCGGGTCGCTATTCTGGCTATGCGACTCAAGGGTCATCTGCAAGTGGGTATTGCCTGGTAGGGGCTGCGTGGGTTCCCCGTCTCCAGTGGCTGAATTTTGAGTCGTGCGGCAAGGAGAAAAGAAGCAAGCCGCCACAGAAAGTGCGCAGGGCGTGTGGATCGCAGCAAACGTTAGGAGCTGAGTAGGTGTGCCCCTTGTTTCAGTGTTTATTTAGATATAAGGTGTGTGCCTGCCCCGCTGGGGGTTCTATTGAGTTCGTGGGTGGATTTGTCCCTGTGACGGAAGGCTGCTGTGCTGCAGTGCTGTGGGAGGCTAGTATCTTTGCCGCCTGAGGCCTAGTTTGTGCGCCTTCTTACCTCGCTGCCCCGTTGTGTAGTTTCCGCTTTGAGGGAGGGCCGCGCCCGCAGAGCTGTTATGTTCTCTGATGTGGGAGACTGTTGGCGGGTGTCAGTGGCCGTTGAGTTGCAGCGTTAAGGCTCCCTGTGTGGATTTTGGTTTGGGTGCCGCTGAAGTCTGGATGCGTGTCGTCTTTCCCTTCAGGTCCGGGCGTCGCTCGATGATATGAGCGGGCCCGGGGTTGGTGACAGGGGTTTGCGGCTGTTGGGATGGTGATCCAGGCTCAGGGGGTTGTCTCCTCTAATGCGGTGCAGTATTTAAGGCATCGGTCGGGTGTAACTGCTGGGTTTAGTAACTTAGGGCCTAGGAGCTATTGCACTACACGGCCATTTCGCTGAACGGCCAAGCTCCGCCCCCTCAGTCTGTTATGTTTTTATCTTCTCACAAACCCCTGTTATTGTATAGCCCATCTCTGTTCCCAGCACTATAGAATTTTGCTATACAAATAAATGATAACAATAATAATGAGCATTCAGTTTTAAACAACTTTCCAATTTAGGTCTCGTTTCTATTGAGGTGGTTAAGTTTGGAAACTGGTGGTAATTTTTTTTTTATCTCCATTAAAGTCTATGGAGAAGTTTTAGGTTACGACCAGTTTCCAAACGTTACCACCTCAATGGAAACTAGGCCTTATTTCGGTAGGCGGATAAGCGCAGAAGAGCGTGCATGTGTCTTTAGCAGTCTATGACCTAGTTTCCATTGAGGTGGTAAATTATGGAAACTAGTGATACAAATATTTATCTTCATTAAATTCTAAGGAGATTTTTTTAAGTTACCACCACTTTCCAAACTTTACCACCTCAATGGGAACTATGCCTATGGCAGCAGTGTTTGTAACTGTATAACATTGCTATAAATAATGCTGCAAACACTGCTGCCAGGTGGCTTAAGGCACTTGCACGCTCCTAAGCTCACCTAGGATTACTCTTTAACAAAGGATACCAAGAGAAATATACAAAATTGATAACAGAAGTAAATTTGAAAGTTGTTTAAAATGTCAAGTCCATTTATCTAATGTTATCTAATAATTATCTACAGAAAATCTCTATTAAAGGGATAGAAATGTCAAAATGTAAATGTGCATGAGTGCATTTCAATTTTAAATAGAAACATTTTTGAAATATACTTCCATGAGCTAAAATGCTTCTAGATAAAGTGAGTACTGTTTTTGTCAGTGGCATATGCACATATGTTGTGAGGGCCTGTGTACCAGCATACAAACACCTTCTCAGAGAGCTGGCATTGATGTGTATTGTGTCTCTAAAGACATAACTTGTGCCATACAAGGCACTGCAGACTCTCTGCGGGGGGAGGTGTCTGAATGCTGGTGCACAGGGTGAAACACATATTATATGCAAGTAATAATACATTAATCTAACACGTTACAGCCTTTTATGTCAGATTCCTCCCAGTTATATAAAACTGATATGAGGTGACTTACATGGGGTTATTATGTATTTACATTTTGATTCCATCTTCTTTATATATCGATATCATGGTGCAATCAGAAAACGATACCTTTTAATAGCTTTTAAACTATTTCGTTTTTTTATCCCAGAGAGTGTTCATCCAAATGCACAATATTATGTATGGGCCATTGAATTAGAAGCATGATGTATTTGCCTCACTGTACGAATTGCCACTTTTCTTAGATTAAAAATTACTGCTAATTATTTAGCATCTTAACGACTTTGACTTGTGTGCAATACGTTGTTGATGGCTACAAGATGACAGTAAAATGATAGCAAGCATATGCATCAGATCAGACAGCTCGCTTAATTATATTTATGGAATCACTTAAGTTATATTTCATAATAAAGTAAGAGTTTGCAGAATGATAATTTGCCATCATTACTTGCCTATTTAATTAGCCAGAATGTAATACCAACTATAGCTAGCAACTTACCAGGAAGCGGCCTGTGTTTCTGTGTTACAACGAATTGTTATGTGCAACACATTGCTTGAACTTTTTATACGAAATACAGATTACCCTTTTTGTGTCTTTGTAAATATTTATATATGTAAATAGTTTATATAAACATTTTAGGGTGTTTACTGTCCCTTTAAAGAAACATTTGAGACAAAATTGAAATGCACCTCTATATATGATCAGTGCTCCAGCATTTTGAACAGATTGACAGCTCACAGAGCTGGCGGTAACTAGTACATTGAGTCATCCCTGGCGTAAAACAAGGCACCTCTGGCATTTTGAGACAGGCAATAAAAAAGAATGTGCAAACAATGTTTTGTGAAAAATAGGATTGTTAAAGTAACTAACAGAGTTTCCTTGTTTGCACACTCTCCTTATTGCCCATTTTTAGCTTTCCCTAATTATCCTCAGCAGAAGAGAAAGTTAAGAGAAAAACCTAGGTTTCAACATGTCGCCCATTATTTTATAGAAACTAAAGTACTTTATACAAAATCAGTGGAATTGAGAAAACCAACAATTTTCAAAGTTAAATTACAGGAAAAGGGGACATTTTAATCAATCAAAGTAGATTACAAAGTTTTTTTACAACACAATTACACATTTTATACTACGATCTCAAACTGTTAATTGTCCGTTTAAGTAAAGTGACATTTAACAGAATCTGCAACATTCAACATAGTGATTAGTTAGATCAAAGCACAAGCTCATTAACATCTGTCTCTAATTGGCCACCACAAATGTGCCCATGAACATGGATTTCACAGTTTTTTTAAAAGGGTGCATCTCTGCTCATGATTTGCAAAACATTGTAAAAATGACATTGTTAAATTATTATTTTCCAATGCAGTGCTTAATTGCTGACATATGATAGGAGTTTAATGTCACTTTCATTAGGGGATGTGGGCACTTGGCAGAGCTGCATAGTCCCTCTAATCTATAAAGAAATAATAATAATAACTTGCCTTTGGGGAACCTGTGGTCAGCAAAGTAACATGATGCAAGGTGTTGCACTAAATTTGTAGCCCTCCAAAATTCTGCAATGCTGAGTTGTGGCACAGTTTCTTTATGCCCAAATACACCACTAACCTGCCTTAATTTTATGTGTAACTAATAGATTTAAAAAATGTCCTCAAGTGATACTTCAAAAATATAGAGAATTTATTGTGGAAAAAAACACTATAAGTTGAAAGCTGAAACATCATTTGAATTAGCAACCCTTACGCGTTTTACACAAATACAAATACTTTGTAACAAAGGTGATTGTTACAAGTTCTACATAGTTTTAATACATTTGAACTATGTGATATACAGGAGCTAATATTTAACACTTGTCTATACAATTATATCAATTATTGTTGCTAAAGAGCCATATTAGTGAGTATATATATAGTCTTGTGAAAAAGAAATAACACGCTCTTTGAATTCTATTGATTTACAAGACATAATAACAATCATCTGGTCCTTAGCAGGGCTTAACATTAGGTAAATACAACCTTAGATGAACAACAACACCTGACATATTACACTGTGTCATGATTTATTGAAAAATAAGCCAAAATAGAGAAGCCATTTGTGAAAAACTAAGTACACCCTTACTGCTTCCATAGGAATTAAGAGGCGAAGTAGCAGCCAAGTGCAGCTAATCAATAGCCATTGATTAATTGATCATCAGCAAGTGTGACCACATCTATAAAAGCTGAAGTTTTAGCAGTTTGCTGGTCTGGAGCATTCAGGTTTGTTAACACAATGCCAAGGAGGAAAGACATCAGCAATTATTTTAGAGAAGCAATTGTTGCTGCCCATTCGTCTGGGAAGGGTTATAAGGCCATTTCCAAACAATTTAAAGTCCATCATTCTACAGTGAGAAAGATTATTCACAAGTGGAAAACATTCAAGACAGTTGCCAATCTTCCCTGGAGTTAACATCCCAGCAAATTCACCCCAAGGTCAGACCGTGCAATGCTCAGAGAAACTGAAAAAAACCAAGAGTTATATCTCAGATTCTGCAGGCCTCAGCATGTTAAATGTTAAAGTTCAGGACAGTACAATTAGAAAAAGACTGAACAAGCAGGATTTTTATGGAAGGGTTGCTAGGAGAAATCCTCTTCTCTCTAAAAAGAAAATGGCAGCATGGCTTAGGTTTGCAAAGTTTCATCTGAACAAACCACAAGACTTCTGCAACATTGTCCTTTGGACAGACGAGACCAAAGTGGAGATGTTTGGCCATAGTGCACAGCGCCAGGTTTGGCGAAAACACAGCACATCAGCACACCTCATACCAACTGTCAAGCATGGTGGTGGAGGGTTGATGATTTGGGCTTGTGTTGCAACCAAACGACCTGGGCACCTTACAGTCATTGAGTCAACCATGAATTCCTCTGTATGCCAAAGTATTCTAGAGTCAAATGTGAGGGCATCTGTCCGACAACTAAAGCTTGGCCGAAATTGAGTCATGCAATAGGACAATGAGGATAAAACTTGGTCCTGGGAATGACAAAAAAGAAGAGGCGCTCTGGTGCAGATAAACCCAACAATAAGTGAGATTTCTAAAAGGAAGGAATACTGATACTCACAAAGATATTTGCACTTCCAGTGCAATAATCCGCAAGCCGAAGCTTCAGAGCCGTTCGGCTGACTCTTTCTCTCCCGATATGCTCCCGGCAATATTCAGGCCCCTAAGAGGAATGAAGCATAGGACACCTTTGGTGCAGATCACCCTGACCAATATCGAACTAACAACAGTGGGTAGATGTATATACTCACAAACGTGTGTATACAAACAGTGCAATATCGGGCGGACCGAAACTTTATAAAGCCGTTCGGCTGACTTCCAACAAAAGTGGCTGTTACTCTCGAATATCCAGTGGAAAGAATAGTTCAAAGCAAGGTAGAACAATGTAAAAACTTTTATTAAAAATCTTAAAACTTCGCTACGCGTTTCTCGGCTGCACGCCGTTTCATCAGGCTCATCCTAGGACAATGATCCCAAGCACACCAGAAAATCTACAACAGATTGGCTGAAAAAGAAAAGAATCAAGTTATTGCAATGACCCAGTCAAAGTTCAGACCTCAACCCGATTGAAATGCTGTGGCGGGACCTTAAGAGAGCTGTGCATAAACGAATGCCCAGAAACCTCAATGAACTGAAGCAACTTTGTAAACGTTGTAAAGAAGAGTGGGCCAAAATTCCTTCACAACGATGTGAGAGACCGATAAAGTCATATCGAAAACGATTACTTCAAGTTATTGCTGCTAAAGGTGGTTCTACAAGCTATCGAATCATCAGATGTACTTAGTTTTTCACACATGGCTTCTCCATTTTGCCTTTATTTTTGTTAAATAAATCATGACACTGTGTAATATATCATGTGGTGTTGTTGATCTGAGGTTGTATTTACTTAATTTTTGTAAGGTACATTGTCAATAATAGTGACTATATAGCGGGCTGGTGTGTCTGACATGTTTGCCTTGATTATACGTATACACCAGACTAGGCTGTGACATTTTGTGAGCAACTGAGCTGCCTCCCTTGTTATTTCCATTATTTAATACAGTCATATTAATATAGATAATGTGAGTCGCCCATGATGAATATAAAAACATGCAAAGTGATGTGTTAAGATGACTTACAAAATGTAAATCACTTGACTTAGGAAGTGCTGCAGGACCTAGCCTTGTAACAAGTACTGGAGAATGTATAGCAATAATATGATTATTAGAATGCTGTAGTCGGTTCATGTCTTGTAGGCTTCAGAATAATTTCTTAGTGCATTGGAGAGTCTCCAATTTTGCTATAAAGTTTGAACTTTAAATATTTCCAGCACAATAGTGTGAAAATAAAGTGCAAACTTTTGAAAGAAACACATTTTTCGATCATCTACATTAACATTAAAATGACTGAACGTGCTTTGTATAAGCAGGTTCATGAAATAAGTGACCTCATTTATTAGGGTGACGATTAACATGTAAATGTAAAAGTGTTTTTATTTTAGGGAACATGGCAGTATATTTTTCTCTTTCTTGAAACTTATCTTTGGAAAAGCTCTTTATACAAACTAAAAAAAATGTATTCTTAAAAATGGATATTGAAGTTAGAATGAAATGTTCCTGAGTCACAGTGTGCAATTTAAAGAGACACTAAATACTAAACACACTTCACGCACCTTCCTCTAATCATGGGTGCTGCCATATTGGAACTTAGGTTACACTGCAGGTATCTAAAGGAGAGGTACTGCACATGTGCAAATATGTCCGCTCTGGAATGCAGTGAAAGACAGATTTAAGCATTACAGCACTCATGATTAGAGCGAGGCACCGAATAACCCGAAGAATGCGTATGCCTATAAAATTGATTTAGTATTATATGTCCCTTTAAAAAAAATCTAATTTACCTCTAGTATCCAATTTAGTTATTTGATTTGGTATCTTTTGTTGAAACTTACCTCAGTTCAATAACAGCATACTGAGGTAGGCTCAGGTGCGTGCATGTGTGTGTTTTGCAAACACTGCTGCCATATAGTGCTTAAAGGGAAATTCAATTTAAAATGAAATGCTCATGGTTCAAATACAGCACGGAATTTTACTTTGTTCTATTTGATAAATGCATATCTAGGTAGGCTCAGGAGCAAGGATGCAAAACTGGGAGCTATCTTGTCATGGACTCACCGTATTTGTTCAGCAAGCTCCCAGTAGTGCATTACTGCTCTGTTGCTGATTTTAAAGGGCTATGGGACTCATGAGTCAGATAGAACTTGTGATTGTAAACAACTTTCCTTCTATTATCAAGTTTTCTTTGTTTTCTTTTTATCCCTTTGTTGAAAAGCAGGAAGGTAAGGTCAGGAGTGTGCACGTGCCTGCAGTGCTAGATGGCAGCAGTTTTGCAAGGTTATGCAGCTGCAAGAGCACTAGAGGGCAGCACTATTTCCTGTCATGTAGTGCTCCAGACACCTAGGTAGCTCTTCAACAAAGAATATCATGGGAATGAAGCAAATTTGATAATAGAAGTAAATTGCAAACTTCTGTCTGATTCACAAAATAAATTCTTTCGGTTTCCTATCCCTTTAGCTATGTGTTCTATTTATTGCAATAATAAAATGGTCTGACATATTAGAGCACTTACTTTTTACACGTTTATGTCCCTTTAAGTCACGCGTACCTCAGTATGCTTTATTAATGTAAAGAAGCTACGTTTTAATAAACATATATTTGATAACAGAAATAAATGAGTTGTTTCAAGTTGACCACTGTATGTAAATCCTAAGGTTCCCACATATACAATAAAGTATTAGCCATAGAGCAAGACTATGAATTTCTTTAGGTTAAAACTACTTGAGTGGTTTAGGAAAACAATGTAAGGACTTTTACATTTATTGCGTGACTTGTTTTTAGCTAAATAAATGAAAGTAGAACGGCATAATCAACAAATGCATAATAACAAGACAATACAATAGCAGTCAATCTGAATTAGATGTTTTTGCCAAATTCTGACATTTCCTTCCATTTTCCTGCCCCCTTTGTCATGTGACTACAATTAGTCAATCACAGATTCGTACATGAACTCTTGCACATGCTCAGTATGAGCAGGTGTCCCGGAAAGTATCTATATAAAAAGCATGTGCACAATCTGATGCTGAAAGCAAATAGCATTTTTTGTTACTTTCACGCTCTTGATGGTAATGTTTCTTTTATACTCAGGTTAGGCTTTAATCTGTTACTTCTATATTTTTATTTCAAAGTGGTTGAGAAGCTGTTCCATGAATTAAAGATCAATTATGCAATGTTTCCTGGCATTAATCCTGTGCCTTGAATATTTTAACTTTCATGACCTCTTATTTAATCCTTGAAATATGCATTTCTCTTAAAACAGATCGTTATTTAACCTACAAATTACTGCAGCTAGAGCCAATGATTTGTAAATCTTTTGCTATTGGATGTTGAATTCATCTTTCCAGTAGTAAAGTGAAACGTAGGCACTAGTAACGACAAAGGAGACTTAACGGGACACTCAAGTCAAAATAAACTTTTATGATTCAGACAGAGCAGCAGTTTTAAGACACTTTCCAATTTACTTCTATTATCATATTTTGCAGTCTTTTTATATGCAAGATCCTACTGAGCATGTGCACAAGCTCATAGGGTATACGTATACTAGTCTGTGATTGGCTGACACATAATACAGGGGGCCGGAAAATAGGAGAAAAAATAAATGTGTCAGAATAAAATCTACTGCTTTTATGATATTCAGAGTAGGTGTTAAATCATTGTCTTATTATTATGCACTTGATAATTATGCAATTGTACTGCATTGTGTGGTTCTTTAAACAAATTAATTGCTCTTAAAGAGACATTGTTGTGCAAAAATTGTGTTTTTCTACTATTAAGGTTGCAGTTGTTTGTGTTTAAGCCCAGCTAAGAGCCACACAGACGGTGATTGAACACAGACGGTGATTAGTGGAGTGTGTGCTTGCTATTGCCTATCCCTTTCCAGAGGTTAAACACACAGAGTTGCAGCATTAATAGTGCATGTCAGCTCCAAATAGGGTTCCCACCTCAGCCATGTTTTCCTGGATAGTTATGAGTTACACATGCTGCGGGGTGTGCAGGGAGGAACATGAATAGTGCTGTCCAGAGGCGCAATACGTTTTCCCCTCTGCACACCCTACAACACGTGTAACTCATAAGTGTCCAGGAAACCATGGCCGAGGTGGCACAGCAGCAATGCACTACCGGGATATAGCTGAACACATCTGGTGAGACAATGCTTTAATTACATTGCTGTTTTGTGGTTTGGAAGCTGGAGGCAGGAGAAGAAGGTATGTAAAGAAATACTTACAGTATATATAGATCATGTGTATTTATGTCTGAGTAGGTTTTCAAGTTATCTCCCTTCTCTCTTCTTTCCTAAAAACCACAAGTAATGAATATAAACTGTGTTCCATATCCGTGCTCCCTTTTAGTAACCCTTCTTTGAACTGTCTCTAATTTATTCAGGTCTTTCTGGATATATGGTCTCCAGAACCGCACACACTACTATAGGTGAGGCCCAGGCCCCTCTGAAAGAGAAAGGGTTAATTTGAAGGAATTATTTAAACAAATGTAATTGTTGGCTCGGCACCCATCCATACTATGCTATGTATTCTATATTGTGACTTTCACATTGTCTGTATTGAATGTGTGACATTTCCAGTAATTCTGCAGTGAGTATTACTGGATATTAAGTGTTTTCATCCCACTATAGAAGTTTTAAATTGATTTATATGAATGCTCATTGCCATTTTTTTTTTTTTTTTAACGACGGGGTAAGATACTGAGCCCTCATTTTATTCCTTCTCGCAGCCTACTCGACACCCAGCACCTCTCCCGCAAACCGATTCGTCAGTGTTGGACCAAGGGATCCAAGCTTTGTAAATATCCCTCAACAGACACAGGTTAGTAACTTCTTACATACGTGTCTACTAATGTATAAATGGTAAAAGTAACGTAGAAAGACATTTTGCAGTATATTTTTATGCTTTTAGATTTGTTTGTTTTTTAATGACACCTCTTAAAGGAACAGTAAACACTTGTAATATAAAATATTTCATTATTCATAGTAAAACAACTCTGCAATATTCCCACATTTCCATGTAATTTCTCTCTGAATAGTCTGGATTTTCTAGAAAAGGAAATGCACATTGCAGGCATCAACCAAGGCTTACCCTGCTACATAGATATGCCTTTGAAAAACATTTTGAAAGGTCTGCTGTCCTTTGTTACAATTTACTAGTCTAGGTTTAATGATTTGGACATCAATAGATATTTAAACGGACAGACAGATATATAGATACTATTAGATAGATAGATAGATAGATAGATAGATAGATAGATAGATAGATAGGTAGGTAGATAGTTTCAAGAATTTGGAATGACTGCTTGTAATTGTCTACTCTATGCCAATCTTTTTTGATTTTTAAATAGCTTATAATTACAACAGCTGTTTTATTGCTGAAGATTTTGTCAGAGAAATAAAAATGTAGCCCACTAAAGCGCCATAGACCCCTGTATTGAATCCGTATTGTTCCCAACAGGAGCACATTATGCCAGTTCTGGAATCTGGGCCAAATATTTGTTTCACTGCCAAAGCTAATACAGTTTATTATTGGAATTTTCAGCTAAATAAATATTTTAAAAAAATCATTGTGGGGCTTACATATGAGTTTGTAGTTAACATTTTAAACAATATATTATGAAAAATTGGAACTATTCCTGGCTGAACTAAATGTTAATTAGAAATCCTAGATTTTATATTTGTTATGTGTAGTGATATCACATATATTCCAGACAATAATTAGAAAGAATTTTTACATAACACAGCTCATTTGGTCTAAAATTAACTACCTACTCAAATTACACCTGCTGGCTTTATGCACAGCGATCACAATGACATAATATTGAGGTTTTAACGTTGCTGTTAGTTGCTTAAGCTTTTACGTGTAAAATTACAAAGCCATTGACAGGAAAATCTAATTATAGTAGACTTAAAGGGACGGTACAGTCTAAATGAAACAACATTTTGATTGAATTGCATCTGTTCACTTAAAAAAGGGTAATATATTCTGTATATATATATATATAGATAAAGTTTCAATCTTTCATTTCAATTTAAAAGGTTTAGAGGTGTGACTGACTGCACATTGTTTATATGGACATACAAACCAAAATATTTTATTCAAGATTCAGATAGAGCATGCAATTTTTAACAACTTTCCAGTTTACCTTTTATATCTAATTTGATTTTTCTCTTGTTATTCTTTGTTGAAAAGCATACCCAGGTAGGCTTAGGAGCAGCAATGCACTACTAGGAACTAGCTGCTAATTGTTGACTCACCTATAAGCCTCTTTTGATTGGCTCTCATGATGTGTTCAGCTAGCTCCTAGTATTGCATTTTTGCTCCTTTAAAAGTCCAAAATAAACTTTCAGGATTCAGATAGGGCATGTAATTTTAAACAACTTTCCAATTTACTTTTATCACCAATTATGCTTTGTTCTCTTGGTATTCTTAGGTGAAAGCTAAATCTATGTAGGCTCATAGGCAAATTTCTTAGACCTTGAAGGCGGCCTCTAATCTGAATGCATTTTAACAATTGTTCACCACTAGAGGGCATTAGTTCATGTGTGTCATATAGATAACATTGAGCTCACTCACGTGAAGTTACCTAGGAGTCAGCACTTATTGGCTAAAATGCAAGTCTGTCAAAAGAACTGAGATAAGGGGGCAGTCTGCACAGGGTTAGATACAAGGTAATCACAGAGGTAAAACGTGTATTAAAATAACAGTGTTGGTTATGCAAAACTGGGGAATGGGTAATAAAGGGATTATCTATCTTTTTAAACAACAAAAATTCTGGTGTTGACTGTCCCTTTAACAAAGGATACCTAGAGAATGAAGCAAACTTGCTAAAAGAAGTAAATTAAAAAGTTGTTTGAAATTGTATTCTCTAAATTTGAAAGACAAATTTTGTGTTTTATGTCCCTTTAATTTGAAACTGTCCTGGTCCTGCAAACCAATGAATATTTTACTAGTAAAATGACAGTTTTAAATGTTTTGCATGAAAATCTTTTGTAATACATTATTTCTAATGCTTAAATAAATACACTGACTTTAATGTCCCTTTAATTGAAGCACAATAATGTTTGTCTTGATTAAATTGCCTATATGTAAGCACAGATGTATCTAGCCTACAATGTGTCACATGTTACACTTGTAATTGAATCAACATCCAGCCTGAATACATTTTTGCTCCTCGGGGGACTAGAATGTTTTCAGTATTTTCATTTGAATAAAATCCTTTGTATCAGATTTTTGTTTAGGTGCCCATTTAGTCATAAACTATGGTTGTTCATATCCAGTCTTTTATGGACTCAGTATAGCCAGGGCAAGGGGACCTCTTTGCTGGAAAACTGACTCAGTCTGATCAATCCATCTGTGCTAAATCAAGTTGATTCTTAAACCCAGATCTATTTCCATTTCTGAGTAGTGGAATCAGATGACCTTCATATAAATCCACCGTACAGGTTTCAAAACACAGTAGAAAACTGGACATGATCATGGCATCTAAAGGGACTGGCTAGTCAAAAATAAACTCACATGATTTAGCTAGGGCATGTCATTTTAAACAACCTTCCAATTTACTTTTATCATCAAATTTGCTTTGTTCTATTGGTATTCTTAGTTGAAGGCTAAACCTAGGTAGGCTTATATGCTAATTTCTCTAAGCCCTTGAAGGCCACCTCTTATCTCAGTCCATTTTGACAGTTTTTCACAGCTAGACAGCGCTAGTTCATGTGTGTCATATAGATAACATTGTGCTCACGTCTGTGGTGTTACTTTTGAGAAGGCACTGATTGGCTAAAATGCAAGTCTGTCAAAAGAACTGAAATAAGGGGGCTGTCTGCAGAGGCTTAGATACAAGGTAATCACAGAGGTAAAAAGTATATTAATATAACCGTGTTGGTTATGCAAAACTAGGGAATGGGTAATAAATGGATTATCTGTCTTTTTATACAATAAGAATTCTGGAGTAGACTGTCCCTTTATTCATCAAGATGGTCTTATATTTGTCCTGGGTATACTTGAATTGAATTACCACATTTTGTCCTTTCATGTCCAGGTCACTTTTAAATGGTTGTGAGTGTGGCCGTCTGTATGTTCAGTGAACCAGTACCCATCTGCATAGACAGCTTCAAGACATTGGGAGGTTGGCCGGGGACATAAGATATAACTCTCAGTTTTAGGGTTGTCGGAATTAAACGGAGATAGGCGTCTTATTCTTCCCTGCGTCCCCTCTATAAAAGTAACACTTTTTTACTTTATGTTCTTTTTTATAGATGAACAATATTTCCTAAATGAATGATGCAAAGCGAGCCTAGGGTAATCACACACATAATCTGGCACTTCATATGCTCAGCATGTAATAAATCTTTTTTTTTAATCCTATAATGTATTATATGTTAGTTACACTCATCCTCGCTGTTGTTCTATTTAAAACTAAATGGCTATTTGCACCATCTCTGGAATTGCTGAGCTTGGCAGGGGTTTAACTTTTTGACATAAAAACGCAGGTGGGGAACTCAGCTCCTTGTAAATCATTTCATTTGGTCCCTGTCACTTTATTCCCCAGTGCTCAGTCACTTTGTATCAGTTTTGTTTTTATGAGTTAGCCAAAGGAAAACAGTATTATTTTTTTCAGTTTTAAAGGGACAGGAAACCCCAAAAATGTAATTTGTGATTTCGATAGAACATACAATTTGAAACAACATTCAAATTTACTTTTATTATCAAATATGCATCATTCTTTTGTTATCCTTTTCTGAAGGAACAGCATTGCACTACTGGCAGCTAAATGAACACATCTAGTTAGCCAATAAAAAGACAACAATCACTAGCTAGCTCCCACTAGTGTAGACACTAATTTTGTATATCCTTTGTTGAAGGAGCAGCATTGCTCTAAGGGCTAGCTGAACATACAAGAACCATATATGTGCATCCACCAATCAGCAGATCCTAGTAGTGTATTGTTTCTCCGGAGCCTACCTGGGTATGCTATTTAACAAAAATAAGAGGAGAAGGAAGCAAATTAGATAATAGAAATAAATTGGAAAGTTGTTTAATATTGCAAGCTCTATCTGAATCATGAAAGTTGAATTTTAAATTTACCATCTTTTTAAATACTGAATATAAATAGAGAGGACAGTGCACACCGAACGAGTATTGGATATTCCTTTACTTATTAATCTAGAAGGAGCGTTGTGAATTCTTTCTCAGTGTGGTTTTCATCACTTAAAGGGACATTAAACTGTAAATAATGGCTAATGATAAAACAAGATTAGCATTACAATAATATGCAGATGTATTTTTTACTTTATATTAGTTGTTAATTTATGGGGGGGGGAAATGAAGTGTAAAGTTTTAGTGTTCATAAAGAACAGGCACCGCCATTTTGTAACCTAAGTTTCCTTCTTTGCTGAGGCCATTTAGGGACAGTTATATAAATGCTAGTAAAACAGAAAAAGAGGAAGCACCCTCAAGGCTAAAGTGTGGTCCTACACAAAACTTTAACATTATAGGTTTAAAGCCTATTTAATATAACAAAAATCAAATACAATATATGTGCATGTATATGAATTCAAACAAAGATACTCATTGCATTTAGTACTATGAAAGTGCTTTGAAAGGTAGTGCAGAAAACACAGGGGAAACTCGAAAAATTAGAATATCGTGCAAAAGTTCATTTATTTCACTAATGCAACTTAAAAGGTGAAACTAATATATGAGATAGACTTATTACATGCAACGCAAGATAGTTCAAGCCGTGATTTGTCATAATTTTGATGATTATGGTTTACAGCTCATTAAAACCCCAAATCCACAATCTCAGAAAATTAGAATATTACATGCAATCAATAAAACAAGGATTGTACATAGAACAATATCGGACCTCTGAAAAGTATAAGCATGCATACTGTATGTACTCAGTACTTGGTTTGGGCCCCTTTTGCAGCAATTATTACTGTCTCAATGCGGCGTGGCATGGAAGCTATCAGCCTGTGGCACTGCTGAGGTGTTATGGAAGCTATCAGCCTGTGGCACTGCTGAGGTGTTATGGAAGCCATCAGCCTGTGGCACTGCTGAGGTGTTATGGAAGCCATCAGCCTGTGGCACTGCTGAGGTGTTATGGAAGCTATCAGCCTGTGGCACTGCTGAGGTGTTATGGAAGACCAGAATACTTCAATAGCGGCCTTCAGCTCTTTACTAAATTTACTAAAAATGTGTAGAAAATATTGTCCTTATCTTAATCCAAAAATTAGATAAAAAAGGTATTTACCTAAATGAAAAAAAGAAAAACATAGTGTAAAGTTGTTGGTGATATAGTTTCCCTATGTCCAATAAATAAGGCTTACCAGACCACTTGAAGATCGAAGGTGTATGGAACCTGAGCTGCAATAAACTCGTGATACATTTTTATGATTAAAGTAAATTGAAAGTTATTTTTAAATTTTACACTTTATCTGAATCACAAACATTTAATTTTTACCTCTAGTGAGATCTCTATATTTATGTAACATATAACCTAATATGGAAATAAAACACATAATTTGAGCAAATAAACTCTTAACTTCTCCCGCCAAATGAGTAAGAGGTAATGTTGTGTTATTCCAATATAGATCATAGGTGAATACTCTTTTTTTTTATATACAGTGGGCATTGGTAAAATAATATAAGGCTGAGAATTTTTAGTTTTTGGGATATCCTGGTGTAAAAAATGAAATGCTGTAATTAATTTATGTATTGAGTAAATTTATGTAATTTTGCATTTCTTGCCCTAGATAACTAGAAGTTAATCCCTAGAAACGTGTTTCACACATAGGGAAAGTCACGCGCAAGAGACTCATTCACTAAAGCAGGAAATCATTAGTGATTGGCGGCTGTATGTGACTGCCACTTGTGATTGGCTCACAAGCCATGTGTTCTGATAATAGGCTGAAATGCTTTCAGCTCCTGCACAAGGCTTTACCTATTTGTTTAACTCCTTTGAGGTGGGTAAACAGATTTTTAACTGGATCAGTAATGCAAAAAATGACATGCTATAATATATCAATACATGTTTTTTTTATTTTTTTATTTTCATCAGGATGTCCTTAAAGGGACAGAAAACACCAACATTTTCTTTCATGATTTGGATAGAACATACAATTTTAAACAACTTTCCAATTTACTTAACAAATTAGCTTCATTCTTTTGTTATTATTTGCTGAAGGAACAGCATTGCACTACTGGCAGCTAGCTGAACACATCTGGTTAGCCAATCACAAGAGACAAATAAGTGCAGGCACCAATCAGCAACTATCTCCCTCTAGTGTAGGATATATGCATATTCTTTTGCAACAATGGATACCATGAGAACAAAGCATATTTGAAAACTGAAGAGAATTTAAAAGTGTCTTACCATTACATATTCTATCAAAATCATGCAAGTTTAATTTTGTCTTTCCTATCCCTTTAAAATGTTCTATTCATAGATGTTTCATGTCAGCCAAAAGGCAAACTTACTGTCCTCCAGCAACTGACAATAAAAAAATAAAACTGGCCTGGACTAACTTGGAACTGACCCATCTTAAAATACATATTTACTTTATTATATGTTTAATGTGTTCACTATATTTATTATTGTTTGCAGAGTATATTGTTCTCAGTAGATTGTGAGTCTTTTTCGTGCACCAGACACAAGATTTTATATTAATTTCAAGACCTCAATTGACTCTCTTTTTATATCTCAAGTTGCGGAAACATAGACATTAGCTTGTCATTTCACGTT
Organism: Bombina bombina; assembly: GCF_027579735.1. Lineage (NCBI taxonomy): Eukaryota > Metazoa > Chordata > Amphibia > Anura > Bombinatoridae > Bombina > Bombina bombina. The sequence goes on from NC_069508.1 coordinate 203,926,183, forward strand.
GTTTTATGTAACTAGCTATTTAATACCTACCCTTTAATATAGCGATGTACAAGAGGGTTGTTTAGTGTCCATAAAGCCCTTTATCCAACTCTAAAGCAAGATATGCCGTGCCCTTGATATGTGATCACTACTTGTGGAGTATTATGTACCCTACAAATCCTGCACATTATGAGTTCATATGGCAATATGAGCACATGTGGAAATCTTTAGAACATTGTTATGAAGCTCATTGCTAGATAGAGCGCTATTTTTGTAGGTATTAACTTAAACACATATCAGCCACCAGCTTAGCATTTCTAGACTAGAGGATCGCTCTATTCCTTATGTTGTCATTTATCTGTAACTCACAGTCTGCAAAATAGTGCTCTGACTGAAATCCCAGACGTGAAGGAAACCGTTATTATAAATGTCATTTTCATCTCTGCTAATCAACATTGACATTTCTGTTGATACATTAAAATACAGCTCTAGCAATAGGATATTTATATAAAATATATGTTTAGCTTTAACACATAGAAGTTAGAGATTGCGTTTTAAAACAAATATCAGACATGTCCCCAGCCGGGGGTCGTTATGAAATAGCTGGTTCAGTAGGCGTGTCAAGCCTCTCTTATTATCTGGATTCTCCTCTATTTCAGATATTTAATATTGTACTCTTATTTAATGAATAATATTAATGTATCTTACACTGTGCTTTAAATGGGAAATATAATTTGCAGATTTGCAGAAACTTGATGAATGTATTAAGCTAGAGTGTGTGTGAATGAAGATGATTTTTATGAAGAATTCAGCTGTACCGAACTGAATCATATTGTAAAATAAAGTTTTTTTCAGTAACTACTATACAATTTATAGATTTCTGATGTAAAATTTGTTGATTCGTTAGTCTTCCATACTCAAACAAGCTGACAGCCCTACGGGAGGGGGGTGTAATACTTTGCCATATTATAACATTTTCTGTTATTTATGAATTTTACTTAAAGTGACATTAAACACTAAATACATCCTACGTGATAGCACGTTTTCAATGCCTGAGAATAATATGTATTTTATAATATACTGTATATATAATCAGCTCTGCTGAGACCACCTAAGGACAGTTGTACAGTGACAATCTCACAACGAGCCTGAGAATAATATGTATTTTATAATATATATAGTCACCTCTTCTGAGACCACCTAAGGACAGTTGTACAGTGACAATCTCACAATGAGCCTGATAATAATATGTATTTTATAATATATATAGTCACCTCTGCTGAGACCACCTAAGGGCAGTTGTACAGTGACAATCTCACAATGAGCCTGAGAATAATATGTATTTTATAATATATATAGTCACCTCTGCTGAGACCACCTAAGGACAGTTGTACAGTGACAATCTCACAATGACCTGAGAATAATATGTATTTTATAATATATATAATGAGCTCTGACCACCTAAGGACAGTTGTACAGTGACAATCTCACAACGAGCCTGAGAATAATATGTATTTTATAATATATATAGTCACCTCTTCTGAGACCACCTAAGGACAGTTGTACAGTGACAATCTCACAATGAGCCTGATAATAATATGTATTTTATAATATATATAGTCACCTCTGCTGAGACCACCTAAGGGCAGTTGTACAGTGACAATCTCACAATGAGCCTGAGAATAATATGTATTTTATAATATATATAATCACCTCTTCTGAGACCACCTAAGGGCAGTTGTACAGTGACAATCTCACAATGACCTGAGAATAATATGTATTTTATAATATATATAGTCACCTCTGCTGAGACCACCTAAGGGCAGTTGTACAGTGACAATCTCACAACGAGCCTGAGAATAATATGTATTTTATAATATATATAGTCACCTCTGCTGAGACCACCTAAGGACAGTTGTACAGTGACAATCTCACAATGACCTGAGAATAATATGTATTTTATAATATATATAGTCACCTCTTCTGAGACCACCTAAGGACAGTTGTACAGTGACAATCTCACAACGAGCCTGAGAATAATATGTATTTTATAATATATATAATCACCTCTTCTGAGACCACCTAAGGGCAGTTGTACAGTGACAATCTCACAATGACCTGAGAATAATATGTATTTTATAATATATATAGTCACCTCTTCTGAGACCACCTAAGGACAGTTGTACAGTGACAATCTCACAATGACCTGAGAATAATATGTATTTTATAATATATATATATAATCACCTCTTCTGAGACCACCTAAGGACAGTTGTACAGTGACAATCTCACAATGACCTGAGAATAATATGTATTTTATAATATATATAGTCACCTCTGCTGAGACCACCTAAGGACAGTTGTACAGTGACAATCTCACAATGACCTGAGAATAATATGTATTTTATAATATATATAGTCACCTCTGCTGAGACCACCTAAGGACAGTTGTACAGTGACAATCTCACAATGAGCCTGAGAATAATATGTATTTTATAATATATATAGTCACCTCTGCTGAGACCACCTAAGGACAGTTGTACAGTGACAATCTCACAATGAGCCTGAGAATAATATGTATTTTATAATATATATAATCAGCTCTGACCACCTAAGGACAGTTGTACAGTGACAATCTCACAATGAGCCTGAGAATAATATGTATTTTATAATAAATATAATCACCTCTTCTGAGACCACCTAAGGACAGTTGTACAGTGACAATCTCATAATGAGCCTGAGAATAATATGTACTTTATAATATATATAGTCACCTCTTCTGAGACCACCTAAGGACAGTTGTACAGTGACAATCTCACAACGAGCCTGAGAATAATATGTACTTTATAATATATATAGTCACCTCTTCTGAGACCACCTAAGGACAGTTGTACAGTGACAATCTCACAACGAGCCTGAGAATAATATGTATTTTATAATATATATAATCAGCTCTGACCACCTAAGGACAGTTGTACAATGACAATCTCACAATGACCTGAGAATAATATGTATTTTATAATATATATAATCAGCTCTGACCACCTAAGGACAGTTGTACAGTGACAATCTCACAATGACCTGAGAATAATATGTATTTTATAATATATATAATCACCTCTGCTGAGACCACCTAAGGGCAGTTGTACAGTGACAATCTCACAACGAGCCTGAGAATAATATGTATTTTATAATATATATAATCACCTCTGCTGAGACCACCTAAGGACAGTTGTACAGTGACAATCTCACAATGAGCCTGATAATAATATGTATTTTATAATATATATAGTCACCTCTTCTGAGACCACCTAAGGACAGTTGTACAGTGACAATCTCACAACGAGCCTGAGAATAATATGTATTTTATAATATATATATATATAATCACCTCTTCTGAGACCACCTAAGGACAGTTGTACAGTGACAATCTCACAATGACCTGAGAATAATATGTATTTTATAATATATATAATCACCTCTGCTGAGACCACCTAAGGACAGTTGTACAGTGACAATCTCACAATGACCTGAGAATAATATGTATTTTATAATATATATAGTCACCTCTTCTGAGACCACCTAAGGACAGTTGTACAGTGACAATCTCACAACGAGCCTGAGAATAATATGTATTTTATAATATATATAATCACCTCTGCTGAGACCACCTAAGGACAGTTGTACAGTGACAATCTCACAATGTTAAATATCCCTTTTAAATGGACATGAAACCCCAGACTTTTATTTCATGATTCAGATAGAACAGCAATTTTAAACAACTTTCTAATTTACTTCTATTATCAAATCAAATTTTCTTCGTTATCTTGATATCTTTTGTTAAAAATACAAGGGTGTAAGCTCAGGAGTGTGCACGTGTCTTTAGCACTGTATGGCATCAATTTTGCAAGAATGTTATCCATTTGCAAGAGCACTTTCCAACTAAAGGGGAGGAGAGTCCACGGCTTCATTCATTACTATTGGGAATTAATAACCTGGCCACCAGGAGGAGGCAAAGACACCCCAGCCAAAGGCTTAAATACCTCCCCCAGTCCCCTCATCCCCCAGTCGTTCTTTGCCTTTCGTCACAGGAGGTTGGCAGAGAAATGTCAGAAGATTTCGGAGTAGTCTCTTATGGAGGGTAGTACTCTTCACATTGGGACTGGAGTTTTAAGTAGTCCTGTCAGCCTCTCAGTGAGAGCCTGGGCGAAAGTTAGAGTCTGGAGATGCAAAACCATCCCGACTCATATTAACAGCTCCACAAGCAATCAGCATTGACGAGTTTCGCTGCCTGCTTTTTACGCTCAAGTCCATGTCAGGAGCGAGTTTACGAACCTGTCAGACTTGAGGGACCGAATTCCTGTTCCACGGCTTAGATTCTGGCAAGATCGTTTAATTTTTTATTACATAATGATAACATGGAAGACAGGGTCACAGTGTGACGCCTCTTATCTTTAAAGAATCAAGGGTTAATATTCCTAGAAAGGGGATTATTGAACAGGGGGTTTTATACATGATATTGTTTATTGTGTCATTGCTGCGTTTATGTGCGAGATGAGGCTCTGTCAATGTGTGGAACTTTCAGGTGACTTACGGGAGAATTACGCTGCCTTTTTTTGGCGCATTTTCTCCTTAGGCAGGGGCGGTCCTGCCGGGCATTCCATGTGACCAGGTGTGCCTCTGTTGATCAGCAGCACAGGAGACAAAACAGTTTCTGTAGTCCGGTTCATAGGAGGTGGTGAGTGCTCCGGCCATTGGAGGTTATAAAGGTGCTTATTTATTAAGTTAATCTAGTCCGTAATAACAGTGCAAACTATGGAGGACTCTAGGTCTCCTTCCTCTGTTTATTGTGAGGAGGTTCTGGTAGATCAGCCTGAGCAGCTATGTTCCACATGCCTTAATAAAGTTACAACATCTAAGAGCAAACGGATGTTTAGTACTACTAAACGCCGTCCACCTCTGAGGGGTCCCCGTCCCGTGAGGTGCGTTCCCTGCATCCATCTCCAACTGCACATGCAGCGCCTCAGGGTCCAACCATTACTCCAGCGGGAGAGATATGTTGGCCATCAGATTTTGCGGATCAACTGCAAAGAGTGGTATTGAAAGTGATCCATGCCTTACCATGTTCTGCTAAGCGCAAGCATAGGATGTATCATGGCGCCCAGGCCCAGGGGTTGTCTAAGCCTCTGGAAATATCTGAGGCATTATACGATGATGAGGTCCACTCCGACTCTTTGGAGGAGGCCCCTTCTGAGTCGGAGTCTGTGTCATCTAAACCTCCGGCTGCAGAGGAGCCTGACTTAAGGTTTAGGATGGAAAATTTGTCAAGAAGTCCGCTGAGACAAAATCGTCATGAGGGGGTGGCCCCCGACCGGTCTCCGGACCAAGTAGGGGGCAGATTATCTCTCTTCTCAGAATCCTTGGGTTCTGGATCCTTGGGTTCTGGACGTTGTCGCCCAGGGTTACAGAATAGGGTTTAGATCCCATCCGCCCAGGGGCAGATTCCTCCTGTCAAACCTGTCTTCAAGACCGGAAAAGAGAGAACCCTTTCTAGAATGTGTGAGGGATCTCTCCTCTCTAGGTGTTATCGTACCAGTACCTCAAGCAGAAAGGGGTCTAGGGTACTATTCAAATCTTTTTGCGGTTCCAAAGAAGGAGGGCACGTTCTGCCCGATTCTGGACCTAAAGTGTTTAAACAAGCTTCTGAGTGTTCCATCATTCAAAATAGAAGCGATCAGATCTATTCTGCCCCTAGCTCAAGAGGGACAGTTCATGACAACTATAGACTTGAAGGACGCTTACCTTCATGTGCCAATTCACAGGGACCACTTCAAGTTCCTGAGATTTGTGTTTCTGGACCAACACTTCCAGTTTGTGGCCCTTCCCTTTGATCTGGCGACGGCCCAAAGAGTCTTCACGAAGGTTCTGGGGGCGCTACTTGCAGTGGCCAGATCCAGAGGCATTGCTGTGGCACCCTATTTGGACAACATCCTAGTCCAGGCGACGTCGCTCAGTCTTGCAGAGGATCATTTGAGGGCGCTTCTTCTTTTGCTCCAATCTCACGGTTAGAAGATCAACTCAGGAAAGAGTTCCCTGGTTCCCAGCAACAGGGTGGAGTTCCTGGGCACGATAATAGACTCTATGTCCATGAAAATATTTCTCACAGACCATTGACGCAGGAAGATTGCATCCTCTTGTCTTGCGCCTTCAGTCCTCCTCAAGCCCCTCGTGGCTCAGTGTATGGAGGTGATCAGACTCATGGTTTCCAGCATAGACGTCATTCCATTCGCCAGGTTCCATCTCAGATCTCTTCAATTGTGCATTTTGAGACAGTTGATGCTCGGACTCAGATCAGTAACATCAATCAGGAAAATAGTGGTTCCTTCTTTGTGTCCTAAACCTTCTTCTTCTAAGGAGAGGTTGCTGCATAATCTGGATGTGGTTCGTGCCCTGAAGTTCTAGCTTCAGGCTACGAAAGATTTCAGACAGTCTACATCTCTTTTTGTGGTGTATTCAGGGAAGTGCAAGGGGCAGAAAGCCTCTTCTACTTCTTTGTCCTTTTGGTTGAGGAGCTTGATTCGCTTGGCCTACGAGACAGCTGGACATAAGCCTCCTCAGAGGATCACGGCTCATTCAACTAGAGCTGTGGCTTCGTCTTGGGTCTTCAAGAATGAGGCCTCTATGGAGCAGATTTGTAAGGCGGCTACCTGGTCCTCCTTGCACACTTTTACAAAGTTTTACAAATTTGACATTTTTTGCTTCTACGGAAGCTGTTTTTGGGAGAAATGTTTTGCAGGCTGTGGTGCCCTCAGATTAGGGTCTGCCTTTTCCCTCCCGGTTTCATTCAGTGTCCTCTAGAGCTTGGGTATATGTTCCCAACATTAATGAATAAAGCTGTGAACTCTCCTCCCCTTTAGATGGAAAACATAAATTATGCTTACCTGATAATTTCATTTCCATTTACTATTTAAAAAATAAACTACCAATCGAGGGGGGGGGGGGAGTCCACGGCTCCCGCCCGTATCGCCGAAGGTTGAATCTAAATTTATTTTATCTTCTGGCACCATTTATACCCTGATATTTCTCCTACTGTTCCTTGTTCCCTCGGCAGAATGACTGGGGGATGAGGGAAGTGGGGGAGGTATTTAAGCCTTTGGCTGGGGTGTTTTTGCCTCCTCCTGGTGGCCAGGGTCTTAATTCCCAACAGTAATGAATGAAGCCGTGGACTCTCCTCCCCTCGATGGAAATTAAATTATCAGGTAAGCATAATTTATGTTAATTCCTGCCATGTAGTGCTCAGACGCCTACCTAGGTATCTCTTCAAACAAAGAATATCATCTGAACAAAGCAAATTTGATAATAGAAGTAAACGGGAAACTTTTTTTACAATTTTATGCTCTGTCTGAATTACAAAATACATTTTTTTGGGTTTCATGTCCCTTTAAGCTGCTTACAGACCCATGTGAAAGTATTATGACTTTACTCTGCATTAATGGAGGTCTCTCCACTTATGACTACAAAACCCTTCAATACTGAAATAGTTACTGTTTGTGTTTGTTTTAGCTGAGATCCTCCAACCTCATTTAGTGCCTAGTCACACATCCATAACAGATAATGGTCTGCTATGTTATTGCTCCCGATCAATATATTGACGCTGTCTGTCAGAGCGGTCGGTACAGTAATTGTTACAAGAGCAGAATGGAGAGAGAGAACGTGTCCAAATGATGTAAAATGAATAAATAAAATATGACGTTTAGTTCCTTCCTTCTTTTACTTACGCATCTTTATGTGTTTACCCTGCAAAGTGCACTACGCTTAAGTTAATCAGCTGTACCTGCATTATTTATGGTGCATCATAGCGTCAGTATAGTAGCTCTATTGAAAGGATTGATCACAAGTGATGCAGACTTGAACAAGATTTATTTTCTTAGCTTTATCGCTGGGAAGCTTCAGGGTACTATCAAATCACATTTGCTTGATTGACAGTATAGAACTCATCCTGTCAATACAATTGATTTTTTTTCTGTAGCAAGAGATGTGCTAAGAAACTTAAATCTTTTGTGTGAAGCTCTATAGAATCCTCAGCCTAGACAAGAAAAAACCCTTCTGGAGCATAGTCCATCCTAATTATATTGTAATGTTGGCTTATGTCCATGTAGACTGTCCTTATAGCCAGTGGTAAGTCTGGCTATTCATTACACTTTTGAAGCTTAAAGGTACAGTAATCTCTCAAATGTTCTACCATCTTTATGAAAGAGTACCTATTAACCCCTAAACAACCATCCCCCTGCATTGCAAATACTTTATTAAACTTACTAACCCTTTTTTGTTTTTATAGGGATATTAGATTAGGTAACCTAGACATAGATGCATGAAATGTTTTTAGGGTTTAGTGTCCTTTAACAATATATGTATATGCTTATACACATGGTAACACATAAATATATCTGTATATACACATAGTAACACAAATATATATGTATATACACGTAGTAACACATAAATATATATGTATATACACATAGTAACACATAAATATATATGTATATACACATAGTAACACATAAATATATATGTATATACACATAGTAACACATAAATATATATGCATATATACATAGTAACACATAAATATATATGTATATACACATAGTGACACAAATATATATGTATATACACATAGTAACACATAAATATATATGTATATACACATAGTAACACATAAATATATATGTATATAAACATAGTAACACATAAATATATCTGTATATACACATAGTAACACAAATATATATGTATATACACGTAGTAACACATAAATATATATGTATATACACATAGTAACACATAAATATATATGTATATACACATAGTAACACATAAATATATATGTATATACACATATTAACACATAAATATATATGTATATACACATAGTAACACATAAATATATATGTATATACACATAGTAACACATAAATATATATGTATATACACATAGTAACACATAAATATATATGTATATACACATACTAACACATAAATATATATGTATATACACATAGTAACACATAAATATATATGTATATACACATAGTAACACATAAATATATATGTATATAGACATATTAACACATAAATATATATGTATATACACATACTAACACATAAATATATATGTATATACACATACTAACACATAACTATATATGTTTATATACACATATTAACACATAAATATATGTATATACACATAACAACACATAACTATATATGTATATACACATATTAACACAAATATATATGTATATACACATAGTAACATATAAATATATATGTATATAAGCATAATAACACATAAATATATATATATATATATATATATATATATATACACAGTAACACATAAATATATATGTATATACACATAGTAACATATAAATATATATGTATATAAGCATAATAACACATAACTATATATGTATATACACATAGTAACACATAAATATATATGTATATACACATAATAACACATAAATATCCAAAAATGAAGATGGTAATCCCAAACATCCGTTAGATATAAAAAGCAGCTTTATTGGCAAACTTTAAAAAATTTACATGGTTCACACAAAGACAAAAAAGGTTTTACGCGTTTCGGCTAGGGCCGTACTCATAAATACATAAATATATATGTATATACACATAATAACACATAAATATATATGTATATACACATAGTAACACATAAATATGTATGTATATACACATAGAAACACATAAATATATATGTATATACACATAGTAACACATACATATATATGTATATACACATAGTAACACATAAATATATATGTATATACACATAGTAACACATAAATATATCTGTATATGCACATAGTAACACATAAATATATCTGTATATACACATAGTAACCCATAAATATATATGTATATACACATAGTAACACAAATATATATATGTATATAAGCATAGTAACACATAAATATATATGTATATACACATAGTAACACAAATATATATATGTATATAAGCATACTAACACATAAATATATATGTATATACACATAGTAACACATAAATATATATGTATATACACACAGTAACACATAAATATATATGTATATACACACAGTAACACACAAATATATATGTATATACACATAGTAACAGACAAATATATATGTATATACACATAGTAACACATAAATATATAGGTATATACACATACTAACACATAAATATATATGTATATAGCTGAAACTTTTGAATTCCCGCCAGGGTGCCGTTGGATGCTATTTATTTAAAGGGCAATGATACCCAAATGTTTTAACATTTGAAAGTGCTGCAGCATAGCAATAAAAAGCTGACTAGAAAATATCCCCTGAACATCATTTTACCTCAAAGTGTCCTAAGTATTCACACCCCATTGTAAAGGACTTTAAGCAGCAAATCAGTATGTCTGTCCCAGGACCGGCAAGGGAGCGTGCCTCATGCACACTCATGTTATTTCCCTATTCAGTTTAAGGAACTTTACTATGAAATCTCATGAGAGTTAAGTGAATGAGATCACAGTAAAAGAGTTCATGACCTCAGCACTGTTGATGCTGATTGGCTACTGTTCATTTCTTCAGTTTTTTAATTTTTTTTATCTGCATCTGGACAGCAGCTGAAGCATAATTTTTAACACAACATTTACTCTGCTGAGCTGAGGTAAAATATCTTCCTTTTTTACATAGAGATGCTCAGGTGATATTTTCCTGTCAGCTTTTTACAGTTATGCTGCATCCGTTTCAAATGATTTAGCATATGAGTATTATGTCCCTTTAAGTATAGCCACTCAGAGGAGGAAGTCACTTTATTGGTTCTGCATGGCAGCCATCTTTGAATACAAAATACTAAAAAGTAGATTTTTAAAAGTATAGTCATTTAACCATATCTGCAGCTTCAAAAAAAAAATTTTAAGCTTTTTAAATCTACATTTTATACTATTTGTATTGAAAATATATGTTTCTCTTTTTTTAAGTATGGGGCATTCATTTAATGACATATTTTGTGATATGCGGCTTTTATAATGAAAATGAAAGCAATGTATTCTTTAATTAAAATGGAAACGTGTTTTTATTAGGCTTGTTTGGCATAATCTTTGCCTTGGTCTCATACAATTCATTATACGTATTTGCCATATTTTTATAAACCTTCATTATTACAAAGTTCATACTCTGCCAAGTCTTGTAAAGAAGTTATAGGATTCTGCAATATACTTTAACCCCTTTCCTCCTGTCCCACTCCGCTTGCTGCAGTAGCTACTTGGAACCTTTGAATTCTGCAGCTTGGAAGTTGAACCTCAAGCTTAAAATGTCTGAGAAAGCACTGCAGGCTCTAAGTGTGATGCATTCCTTTGTAAGACCTTGGAAACCGAGAGTGCTAATGCAAGAGAGGTTCAGCGAGATCATATGTAAATAAGGCTAAAAACTGCCATATGCAACGTCAACCTGAACTTGAACTAAAATATGGTTTCCAGCAGACGTGCATTAAAATGACTTTATTCTGATGATTAATTAAACCAATTACATAAGATGTATGAGAAGGAAAAAATTCTTTAAACGTTTATTTAGTAGAAACAGGTAAGGAAGAACACTGAAACGTAATATTTAAAATAAAAGGCTTTAAAAGATGATCAAACTGGAAACTTAATCACCCAGATTACAAATGTAGTGCAAACATATAAGTGTGTGCATTAACATCACATAGGAGCAATTAATAATGCTCTTATTTTTATGTTCATATTACAAGTTGAAAGTAGTATCTTAATGCTAAGGTGCGCTAACATCTGCTTGTCAGATAACACAGGTGCGCTAACATCTGCTTGTCAGATACCACAGGTGCGCTAACATCTGCTTGTCAGATACCACAGGTGCGCTAACATCTGCTTGTCAGATAACACAGGTGCGCTAACATCTGCCTGTCAAATAACACAGGTGCGCTAACGTCTGCCTGTCAGATAACACAGGTGCGCTAACATCTGCCTGTCAGATAACACAGGTGCGCTAACATCTCCTTGTCAGATAACACAGGTGGGCTAACATCTGCCTGATAGATAACACAGGTGAGCTTACGTCTGCCTGTCAGATAACACAGGTGCGCTAACATCTGCCTGTCAGATAACACAGGTGCGCTAACATACACCTGTCAGATAACACATGTGCGCTAACATCTGCTTGTCAGATACCACAGGTGCCCTAACATCTGCTTGTCAGATAACACAGGTGCGCTAACATCTGCTTGTCAGATAACACAGGTGCGCTAACATCTGCTTGTCAGATAACACAGGTGCGCTAACATCTGCCTGATAGATAACACAGGTGAGCTTACGTCTGCCTGTCAGATAACACAGGTGCGCTAACATCTGCCTGTCAGATAACACAGGTCCGCTAACATACACCTGTCAGATAACACAGGTGCGCTAACATCTGCCTGTCAGATAACACAGGTGCGCTAACATCTGCTTGTCAGATACCACAGGTGCGCTAACATCTGCTTGTCAGATAACACAGGTGCGATAACATCTGCCTGTCAGATAACACAGGTGCACTAACATCTGCTTGTCAGATACCACAGGTGCGCTAACATCTGCTTGTCAGATAACACAGGTGCGCTAACATCTGCCTGTCAGATAACACAGGTGCGCTAACATCTGCTTGTCAGATACCACAGGTGCGCTAACATCTGCTTGTCAGATACCACAGGTGCGCTAACATCTGCCTGATAGATAACACAGGTGCACTAACATCTGCCTGTCAGATAACACAGGTGCGATAACATCTGCCTGATAGATAACACAGGTGCGCTAACATCTGCTTGTCAGATAACATAGGTGCGATAACATCTGCCTGATAGATAACACAGGTGCGCTAACATCTGCCTGTCAGATAACACAGGTGCGATAACATCTGCCTGATAGATAACACAGGCGCGCTAACATCTGCTTGTCAGATAACACAGGTGCGATAACATCTGCCTGATAGATAACACAGGTGCGCTAACATCTGCTTGTCAGATAACACAGGTGCGATAACATCTGCCTGATAGATAACACAGGTGCGCTAACATCTGCTTGTCAGATAACACAGGTGCGATAAGATCTGCCTGATAGATAACACAGGTGCGCTAACATCTGCTTGTCAGATAACACAGGTGCGATAACATCTGCCTGATAGATAACACAGGTGCGCTAACATCTGCTTGTCAGATAACATAGGTGCGCTAACATCTGCCTGATAGATAACACAGGTGCGCCAACATCAGATAACACAGGTGCGCTAACATCAGATAACACAGGTGCGCTAACATCTGCCTGTCAGATAACACAGGTGCGCTAACATCTGCCTGTCAGATAACACAGGTGCGCTAACATCTGCCTGATATATAACTCAGGTGCGCTAACATCTGCTTGTCAGATAACACAGGTGCACTAACATCTGTCTGATAGATAACGCAGGTGCGCTAACATCTGCCTTTCAGATAACACAGGTGCGCTAACATCGACTTGTCAGATAACACAGGTGCGCTAACATCAGATAACACAGGTGCGCTAACATCTGCCTGCCAGATAAAACAGGTGCGCTGACATCTGCTTGTCAGATAACACAGGTGCGCTAACATCGGCTTGTCAGATAATACAGGTGCACTAACATCAGATTATTATTATTATTATCGGCCAACAGATTCCGCAGCGCTGATAACACAGGTGCACTAACATCTGCCTGCCAGATAAAACAGGTGCGCTAACATCTGCTTGTCAGATAACACAGGTGCGCTAACATCTGCTTGTCAGATAACACAGGTGCGCTAACATCTGCCTGTCAGATAACACAGGTGCGCTAATATCTGCTTGTCAGATAACACAGGTGCGCTAACGTCTGCTTGTCAGATAACACAGGTGCGCTAACATCTGCTTGTCAGAAAACACAGGTGCGCTAACGTCTGCTTGTCAGATAACATATGCGTGTCAGATAACACAGGTGCGCTAACGTCTGCTTGTCAGATAACACAGGTGCGCTAACGTCTGCCTGTCAGATAACACAGGTGTGCTAACATCTGCTTGTCAGATAACACAAGTGCGCTAACACCTGCTTGTCAGATAACACAGGTGTGCTAACACCTGCTTGTCAGATAACACAAGTGCGCTAATATCTGCTTGTCAGATAACACAGGTGTGCTAACATCTGCTTGTCTGATAACACAAGTGCGCTAACATTTGCTTGTCAGATAACAGAAGTGTGCTAACGTCTGCTTGTCAGATAACACAGGTGCGCTAACGTCTGCTTGTCAGATAACACAGGTGCACTAACATCTGTCTGTCAGCTAATACAAGTGCGCTAACATCTGCTTGTCTGATAACACATGTGCGCTAACACCTTCTTGTCAGATAACAGGTGCGCTAACATCTGTCTGTCAGATAACACAGGTGCGCTAACATCTGCCTGTCAGATAACACAGGTGAGCTTACATCTGCTTGTATGATAACACAGGTGAGCTAACATCTGCCTGTCAGATAACACAGGTGCGCTAACATCTGCTTGTCTGATAACACAGGTGCGCTAACATCTGCTTGTCAGATAACACAGCTGCGCTAACATCTGTCTGTCAGATAACACAAGTGCGCTAACATCTGCTTGTCTGATAACACACGTGCGCTAACACCTGCTTGTCAGATAACACAGGTGCGCTAACATCTGCTTGTCAGATAACACAGGTGCGCTAACATCTGCTTGTCTGATAACACAGGTGCGCTAACGCCTGCTTGTCTGATAACACAGGTGCGCTAACGTCTGCTTGTCTGATAACACAGGTGTGCTAACGTCTGCTTGTCAGATAACACAGGTGCGCTAACATCTGCTTGTCATATAACACAGGTGCGCTAACATTTGCTTGTCAGATAACACAGGTGCGCTAACGTCTGCTTGTCTGATAACACAGGTGCGCTAACGTCTGCTTGTCTGATAACACTGGTGTGCTAACGTCTGCTTGTCTGATAACACAGGTGCGCTAACGTCTGCTTGTCTGATAACACAGGTGCGCTAACATCTGCTTGTCTGATAACACAGGTGCGCTAACGTCTGCTTGTCTGATAACACAGGTGCGCTAACATCTGCTTGTCTGATAACACAGGTGCGCTAACATCTGCCTGATAGATAACACAGGTGCGCTAACATCTGCCTGATAGATAACACAGGTGCGCTAACATCTGCCTGATAGATAACACAGGTGCGCTAGCATCTGCCTGATAGATAACACAGGTGCGCTAGCATCTGCCTGATAGATAACACAGGTGCGCTAACATCTGCCTGATAGATAACGCAGGTGCGCTAACATCTGCTTGTCAGATAGCACAGGTGCGCTAACATCTGCCTGATAGATAACACAGGTGCGCTAACATCTGCCTGATTGATAACACAGGTGCGCTAACTTCTGCCTGATTGATAACACAGGTGCGCTAACATCTGCCTGATTGATAACACAGGTGCGCTAACATCTGCTTGTCTGATAACACAGGTGCGCTAACATCTGCTTGTCTGATAACACATTGTTTAAAAAGATAGATAATCCCTTTATTACCCATTCCCCAGTTTTGCATAACCAACACAGTTATATTAATATACTTTTTACCTCTGTGATTACCTTGTATCTAACCATCTTCTGACAGCCCCCTGATCACATGACTTTTTATTTATTATCTATTGATAACACAGGTGCGCTAACATCTGCCTGTCAGATAACACAGGTGCGATAACATCTGCCTGATAGATAACACAGGTGCGCTAACATCTGCTTGTCATATAACACAGGTGCGCTAACATTTGCTTGTCAGATAACACAGGTGCGCTAACGTCTGCTTGTCTGATAACACAGGTGCGCTAACGTCTGCTTGTCTGATAACACAGGTGCACTAATGTCTGCTTGTTTGATAACACAAGTGCGCTAACATCTGCTTGTCTGATAACACAGGTTAGCTAACGTCTGCTTGTCTGATAACACAGGTGCGCTAACATCTGCTTGTCTGATAACACAGGTGCGCTAACATCTGCTTGTCTGATAACACAGGTGCGCTAACGTCTGCTTGTCTGATAACACAGGTGCGCTAACATCTGCTTGTCTGATAACACAGGTGCGCTAAGATCTGCCTGATAGATAACACAGGTGCGCTAACATCTGCCTGATAGATAACACAGGTGCGCTAACATCTGCCTGGTAGATAACACAGGTGCGCTAACATCTGCCTGATAGATAACACAGGTGCGCTAACATCTGCTTGTCAGATAACACAGGTGCGCTAACATCTGCCTGATTGATAACACAGGTGCGCTAACATCTGCTTGTCAGATAACACAGGTGCGCTAACATCTGCCTGATTGCTAACACAGGTGCGCTAAAATCTGCCTGATTGATAACACAGGTGCGCTAACATCTGCCTGATTGATAACACAGGTGCGCTAACATCTGCCTGATTGATAACACAGGTGCGCTAACATCTGCCTGATTGATAACACAGGTGCGCTAGCATCTGCTTGTCTGATAACACAGGTGCGCTAACATCTGCCTGATTGATAACACAGGTGCGCTAACATCTGCTTGTCTGATAACACATTGTTTAAAAAGATAGATAATCCCTTTATTACCCATTCCCCAGTTTTGCACAACCAACACAGTTATATTAATATACTTTTTACCTCTGTGATTACCTTGTATCTAACCATCTTCTGACAGCCCCCTGATCACATGACTTTGTATTTATTATCTATTGACTTGCATTTAGTACTGTGTTGTGCTAACTCTTAAATAACTCCTTGGGTGTGAACACAATGTTATCTTTATGGCTCACATGAACTAGCACTCCCCTTTTGTGAAAAGCTAATAAAAAGCATGTGAGGCTGTCTGTAGTGGCTTAGAAGCACGCAGAAATTTAGAGGTTTAAATGTTATAAAGTATATTAATATAACAATGTTTGTTGTGCAAAGCTGGGGAATGGGTGCTAAAGGCATTATCTATCTTTTTAAACAATAACCATTTTAGTGTAGACTGTCCCTTTAAAGGGATAGAAAGGTCAAAATTGAAATGTGCATGGGAACATTTCAAATTGAAACAGAAGCATTTTTGCAGTATTTTTCTATTATCAAAAATGCTTCTTGTTAACGTTATCACTGTTTTTTTTAGCAGCATACGCACATATGCTGTGAGGTTCGTGCACCAGTATGCAAACTCAGGGAGCTGGTGGCGGTGTGTATTTTGCCTGTAAATAATGTATTTGTGTCATACAAGCCACTACTACTGGTCCACAGGCCTTCACAGCATATGTGCGTATGCCACGCATAAACCGTAATAACTTTTACTAGAAGCATTTTTGCTAATGGAAATATATTTAAAAAATACTTCTATCTGAAATGTAAATGCCCCCGTTTCGACCTTTCTGTTGCTTTAAATGCTCCTGTGTTGCACTTTTAATATAAATCCTAACCACAGCTACTCTGTATTGTTATTAAATGCTGCTCATAGTAAAACTGAAGTTTACTCAGGAGCCTGGGCTATTAACAAACATGATGATTTCAAATGTGCAAGAAGCAGCAAGGAATTTGCTAACTCCATTCCCTGCATACAGTTCCTTTAGGAACTTGCTTTTGTTTTGGTTAGGCTCCATCGCTTTTGGCTGGAAACCTTCTTTTATAGACACAGATGAATTTGAGGTCTCTGTTTCCCTCAAAGGTCTTAAAGTGAAGGTAAACTTTGGTGAACGAAAGCCCGTTTTTAAAAAATACTATTAAAAACAGGGGCACTTTCATTCATCAAAGTTTACAAAGCAGCCGTTTTGATTAAAAACTTACCTTTTTTTTTCTTTTCACAGCCAGAGCAGCTTCCCCCTCCTGGAAATCCTCTCTTCACACGTCAGCAATGACTAATCCGGCTTCCTCCAATCACGGCTTTCCCCCCAGGGTAGTCATTGCCTGAGGCCATGCTGTGATTGGAGGAAGCCGGATTAGTCATTGCTGACGTGTGAAGAGAGGATTTCCAGAAGGGGGAAGCTGCTCTGGCTGTGAAAAGAAAAAAAAAGTAAGTTTTTAATCAAAACGGCTGCTTTGTAAACTTTGATG
Organism: Bombina bombina; assembly: GCF_027579735.1. NCBI lineage: Eukaryota > Metazoa > Chordata > Amphibia > Anura > Bombinatoridae > Bombina > Bombina bombina. The sequence goes on from NC_069508.1 coordinate 203,944,330, forward strand.
AATGAAAGTGCCCCTGTTTTTAATAGTATTTTTTAAAAACGGGCATTCATTCTTCAAAGTTTACCTTCACTTTAAATAATGTTAACTCTTTCAAAGCTTTACAAATTTGAGGCCCTCGGTACAGAAGGACTAATTGTCTGTTCCAAGGGAAAATGGTTAACATAATTCATGAATATATAAGATGCTCACTTCAACCCTTAAATAGCTTGGATTATAAATAAAAGGAATATGAAAAGTTATTGCATTGATTTTTTTTTTAATTATGTATAGTGAAAAAAAATATTTGGCTCATGTTATCTCTACCTGTTGAGAACAGTAAATATTCATCAAGTACTATTGAGCGTATGAGTTTATAGTCCTTACTAAATAATGAAAACTTTATAAAACATTAAGTCCTTTTTTTTATTTATTCCATTTGCTCCGCCAATTTTCATCAATGTCCTAATGATCGGACTTGACTGAGATCAAGAATCAAAACCGTAAGCAGTAGAAATAATCATGCTTTACATCTAAGCTTGTTTTTTTATACAAGATTTTATCGCTTCTGCGCTTTAATCCTGATGTCGAAGCACCGCTCTGAAGAAACCCCTTTTGCACTGGGATCTCTGTTTAATGGCCACAATCTATTTTTTATGAAAAAGCAGGAAACAAGCTGTCCTCAGTAAAAAGATTTACAAAATGTAATCATTGTTGAAATATTCCCTTTGAACTGTCTTGTCCACAGGGGTCTCTTGCTCCAATACCCTGTTTTCTTTCGAAACACTCTTACAAGTTCCTCTAGAAGATCAGGTACAGTGGTGGGGCTCGCTTTGAAGTCCTGAATGAATGAAAGAAAAGCATAATATAAAGGAGATGTTGATGAAGCATAAAATACTCTTTAAGCCGACAGAATAGCCGAGTTAACACATCCTAAGCTGCTTTTAGATTTTTTTTTCTGTCTCGTTTTTATTCCTCCATCACATTTTCCTGTGCTTTGTGTACAGTGGGGGTTTTATATTATGAGAAGTCTCTGATCTATGTAGTATGCCATTTCCGAACAAAAAACTAAAATGGGATTGTTTTTTAGCCCCTTCAGTCTTTCGTCTTAGAGCTCTTTTTTTTTAACCCATTGCTGGAAGATTTGTTGAGTAGATTTTGTTTGAGGACTAAATCTGATCAAATGTTTTGTGCCTCATTAAAGGAACAGTGACACCAAAACATATACGCATTATTCTGAAGATTATTTAAATGGCCACATTCTCCCAGCTGCGATGCATAGAAGGGGTGGGAAAATGTAACTGGAAGTGTGCCGATCTTCCCAGCAGACCATGTGAGTCTCCTACAGTTTTTTAAGAAACAAGATAATTACACGTAAGAGCCAGTAGGGGCATTCTGCTTGATTTTTTTTTTATTGGACTTAAAGGGACATGAAACCCAAAATCTTTCTATCCTTGTTCAGATAGAGCAGCAATTTTAAATAACTTTCCAATTTACTTCTATGATTACATTTTCTTTGTTCTCTTGGAATCCTTTTTTGAACACAGGAATGTGAGCTCAGGAGTATGCCCGTATCTGCAGAATTATATGGCAGCAGTTTGGCAACCATGTTAGACATTAGCAAGAGCACTAGATGGTAGCAGTTTTATAATAATGTTATACATTAGCAAGAGCACTAGATGGCAGCAGTTTTATAATAATGTTATACATTAGCAAGAGCACTAGATGGCAGCAGTTTTATAACAATGTTATACATTAGCAAGAGCGCTAGATGGCAGCAGTTTTATAACACTGTTATACATTAGCAAGAGCACTAGATGGCAGCAGTTTTATAACAATGTTATACATTAGCAAGAGCACTAGATGGCAGCAGTTTTATAATAATGTTAGACATTAGCAAGAGCACTAGATGGCAGCAGTTTTATAACACTGTTATACATTAGCAAGAGCGCTAGATGGCAGCAGTTTTATAACACTGTTATACATTAGCAAGAGCACTAGATGGCAGCAGTTTTATAACACTGTTATACATTAGCAAGAGCACTAGATGGCAGCAGTTTTATAATAATGTTATACATTAGCAAGAGCACTAGATGGCAGCAGTTTTATAATAATGTTATACATTAGCAAGAGCACTAGATGGCAGCAGTTTTATAATAATGTTATACATTAGCAAGAGCACTAGATGGCAGCAGTTTTATAACACTGTTATACATTAGCAAGAGCGCTAGATGGCAGCAGTTTTATAACACTGTTATACATTAGCAAGAGCACTAGATGGCAGCAGTTTTATAACACTGTTATACATTAGCAAGAGCACTAGATGGCAGCAGTTTGGCAACCATGTTATACATTAGCAAGAGCACTAGAAGTAAATTGGAAACTTTTTTTAAATTGTATTCTCTATCTGAATCACAAAAGAAGACATTTGGGTTTCACGTCCCTTTTATGTTATAAATTTGCAAGAGCACTAGATGGCAGAACTTTTTTCTACCTTTTAGTGCTCCAGACGGACCCTCTACTTACCTGGTTATCTCTTCAACAAAGAATACCACGAAAACAAAGCACATTTAATAATAGATGTAAAGTGGAAACTTTTTTTTTTAAAACTGTATGGTCTCTCTGCATCGAGACACAATTAGGGTTTCATGTTCCTTTAAAGGGACTTTAAACAAAAAGAAAATAATTTTCTTAAAGGGCTACTGTAAGTAAATATTTTCTATGCCTGTTACTAACTAACTACCCCAAATAAGCTTTTTATCAATAGCATTTCATTAACATATCTCTACCGTATATCAGAAATCTTGTCTGCAAATGTAATTGTTTTTCAAACCCACTCCATGGGTATACTTTGCTCTGTACCAATCCGCTTACAATACCTAGGTTTCAAAATGGCGCTTTAAACACAAAGTTATTGGTTTAAGTATTTTGAACATGCAGTGCTGAAAATAGTGGGCAGGATAACATGACATCATCGGCGAATAAAATATATAACTTTTAGAACGTTATGAAACTTTGTTTTGGAGAAAATATAGGTCAGTAGGTTTTAATTAATGTTTATTAACTTTAATATGTTAGTTGTTTAGCTTAAAAATTATAACAGAAAGTAATCCTTTAACCAAGTATAGTTATGTCAGTATAAAGCATATTGTTTTGCCTTTGTTATCTGTGAAAGCCATTAGGTAAATGCATGTAGCAGGGTTTGCCTTACAAAGTCTGCATTGTGCTGTTTCAGCTCTATGAAATAGACAATCCACTATTTTCAGATTTAGAATATATGAAAGGGGGACACAATAAATAATACATCTATATTGCAAAAAATTTTAATTACATACAAATAAACATTTTATATTAAAATCTCAATGTGTTTACTGTTCCACATGGACAGAACCCTGCAAATTTTGGCCTAGATTTAGAGTTTGGCGGTAGCCGTGAAAACCAGCGTTAGAGGCTCCTAACGCTGGTTTTAGGCTACCTCCGGTATTTGGAGTCACTCAAAATAGGGTCTAACGCTCACTTTTCAGCCGCGACTTTTCCATACCGCAGATCCCCTTACGTAAATTGCGTATCCTATCTTTTCAATGGGATTTTTCTAACTCCGGTATTTAGAGTCGTGTCTGAAGTGAGCGTTAGACATCTAACGACAAAACTCCAGCCGCAGAAAAAAGTCAGTACTTAAGAGCTTTCTGGGCTAACGCCGGTTCATAAAGCTCTAAACTACTGTACTCTTAAGTACACTAACACCCATAAACTACCTATGTACCCCTAAACCGAGGTCCCCCCACATCGCCGCCACTCGATTAAATTTTTTTAACCCCTAATCTGCCGACCGCCACCTACGTTATACTTATGTACCCCTAATCTGCTGCCCCTAACACCGCCGACCCCTATATTATATTTATTAACCCCTAATCTGCCCCCCTCAACGTCGCCTCCACCTGCCTACACTTATTAACCCCTAATCTGCCGAGCGGACCGCACCGCTACTATAATAAAGTTATTAACCCCTAATCCACCTCACTAACCCTATAATAAATAGTATTAACCCCTAATCTGCCCTCCCTAACATCGCCGACACCTAACTTCAATGATTAACCCCTAATCTGCCGACTGGAGCTCACCGCTATTCTAATAAATGTATTAACCCCTAAAGCTAAGTCTAACCCTAACACTAACACCCCCCTAAATTAAATATAATTTACATCTAACGAAATTAATTATCTCTTATTAAATAAATTATTCCTATTTAAAGCTAAATACTTACCTGTAAAATAAATCCTAATATAGCTACAATATAAATTATAATTATTAAGCTATTTTAGGATTAATATTTATTTTACAGGCAACTTTTTAATTATTTTAACCAGGTACAATAGCTATTAAATAGTTAAGAACTATTTAATAGTTACCTAGTTAAAATAATTACAAAATTACCTGTAAAATAAATCCTAACCTAAGTTACAATTAAACCTAACACTATACTATCATTAAATTAATTAAATAAAATACCTACAATTACCTACAATTAAACCTAACACTACACTATCAATAAATAAATTAAATACAATTCCTACAAATAACTACAATGAAATAAACTAACTAAAGTACAAAAAATAAAAAAGAACTAAGTTACAAAAAATAAAAAAATATTTACAAACATAAGGAAAATCTTACAACAATTTTAAACTAATTACGCCTACTCTAAGCCCCCTAATAAAATAACAAAGACCCCCAAAATAAAAAATGCCCTACCCTATTCTAAATTACTAAAGTTCAAAGCTCTTTTACCTTACCAGCCCTGAACAGGGCCCTTTGCGGGGCATGCCCCAAGAAGTTCAGCTCTTTTGCCTGTAAAAAAAACCATACAATACCCCCCCCCAACATTATAACCCACCACCCACATACCCCTAATCTAACCCAAACCCCCCTTAAATAAACCTAACACTAAGCCCCTGAAGATCATCCTACCTTGTCTTCACCTCACCAGGTATCACCGATCCGTCCTGGCTCCAAAATCTTCATCCAACCCAAGCGGGGGCTGGCGATCCATCATCTGGTGGCTGAAGAGGTCCAGAAGAGGCTCCAAAGTCTTCATCCTATCCGGGAAGAAGAGGCGATCCGGACCGGCAACCATCTTGATCCAATCGGCATCTTCTATCTTCATCCGATGACGACCGGCTCCATCCTGAAGACCTCCACCGCGGACCCATCTTCTTCCGGCGACGTCCAACTGAAGAATGACGGTTCCTTTAAGGGACGTCATCCAAGATGGCGTCCCTCGAATTCCGATTGGCTGATAGGATTCTATCAGCCAATCGGAATTAAGGTAGGAATATTCTGATTGGCTGATGGAATCAGCCAATCAGAATCAAGTTCAATCCGATTGGCTGATCCAATCAGCCAATCAGATTGAGCTCGCATTCTATTGGCTGTTCCGATCAGCCAATAGAATGCGAGCTCAATCTGATTGGCTGATTGGATCAGCCAATCGGATTGATCTTGATTCTGATTGGCTGATTCCATCAGCCAATCAGAATATTCCTACCTTAATTCCGATTGGCTGATAGAATCCTATCAGCCAATCGGAATTCGAGGGACGCCATCTTGGATGACGTCCCTTAAAGGAACCGTCATTCTTCAGTTGGACGTCGCCGGAAGAAGATGGGTCCGCGATGGAGGTCTTCAGGATGGAGCCGGTCGTCATAGGATGAAGATAGAAGATGCCGCTTGGATCAAGATGGTTGCCAGTCCGGATCGCCTCTTCTTCCCGGATAGGATGAAGACTTTGGAGCCTCTTCTGGACCTCTTCAGCCACCGGATGATGGATCGCCAGCCCCCGCTTGGGTTGGATGAAGATTTTGGAGCCAGGACGGATCGGTGATACCTGGTGAGGTGAAGACAAGGTAGGATGATCTTCAGGGGCTTAGTGTTAGGTTTATTTAAGGGGGGTTTGGGTTAGATTAGGGGTATGTGGGTGGTGGGTTGTAATGTTGGGGGGGGTATTGTATGGGTTTTTTTACAGGCAAAAGAGCTGAACTTCTTGGGGCATGCCCCGCAAAGGGCCCTGTTCAGGGCTGGTAAGGTAAAAGAGCTTTGAACTTTAGTAATTTAGAATAGGGTGGGGCATTTTTTATTTTGGGGGTCTTTGTTATTTTATTAGGGGGCTTAGAGTAGGTGTAATTAGTTTAAAATTGTTGTAATATTTTTCTTATGTTTGTAAATATTTTTTTATTTTTTGTAACTTAGTTCTTTTTTTTTTTTGTACTTTAGTTAGTTTATTTCATTGTAGTTATTTGTAGGAATTGTATTTAATTTATTTATTGATAGTGTAGTGTTAGGTTTAATTGTAGGTAATTGTAGGTATTTTATTTAATTAATTTAATGATAGTATAGTGTTAGGTTTAATTGTAACTTAGGTTAGGATTTATTTTACAGGTAATTTTGTAATTATTTTAACTAGGTAACTATTAAATAGTTCTTAACTATTTAATAGCTATTGTACCTGGTTAAAATAAATACAAAGTTGCCTGTAAAATAAATATTAATCCTAAAATAGCTATAATATAATTATAATTTATATTGTAGCTATATTAGGATTTATTTTACAGGTAAGTATTTAGCTTTAAATAGGAATAATTTATTTAATAAGAGATAATTAATTTCGTTAGATGTAAATTATATTTAACTTAGGGGGGTGTTAGTGTTAGGGTTAGACTTAGCTTTAGGGGTTAATACATTTATTAGAATAGCGGTGAGCTCCGGTCGGCAGATTAGGGGTTAATAATTGAAGTTAGGTGTCGGCGATGTTAGGGAGGGCAGATTAGGGGTTAATACTATTTATTATAGGGTTAGTGAGGCGGATTAGGGGTTAATAACTTTATTATAGTAGCGCTCAGGTCCGTTCGGCAGATTAGGGGTTAATAAGTGTAGGCAGGTGGAGGCGACGTTGTGGGCGGCAGATTAGGGGTTAATAAATATAATATAGGGGTCGGCGGTGTTAGGGCAGCAGATTAGGGGTACATAGGGATAATGTAAGTAGCGGCGGTGTCCGGAGCGGTAGATTAGGGGTTAAAAATAATATGCAGGGGTCAGCGATAGTGGGGGCGGCAGATTAGGGGTTAATAAGTGTAAGGTTAGGGGTGTTTAGACTCGGGGTACATGTTAGGGTGTTAGGTGCAGACGTAGGAAGTGTTTCCCCATAGGAAACAATGTTGCTGCGTTAGGAGCTGAACGCGGCTTTTTTGCAGGTGTTAGGTTTTTTTTCAGCTCAAACAGCACCATTGTTTCCTATGGGGGAATCGTGCACGAGCACGTTTTTGAGGCTGGCCGCTTGCGTAAGCAACTCTGGTATCGAGAGTTGAAGCTGCGTTAAATATGCTCTACGCTCCTTTTTTGGAGCCTAACGCAGCCTTTATGTGGACTCTCAATACCAGAGTTATTTTTATGGTGCGGCCAGAAAAAAGCCGGCGTTAGTTTTTCGGGTCGTTACCGACAAAACTCCAAATCTAGCCGTTTGTTAGCAAAATAAACATTTCTATTATTCTGTAAAATATGTTTTTGGTGCAGAGTTTTGTGTATGTAATAGTACATAGTAGCAGTTACATTTTATTTTAAACTCAAAACTGAATTCCCTGCAAAATTCTTAAAGGGACATAACATTTTTTGGTAGTATTATGGGGCTCTACCATGAATAAGCTGTTACAAAGTATCTTTACAAATAGTTTCTATTGCATTTTATATTTATTTATTTTTTATAACACCAAGCACACGTGCACACGTGCACACTCCTGGTGCTAATTCCTTCTAGAGCTGATCGGTAATGGTGCATGGGTTTTACCTGCTGCCAAGAAACTGCCAAGCGCTTGCACTAGTTGTGTGTATAGGGCATTGCTAAAGTTATAAATATAGCAATAAATAATGTATATTAGACGCATGCATTTGTCTCCTTTGTGAGGAAACCTATGACGAAGATGGTGGCCGGCAGCAGAATCTGGCTATTTTTGTAGCCAGATTTCTTCTTGTAAAAGAGCGATACTAAGATCTGGATGTGCACAGATCTTCGTATGTTTTACTTTCACAATAAGAAATCTGTCTGCGAAAGTTGCCAAAACCACTGGCCGCCATTTTGTGCATTCCTTTCATCACAAAGGAGACAAATGCACACGTCTAATGTACATCACTTGCCTATTTAAATACATAGCACTGAAAGCTAAGTCCTGTTTGAATGAATATAAATTACCAGGCTATAAAGAATCCACTGTTAATTAGAAACAATGTTGTTGTGTCCAAAAAAGTGTAAGAGGTGATTCAGCCCTTTAAAAAATCAACCACCTATCAAGCATTAAAGGGACATTTGAAGTTCAGACTAAGTTCTATTGCATTGTTAGTTATGCAAATCTACTGTATATACTGATACTTTAAAGGCACACTGTGCCCAAAAATGTTCTATCAATTATATGAAAGAGCAGCGTTTAAATTTAAGCATTAGCAGGAATTAGTTATCAGCCAATGAGCATTGGTAGGAAATGCCAGATACCGTTGTATTTGTTTAATCTGGATTTTACTTGGCATTTTTTATTCAGCAAAAAAAAAACAATTTCAATATGTTTAAATAAAGTCTTTATATTAGAGCAATAGAAAATTCTCAGTAGGGTTGGCAACATTTTTTCAAGAAAATAAGGAATCGTCATATTTGTTTAAACAATAATACTTTGTGCCTAGTCATATATTTTTCCAGTTTCCATGTATCATGGGGGGAATTTAATATTCCCCTTTTGAAAATGCTAAAATAATATAACTTCCTTATACAAATAAAACGTCAGTTTGTCCCCAGATTTGCTGGTTCTGAGTGGGTTAAAATCATACCCTTTTCTTGTAGAAGGAACTTTGTTGGGCACCTAAGGTTACCATGAATAATTAATATATAAATGTTGAGAGAATTAGCCATACACTATGCAACGGTTCCATTTCAAACATGTGTCCCTGATAAGACTTCTTCCCTTTATATAGAGGCTGGAAGTGAATACAGTTTCTTAAATCTTTAATCCACTTGTCTGGGGGTAGCCAGGAGCCTTTGTCTCAGAGAAATGCTTTGTGTACACAGAACATCTGGGTCCAGCTGGGGCACAGACTAATAATATTACAAGTCTGTAACAACGCGTTTCGATGTGAGAATAGTTTAAATATCCTGGGTGATAGTTTTATGTTTCATGCTTTCTTAGAAAATGCAGAGGATTCAGACCGATCAGTAATCTTCAGCTGTGTATGTGTTAGTCATAGTCAGCCATTTCCATTGCATATTTCAAAGTTGATATCTGACCAAAATTGTGGGGTTTTACCAATTTGAGGCATAAGAAATAATCTAGGGAAATTAGCTCTTAAAACTGCTATAGATGTCATTCCAAGATTTTTCCGTACACTTTGTAATTCTGAACAACTGAAATGAAAAGCCAAGATGTTTAAAAATGTAATTCCTACAGTTTGCATTAGAACATGACGATGTGCAGGGTGTGTATTCAGTTGTTTATTTATCCTGTTCAGATGTTTATTCCTCCAGTGATTTTTAAACCTTCTAATGCTTTAATTTGTCAACCAACACCAAAATAGAGTTAGAATCAAATTATGCAAGATGAGTAGTATTTCATAAACTAATGGATATTTAATATAACAAGACATTAAAGGTAGCTTTTTTGCCCACAGTGTAAGAGCGTTGACATTACAAGTTTGCAAGAGCACAATCACATTTTACGCTCATTGAATTAGTGCGTTAAATACAATTACAATGAGTCTTACACTGAGAACTGTTTTCTCGACCAGATACTGGTTGATGAAGCTCTGCATTGTTATACTGGGCATCACCATCTTGGAGCTGACATTTTCTGCATCCTTTAATAGAAGCGGTGAACATTATCAGATCGGTGATGTTGTCAGCTTTTTAACAGCCGTATTCTGTGCTTTTGGTTTGCACACAATACAGAATGGGAGCTTTACATTTTTAGTTAAAATGATAGAAAACATAAAAAGGCCACATGAATAATGTAGAGCTATACAGCTACTGCAAACATATAAAGCTCCCACTCTGTATTATGCACTCTAACTCAAGCGCACAATACCCCAGTAACATCACTGATCTGTATATGTGTAGTGCTTCTGTCAGTGTGAGAATACCTAAGCTACAAGATGGCGGTAAGCTGCCTGACCAACTGGCACCAATAACGGCTTGGTAAAGATAGCTGCAGACTCAGACAGAAAAACAATACCATGGTGAGTATTAACCACTCTGTTGAAGTTGCCGACAGCAATTAAATGTCCCTTTAAGTCACAGCGTACTCAGGGAGGACCTTTACCTCATTTTCTAGTGTTAATAAATTGGTACTTTAGATGTGGCTTAATTAAAATCAGTGCAAAAAAATGACCCTCCATTAAAGGTTGTTTTTTTTGAAGAGCTGATGTGACTTCTGAAATGTTTCTATAAAATTACTTTCATCAATTGTTTGTGAGACATATATAGGTGAAAGGCCCCTGACAGGATATATTCCAAATGAAGTCACTTTGTTTTGAATACTCAACTTCCTTGTGTCTTCCATAATTCTAAAGGACTTTGCGGGCTACCAAAAATATGGAATATAAATATATAATAAATATGGATATGAAATCTGACTTTTCCAATAAGAATTTCAGAATATTCGCTACAGACTATTCCTTGCAGGAAGAATGTTTCCCTACAGATTGTAAACTCCTTTAAGTGCAGAACCATCAACTCTTGTGAGTATTAGGACTTGCCTGTCCTTAAATAACTCTCCAGCATTGTGAAGAACGGTCACACCCTGTTCTGGATTCCACATTAGCAATCTCCTTCCGCAATGTTAACCTTTGCCCTTGACGACTTTTGTATAACTTTGTCATTTGAAAAACAGAGACTACTCGCTTGCAGCTGATTCAGACAAAAAAACGTAAAAGCAGAAGTCGAAAGAAGGTTATAGTGATTTATTTATATAAGTATATATTGTAAGTCCAGAGAGTGCTGATTATTGGATTATATATAAGTCTGGATATTTAGCACCCTGGCGGAATTAACTACTTGGTTTGTGAGTGCATCTACCTTACTGTTTTATATATATATATATATATATATATATATATATATATATATATATATATATATATATATATATATATATATATATTCAGCAGTTAAAGGGACTTAAAAGTCAAACATAAAATTTCAAGCTTTAGATAGAGCTTCCAATGTGCTTTTACAAAAGTAACATCTTTGTTTTGGTTGAAATGTGTCCTCTTTCCATGACAGTATACTGAAGTAGGTTTAGGGACATGCACATATCTTAAGCTCTATATCACAGCAGTGTGTGCAATGTCATAAAACAACCCGTATAAGGAGCATTAGCTGCAGCATACAATGCTGAGTGACAGCAGGGAACACCCAGCTAACTACTACTGCACACACTGTTTAGATGTCTCATATCCAAAGACAGATGCACTCTGTCTGCATCAAGTCTTCTTTATTGAACAGTACTTCTAGCTATACAGCACTTACTTAGTTTACCATAGACTGGCTGAAACTACTACACCCTGAAGCTCCTTCTACAGGTTGCTTGTATAACATTGCTACACACTTCTGCATGAACAAAGTGCTTGACACACGTATGTTCCTGAGACTACTCTAGTATGCCCTCAAGAAACCAGGCCAGTCTTCAACCACGGAGTTAAAATGAAAGATGGAAATATAATATAATATTTATATATTTATTTTACTTTTAATTGCATGCTGTATCTGAATTACGAACAATTTCATGTCCTTTTAAGTACTGCATCAGAAAATGATTGTTTTAAAAAAATATCATTTTTTGCAAAATTTCCACGGATTTGCTGTTGTAAAGCAATCCAAGGATACACCCTCTCTCTCTGGAGGTGGAGAAAGCACATGTTGTGGCAAAAAAGCAAGGCAATATCTATCAATAGTGAATGTACATTAAATTATTATACATTAATAAATAAAATGAATAACATCTCAAGCCATCAAGGTAGAAAGGCATACTAATTTACTAAATGCTAAACTTTACTGAAGGTTGTTGCTAATGAACACTTTGTGTATCCCCTTCTGCACAATGAGTTTACAGCCTATTGTTTTCCCTGAACCATTTTACAAAAGCTCTAACCAGTGGCTCAGTGCTAAATTCATTTCATAACCCAGTGCTCACTCCGTCTGACCTTGAGTTTGTAACTTAATTTCCCAAGTGCTGCAAATTAGATTGCAAGCCCTTGGCTGAACATATCTGTTCCACCTGCTGTACTGCGTAGAACCAAGTCTCAGAAATATATTAATCTTACCAGTTTAATAGAGATTATTAAACGCTGTGTCTGCAGTTCCAACATGAAAGATGAAATTGTCAAAACTGACTTAGCATTAGTCTATCAAAATGGGCGTCCACAGCTGTATTGATAGGACGAACTTCCTGTTTAGAATTCAGCCGACTATATTTTGTTTATGGTTGATAAAACCTTACAGCTGTCCTCAGATCAGAGCTTCAGCTTTCATGGTGCAGTAAATTAAGGGGGGAATGTGATAATACTCCTCTGAGGACAGTAAAACAGAGCACAGTTAGCAATGGTTAAATGGGATTTTATAAGCACATTTTGTGTGGAACTGTTTTGCATTACATGAGAGGAATGCCTTAGAGATGACACAGGTACTTTATTAAATCCTTAGTCAGCAATTTCCAACCTGATGAGATTACTTCTTCATTTGACTGGAGAAAAGAAAGCAAAGATCTTGTACTGGACTGCAGAATTATTTTTGATGTTTCACCTTGAAAATTTAAAGAAGAGCAGCAGAATGTTTGCTACGAGGGGAGATATGTGCAATAATATCTTCAGCTAAGCATATTAAAATCATACATGATCCATAGAATTGTCCTGCCTGTGTCCCAGGGACCACTGCACTTTCCTTAGGTGCCTTTAATACAAATCCCCACTGCCATATTTCACATCACTCCTCTACTTCTCCCCATTTGCAACCAGTTGCTAATTCTTTTAGAAGAAATGTTCATCTGGGGCTCGATCTGATATAGATCGTAGTTTGCGGCGCAAGCGAGGGAACCCCCGCCGCCCGTAGTTTCAGCTCGCAACTCGAGCTATCCCATATACGGCGCCGTCAGATGCTAAAGTGCCGTAAGTCTTGACAAACCAGCGATGTCCAGAAATCTGCATAAGTACAAATTTCTGGAGTCGCCAGTGACTTACGGCACTTTAGAAACTGCCGGCGCCTACAAAACCTGACTAAGTTATAAAATCACCCGTACTGTCTAACACGCCTCCCAAACATAGCCTGACACGTATACCCCTCTATCCGCTATCCCCCCTCACTCTCCTAATAATAAAAAAAATATATTAACCTCTAAACCGCCGCTCCCGGACCCCGCCGCACCTAATAAAGTTATTAACCCCTAAACCGCCGCTCCCGGACCCCTCCGCCACCTAATAAAGTTATTAACCCCTAAACCGCCGCTCCCAGACCCCACTGCCACCTAATAAAGTTATTAACCCCTAAACCGCCGCTCCCGGACCCCGCCGCCACCTACATTAACTACCCCCTAATGTGAGCCCCTTACACCGCCGCCACCTACATTAACTACCCCCTAATGTGAGCCCCTATACCGCCGCCAGCTACATTAACTACCCCCTAATGTGAGCTCCTACCCCGCTGCCAGCTATATTACCTACCCCCTAATATGAGCTCCTACCCCGCCGCCAGCTATATTAAATTATTAACCCCTAATTTAATCCCCCTACCCCGCCGCCAGCTATATTAAATTATTAACCCCTAATTTAATCCCCCTACACCGCCGCAACCTATATTAAATTAATTAACCCCTAAAATACTAAACTATCCCTACCACTAAACCTAAGTCTAACCCTACAAATAGCCCTGAAAAGGGCTTTTTTGCGTGGCATTACCCCAAAGTAAACAGCTCTTTTACCAGCCCTTAAAAGGGCTTTTGGCGGGGCATTGTCACAAAGTAAACAGCTCTTTTGCCTATAATCTAAATCCCCCTACACCGCCGCCACCTATAATAAATGTATTAACCCCTAATCTAATCCCCCTACACCGCCGCCATCTATATTAACAATATTAACCCTAATTATATTAGGGTTAATATAGTTAATATAGTTATTATATTATATATATTAACTATATTAACCCTAATTATATTAGGGTTAATATAATTAATATCGTTATATTATATATATATTAAGTATAATAACCCTATCTAACTCTAACACCCCTAACTAAATTCTTATTAAAATAAATCTAATTAATATTATTAATTAAAATATTCCTATTTAAATCTAAATACTTACCTATGAAATAAACCCTAAGATAGCTACAATGTAATTAATAATAGGGTTTATATTTATTTTACAGGTAACTTGGTATTTATTTTAACTAGGTACAATAGCTATTAAATAGTTAATAACTATTTAATAGCTACCTTGTTAAAATAATTACCAATTTACCTGTAAAATAAATCCTAACCTAAGTTACAAATACACCTACACTATCAATAAATTAAATAAACTACAAATATCTAAACTAAAATAAAATTAAATAAACTAAACTAAATTACAAAAAAACAAACACTAAATTACAAAAAAGATTACAAGAATTTTAAGCTAATTACACCTATTCTAAGCCCCCTAATAAAATAACAAAGACCCCAAAATAAAAAAATTCCCCTACCCTAAACTAAATTACAAAAGTTAACAGCTCTATTACCAGCCCTTAAAAGGGCCTTTTGCGGGGCATGCCCCAAAGATATAAGCTCTTTTGCCTGTAAAAAAAAACACAATACCACCCCCCAACATTACAACCCACCACCCACATACCCCTACTCTAAACCCACCCAAACCCCCCTTAAAAAAACCTAATACTAAACCCCAGAAGATCTCCCTACCTTGAGTCATCTTCACCCAGCCGGGCTGAACTCTTCATCCAATTCGGGCAATGTCTTCATCCAAGCGGCAAAGAAAAAGTCTTCCATCCGGCGATGTCATCATCCAAGCGGCAAAGAAGAGGTCCTCCATCGGGGCAAAGTTTTCTTTCAAGCGACATCTTCAATCTTCTTTCTTCAGCCCTCCGACGCGGAACATCCATCTGGCCCGACGACTGAACGACGAATGAAGTTTCCTTTAAATGACGTCATCCAAGATGGCTTAGTGTTAGGTTTTTTTAAGGGGGGGTTTGGGTGGGTTTAGAGTAGGGATATGTGGGTGGTGGGTTGTAATGTTGGGGGTGGTATTGTGTTTTGTTTTACAGGCAAAAGAGCTGATTTCTTTGGGGCATGCCCCGCAAAAAGCCCTTTTAAGGGCTGGTAATAGAGCTGTTAACTTTTGTAATTTAGTTTAGGGTAGGGAAATTTTTTATTTTGGGGGGCTTTGTTATTTTATTAGGGGGCTTAGAATAGGTGTAATTAGCTTAAAATTCTTGTAATCTTTTTTTATTTTTTGTAATTTAGTGTTTGTTTGTTTTTGTAATTTAGTTTAGTTTATTTAATTTTATTTTATTTTAGATATTTGTAGTTTATTTAATTTATTGATAGTGTAGGTGTATTTGTAACTTAGGTTAGAATTTATTTTACAGGTAAATTGGTAATTATTTTAACAAGGTAGCTATTAAATAGTTATTAACTATTTAATAGCTATTGTACCTAGTTAAAATAAATACCAAGTTACCTGTAAAATAAATATAAACCCTCAAATAGCTACAATGTAATTATTAATTACATTGTAGCTATCTTAGGGTTTATTTTATAGGTAAGTATTTAGATTTAAATAGGAATATTTTAATTAATAATATTAATATTAATTAGATTTATTTTAATAAGAATTTAGTTAGGGGTGTTAGAGTTAGATAGGGTTATTATACTTAATATATATATAATATAATAACGATATTAACTATATTAACCCTAATATAATTAGGGTTAATATATATAATATAATAACTATATTAACTATATTAACCCTAATATAATTAGGGTTAGTATAGTTAATATAGGTGGCGGCGGTGTAGGGGGATTAGATTAGGGGTTAATCTATTTAATATAGGTGGCGGCGGTGTAGGGGGATTAGATTAGGGGGTAATACATTTATTATAGGTGGCGGGGGTGTAGGGGGATTTAGATTAGATGCAAAAGAGCTGATTACTTTGTGACAATACCCCGCAAAAAGCCCTTTTAAGGGCTGGTAAAAGAGCTGATTACTTTGGGGAAATGCCCCGCAAAAAGGTGATTACTTTAGGGGGATTAGATTAGGGGTTAATGTATTTAATATAGCTGGCGGTGGTGTAGGGGGATTAGATTAGGGGTTAATAATTTTAATATAGCTGGCGGCGGTGTAGGGGGATTAAATTAGGGGTTAACAATTTTAATATAGCTGGCGGCAGGGTAGGGGGATTAGATTAGGGGTTAATAATTTAATATAGCTGGTGGCGGGGTAGGAGCTCACATTAGGGGGTATGTAATATAGATGGCGGCGGGGTAGGAGCTCACATTAGGGGGTATGTAATGTAGATGGCGGCGGTGTAAGGGGCTCACATTAGGGGGTATGTAATGTAGGTGGCGACGGTGTAGGGGGATCACATTAGGGGGTTATACATTTAATGTAGGCGGGGTCCGGGAGCGGCGGTTTAGGGGTTAAATACTTTATTAGGGATTGTGGCGGGGGATCGCGGTTGACAGGTAGATAGACATTGCGCATGCGTTGGGTGTAAGGTTTTATTTGGCAGATAGTTTAGGGAGTTACGGAGCTCCAATACACAGCTTAAGGCTTACTACGGCTGCATTTTGTGGCAAGGTGAAAATGGAGTAAGATTTCTCCATTTTTGCCACGTAAGTCCTTACGCTGTATATTGGATACCAAACTGCTCGGGTTTGGTATACCTGTCTATGGCCCAAAAAACTACGGCAAAGGCAGAAATATACAAGCGTAACTTCTAGGTTACGCCGTATATAGGGTACCAAACCCGCACAAAATTCTGCGTCACCGGCTTTTGCGGGCGACACTGCATATCGGATCGAGCACCTGAAATATATTTCTGTAGAACAGTGTATACATTTGTATGTGCGCTTATGTGTGTGTGTGTATACATATGTGTGTGTGTACATAAATATTTGTGTGTTCATGTGTGTAAAAATTCCTCTATAAATTATGTGATCAGGAGAAAAAGTCTACTCTGTGTGAAATGTGTAAACAGAATGTGCGTCTATACGTGTGTGTGTATGTATATATATATATATATATATATATAATTGTGTGTCTAAATATATATATATATATACAGTATATATAATTGTGTGTATGAGTATATATAATTGTGTGTCTGTGTGTGCGGATAATATATATATACAGGTAGCCCTCAGTTTACGCCGGGGTTAGGTTCCAGAAGGAATGTTTGTAAATCGAAACTGTAAATTGAAACCCAGTTTATAATCTAAGTCAATGGGAAGTGAGAGAGTTAGGTTCCAGGCCCCTCTCAAAATTGTCATAAGTAACACCTAATACATTATTTTTAAAGCTTTAAAATGAAGACTTTAAATGCTAAACAGCATTATAAACCTAATAAAATAATCACACAACACAGACTTTACTTGCATTTTTCTGCAAACAGTTCTTTCTATGCATTCCAATCTGGACTGATTTATAGACAGGAAGATCTTATACCTTTGCAAGCTGCTCGATAGCTCAGGTATGGTTAAACTGATTAATTTTAGCTTGCTTGGCTTGCATATCTTTTCTGCAACACAAGCGGACAGCTCCACCTACTGGCTATTTTAATCAATGCACTGCTTCTCAATGCTTTTCAATAGCAGTCACATGACTGAAAAAAAAAAAAAGGTTGTTATTCTGAAACGGTGCAAATTGAACCGTTGTAAACAGAGGGCCACCTGTATGTATATATAAACAATCCCCAATGAAGGATAAGCAAAGTCTAACAAAATTGTATCAGCTGCCAGGGTGCACTTTATACACACATTGAGACTCCCATCATAGAAAAGGCACTCGCTGGTCTTCATAAAAAGTAGTATTTATTTTCAAATTGTCCTGCTATGTGTTGTAAAAAAAACAACAACTTTACAATATTGTTACATTATTTATTTTGCCACACTTTCCTGTAATTTAATTCTGCAAATTGTTGTAAAGGGCTTTTATATAGTTAAAGTATATTGAAAGTAGACTGAATTTAAATAACTGATAAGGTCTGTATAGATGTGTTCAAACAAAACCTCACATATGCTTCTTTGTGACGGTGCACTTCAGTAGAGCACCCTGTGTAAATCATTAGCAGAATTCTATGTGACTATACAAAGAGAAGTAATTAGCACTTTTTTAATGTATTTAAAGGGACAGTTAACACCAGAATTTTTGTTGTTTTAAAATATAGATAATCCCTTAATTACCCATTCCCCTGTTTTGCATAACCAACACAGTTATAATTATACACGTTTTACCTCGGTGATTACCTTGTATCTAAGCCTCAGCAGACTGCCCCCTTATTTCCGTTCTTTTGACAGACTTGCATTTTAGCCAATCAGACCGGACTCCATCTATATGAAACACGTGAACTAATGCCCTATAGTGGTGAAAAACTATCAAAATGCATTTAGATTAGAGATGGCCTTCAAGGTCTAAGAAATTAGCATATGAACCTCCTAGGTTTAGCTTTCAACTAAGAATACCAAGAGAACAAAGCAAAATTGATGATCAAAGTAAATTGGAAAGTTGTTTAAAATTACATGCCCTATTTGAAGCATGAGGTTTTTTTTTGGACTTGACTGTCCCTTTAAGTATTTTGGAGAATTCTAATGTCATGCAGTGGAACAGATGTGGAATCTATTTATTTTTTTCAATACCCAGGATGTTCTCAAATTCTTCCAATATATTAACAACGATGACTGTACTACCTTATTAAATGGACAACTTGTATTATAAAAGGGCATTAAACATTTTACAATAACAAATGAATGATCTGCTGTTTAAAGTGACAAGAAATTAAACTTTCATGGTTCCGATACTGCATGCAATTTTAAGAGAATTTTCTGTTTACTTTTGTTTTCAAATGTACTTTAATCTCATAGTATCATTTGTTGAAAAGCATACCTAGGTAGACTTAGTAATAGCAATGCACTAGCGGGAGCTACACGTATATATGCCTCTTGTTATTCGCTCACCAAATGTGGCCTCAGCAGAGGAGATAAGATGCGGTAAAATCCTTTTGCATAAAGGAAAACCTAGGTTACAACATGTCAGCACCTATTACTTTATGGAGACTAAGAAGCCTATTTATCAAAGGTCTGTTGGATCTGATCCAACGGTGCGGATCAGGTCCGACAAACCTCGCTGAATGTGGAGAGCAATACGCTCTTCGTATTCAGCATTGAACCAGCATCCCTTGTGAGCTGCTGGTGCAACGCCGCCCCCTGCAGACTTGCAGCCAATCAACCGCCAGCAGGGGAGTGTCAATCAACCTGTTCGTACTCGATCGGGTTGAATTTTGGCGATCTCTGTCTGCCTATTCAGAGCAGGTGGACAGGTTATGGAGCATCGGTCTTTACACCGCTGCTCCATAACCTGAATTTCTGGTGAGTCTGAAGACTCGCCAGAAACACGGCCCTCAAGCTCCATTCAAGCTTGATAAATGGGCCCCTAAAACTTTACACTTATGTTTTAAAATATTTAGATATTTAATGTAATTTTAATGAAATAAATGTCCTTATTGTTCTCTGGATAATCTTTCGAATGTTTAATATCCATTTAAAGACACATGAAATCATAAATCATTAGAACATTGTGTGTGCCCATATTTCACCTATCTATCTGTCTATCTACCTATATATATATTATATATCTATCTGTCTATCTATATCCCTGTCTGTCTGTCTACATATATAT
Organism: Bombina bombina; assembly: GCF_027579735.1. NCBI lineage: Eukaryota > Metazoa > Chordata > Amphibia > Anura > Bombinatoridae > Bombina > Bombina bombina. The sequence continues at coordinate 203,964,274 of NC_069508.1, forward strand.
CTATATGTCTATCTATCGATCTATCTCTCTGTCTAACTCTAGATCTATCTATTTATCTGTCTATCTACCTATATATATATATATATTATATATCTATATGTCTATCTATGTCCCTGTCTGTCTGTCTACATATATATCTATCTGTCTATCTATATCCCTGTCTGTCTGTCTACATATATATCTATATGTCTATCTATCTATCTCTCTGTCTAACTCTAGATCTATCTATTTATCTGTCTATCTACCTATATATATATATATTATATATCTATCTGTCTATCTACCTATATATATATATTATATATCTATCTGTCTATCTACCTATATATATATATTATATATCTATCTGTCTATCTACCTATATATATATATTATATATCTATCTGTCTATCTACCTATATATATATATATTATATATCTATCTGTCTATCTACCTATATATATATTATATATCTATCTGTCTATCTACCTATATATATATATATTATATATCTATCTGTCTATCTACCTATATATATATTATATATCTATCTGTCTATCTACCTATATATATATATTATATATCTATCTGTCTATCTACCTATATATATATTATATATATATCTATCTGTCTATCTACCTATATATATATATTATATATCTATCTGTCTATCTACCTATATATATATTATATATCTATCTGTCTATCTACCTATATATATATTATATATCTATCTGTCTATCTATGTCCCTGTCTGTCTGTCTACATATATATCTATATGTCTATCTATCGATCTATCTCTCTGTCTAACTCTAGATCTATCTATTTATCTGTCTATCTACCTATATATATATATTATATATCTATCTGTCTATCTATATCCCTGTCTGTCTGTCTACATATATGTCTATCTATCGATCTATCGATCTATCTCTCTGTCTAACTCTAGATCTATCTATTTATCTGTCTATCTACCTATATATATATATTATATATCTATCTGTCTATCTATGTCCCTGTCTGTCTGTCTACATATATATCTATATGTCTATCTATGTCCCTGTCTGTCTGTCTACATATATATCTATCTGTCTATCTATATCCCTGTCTGTCTGTCTACATATATATCTATATGTCTATCTATCGATCTATCTCTCTGTCTAACTCTAGATCTATCTATCTATCTATCTGTCTATCTACCTATATATATATATTATATATCTATCTGTCTATCTACCTATATATATATATATTATATATCTATCTGTCTATCTACCTATATATATATTATATATCTATCTGTCTATCTATATCCCTGTCTGTCTGTCTACATATATATCTATATGTCTATCTATCGATCTATCTCTCTGTCTAACTCTAGATCTATCTATTTATCTGTCTATCTACCTATATATATATATTATATATCTATATGTCTATCTATCGATCTATCTCTCTGTCTAACTCTAGATCTATCTATTTATCTGTCTATCTACCTATATATATATATTATATATCTATATGTCTATCTATCGATCTATCTCTCTGTCTAACTCTAGATCTATCTATTTATCTTTCTATCTTTTTAAATGTCTATCTGTCTGTCTGTCTAGATCTATCTATTTAAATGTCTATCTATATGTCTGTCTGTCTAGATCTATCTATTTATGTGTCTGTCTATCAATCTAAATATCTGTCTGTCTGTCTGTATCTCTCTATTTATCTGTCTTTCTGTAGATAGCAGCACCTTTCCTTCATCCCTGGAGACAATCATTGCACTTAGAACCAGATCTGCTGATGGGCTTGTAAACACCATGCTTTTTGGGCCCTGATGAACTTATGCACATACAACTCAGCATTTGTGTTAGATCAGCTATTGGGGGCTTGGGGAAGGTGCAGCATTTGTGTTAGATCAGCTATTGGGGGCTTGGGGAAGGTGCAGCTTTTGTGTTAGATCAGCTATTGGGGGCTTGGGGAAGGTGCAGCTTTTGTGTTAGATCAGCTATTGGGGGCTTGGGGAAGGTGCAGCTTTTGTGTTAGATCAGCTATTGGGGGCTTGGGGAAGGTACAACCTTTGTGTAAGATCAGCTATTGGGGACTTGGGGAAGGTGCAGCATTTGTGTTAGATCAGCTATTGGGGGCTTGGGGAAGGTGCAGCATTTGTGTTAGATCAGCTATTGGGAGCTTGGGGAAGGTACAACCTTTGTGTAAGATCAGCTATTGGGGACTTGGGGAAGGTGCAGCTTTTGTGTTAGATCAGCTATTGGGGACTTGGGGAAGGTGCAGCATTTGTGTTAGATCAGCTATTGGGGGCTTGGGGAAGGTGCAGCTTTTGTGTTGGATCAGCTATTGGGGACTTGGGGAAGGTGCAGCTTTTGTGTTAGATCAGCTATTGGGGGCTTGGGGAAGGTGCAGCTTTTGTGTTAGATCAGCTATTGGGGGCTTGGGGAAGGTGCAGCTTTTGTGTTAGATCAGCTATTGGGGACTTGGGGAAGGTGCAGCTTTTGTGTTAGATCAGCTATTGGGGACTTGGGGAAGGGCAACCTTTGTGTTGGATCAGCTATTGGGGGCTTGGGGAAGGTACAACCTTTGTGTTAGTTCAGCTATTGGGGCTTGGGGAAGGTGCAGCATTTGTGTTGGATCAGCTATTGGGGGCTTGGGGAAGGTACAACCTTTGTGTAAGATCAGCTATTGGGGACTTGGGGAAGCTACAGCTTTTGTGTTAGATCAGCTATTGGGGGCTTGGGGAAGGTGCAGCTTTTGTGTTACATCAGCTATTGGGGGCTTGGGGAAGGTGCAGCATTTGTGTTAGATCAGCTATTGGGGGCTTGGGGAAGGTGCAGCATTTGTGTTAGATCAGCTATTGGGGACTTGGGGAAGGTGCAGCATTTGTGTTAGATCAGCTATTGGGGGCTTGGGGAAGGTGCAGCTTTTGTGTTAGATCAGCTATTGGGGGCTTGGGGAAGGTGCAGCATTTGTGTTGGATCAGCTATTGGGGGCTTGGGGAAGCTGCAGCATTTGTGTTGGATCAGCTATTGGGGACTTGGGGAAGGTGCAGCATTTGTGTTGGATCAGCTATTGGGAGCTTGTGGAAGGTGCAGCATTTGTGTTGGATCAGCTATTGGGGACTTGGGGAAGGTGCAGCATTTGTGTTGGATCAGCTATTGGGGACTTGGGGAAGGTGGAGCATTTGTGTTAGATCAGCTATTGGGGCTTGGGGAAGGTGCAGCTTTTGTGTTAGATCAGCTATTGGGGGCTTGGGGAAGGTGCAACTTTTGTGTTAGATCAGCTATTGGGGGCTTGGGGAAGGTGCAGCATTTGTGTTAGATCAGCTATTGGGGGCTTGGGGAAGGTGGAGCATTTCTTTTACATCAGCTATTGGGGGGGGGGAAGGTGCAGCCTTTGTGTTAGATCAGCTATTGGGGGCTTGGGGAATGTGCAGCTTTTGTATTAGATCAGCTATTGGGGGCTTGGGGGAGATGCAGCTTTTGTGTTAGATCAGCTATTGGGGGCTTGGGGAAGGTGCAGCTTTTGTGTTAGATCAGCTATTGGGGGCTTGGGGAAGGTGCAGCATTTGTGTTAGATCAGCTATTGGGGGCTTGGGGAAGGTGCAGCTTTTGTGTTGGATCAGCTATTGGGGGCTTGGGGAAGGTGCAGCATTTGTGTTAGATCAGCTATTGGGGCTTGGGGAAGCTGCAGCATTTGTGTTAGATCAGCTATTGGGGGCTTGGGGAAGGTGCAGCATTTGTGTTACATCAGCTATTGGGGGCTTGGGGAAGGTGCAGCATTTGTGTTAGATCAGCTATTGGGGACTTGGGGAAGGTGCAGCATTTGTGTTAGATCAGCTATTGGGGACTTGGGGAAGGTGCAGCTTTTGTGTTGGATCAGCTATTGGGGGCTTGGGGAAGGTACAACCTTTGTGTTAGTTCAGCTATTGGGGCTTGGGGAAGGTGCAGCATTTGTGTTGGATCAGCTATTGGGGGCTTGGGGAAGGTGCAGCTTTTGTGTAAGATCAGCTATTGGGGACTTGGGGAAGGTGCAGCATTTGTGTTGGATCAGCTATTGGGGGCTTGGGTAAGGTGCAGCTTTTGTGTTGGATCAGCTATTGGGGGCTTGGGGAAGGTGCAGCATTTGTGTTAGATCAGCTATTGGGGACTTGGGGAAGGTGCAGCATTTGTGTTAGATCAGCTATTGGGGGCTTGGGGAAGGTGCAGCTTTTGTGTTAGATCAGCTATTGGGGACTTGGGGAAGGTGCAGCATTTGTGTTAGATCAGCTATTGGGGACTTGGGGAAGGTGCAGCATTTGTGTTAGATCAGCTATTGGGGACTTGGGGAAGGTGCAGCATTTGTGTTAGATCAGCTATTGGGGACTTGGGGAAGGTGCAGCATTTGTGTTAGATCAGCTATTGGGGGCTTGGGGAAGGTGCAGCATTTGTGTTAGATCAGCTATTGGGGGCTTGGGGAAGGTGCAGCATTTGTGTTAGATCAGCTATTGGGGACTTGGGGAAGGTGCAGCATCTGTGTTAGATCAGCTATTGGGGACTTGGGGAAGGTGCAGCTTTTGTGTTAGATCAGCTATTGGGGGCTTGGGGAAGGTGCAACCTTTGTGTTAGATCAGCTATTGGGGCTTGGGGAAGGTGCAACCTTTGTGTTAGATCAGCTATTGGGGGCTTGGGGAAGGTGCAGCATTTGTGTTAGATCAGCTATTGGGGGCTTGGGGAAGGTGCAACCTTTGTGTTAGATCAGCTATTGGGGGCTTGGGGAAGGTGCAGCATTTGTGTTAGATCAGCTATTGGGGACTTGGGGAAGGTGCAGCATCTGTGTTAGATCAGCTATTGGGGACTTGGGGAAGGTGCAGCTTTTGTGTTGGATCAGCTATTGGGGGCTTGGGGAAGGTGCAGCATTTGTGTTAGATCAGCTATTGGGGGCTTGGAGAAGGTGCAGCATCTGTGTTAGATCAGCTATTGGGGACTTGGGGAAGGTGCAGCATTTGTGTTAGATCAGCTATTGGGGACTTGGGGAAGGTGCAGCATTTGTGTTAGATCAGCTATTGGGGGCTTGGGGAAGGTGCAGCATTTGTGTTAGATCAGCTATTGGGGGCTTGGGGAAGGTGCAGCTTTTGTGTTGGATCAGCTATTGGGGGCTTGGGGAAGGTGCAGCATTTGTGTTAGATCAGCTATTGGGGACTTGGGGAAGGTGCAGCATCTGTGTTAGATCAGCTATTGGGGACTTGGGGAAGGTGCAGCTTTTGTGTTGGATCAGCTATTGGGGACTTGGGGAAGGTGCAGCATTTGTGTTAGATCAGCTATTGGGGACTTGGGGAAGGTGCAGCATTTGTGTTAGATCAGCTATTGGGGACTTGGGGAAGGTGCAGCTTTTGTGTTGGATCAGCTATTGGGGACTTGGGGAAGGTGCAGCATCTGTGTTAGATCAGCTATTGGGGGCTTGGGGAAGGTGCAGCATTTGTGTTAGATCAGCTATTGGGGGCTTGGGGAAGGTGCAGCATTTGTGTTAGATCAGCTATTGGGGGCTTGGGGAAGGTGCAGCTTTTGTGTTGGATCAGCTATTGGGGACTTGGGGAAGGTGCAGCTTTTGTGTTGGATCAGCTATTGGGGACTTGGGGAAGGTGCAGCATTTGTGTTAGATCAGCTATTGGGAGCTTGGGGAAGGTGCAGCATTTGTGTTAGATCAGCTATTGGGGGCTTGGGGAAGGTGCAGCATTTGTGTTGGATCAGCTATTGGGGACTTGGGGAAGGTGCAGCATTTGTGTTAGATCAGCTATTGGGGACTTGGGGAAGGTGCAGCTTTTGTGTTGGATCAGCTATTGGGGGCTTGGGGAAGGTTCAGCTTTTGTATTAGATCAGCTATTGGGGGCTTGGGGAAGGTGCAGCATTTGTGTTAGATCAGCTATTGGGGGCTTGGGGAAGGTGCAGCTTTTGTGTTACATCAGCTATTGGGGGCTTGGGGAAGGTGCAGCTTTTGTGTTACATCAGCTATTGGGGGCTTGGGGAAGGTGCAGCATTTGTGTTAGATCAGCTATTGGGGGCTTGGGGAAGGTGCAGCATTTGTGTTAGATCAGCTATTGGGGCTTGGGGAAGGTGCAGCTTTTGTGTTACATCAGCTATTGGGGGCTTGGGGAAGGTGCAGCTTTTGTGTTAGATCAGCTATTGGGGGCTTGGGGAAGGTGCAGCATTTGTGTTAGATCAGCTATTGGGGGCTTGGGGAAGGTGCAGCATTTGTGTTAGATCAGCTATTGGGGACTTGGGGAAGGTGCAGCTTTTGTGTTAGATCAGCTATTGGGGACTTGGGGAAGGTGCAGCATTTGTGTTAGATCAGCTATTGGGGACTTGGGGAAGGTGCAGCATTTGTGTTAGATCAGCTATTGGGGACTTGGGGAAGGTGCAGCTTTTGTGTTAGATCAGCTATTGGGGACTTGGGGAAGGTGCAGCATTTGTGTTAGATCAGCTATTGGGGACTTGGGGAAGGTGCAGCATTTGTGTTAGATCAGCTATTGGGGGCTTGGGGAAGGTGCAGCATTTGTGTTAGATCAGCTATTGGGGACTTGGGGAAGGTGCAGCTTTTGTGTTAGATCAGCTATTGGGGACTTGGGGAAGGTGCAGCATTTGTGTTAGATCAGCTATTGGGGGCTTGGGGAAGGTGCAGCATTTGTGTTAGATCAGCTATTGGGGGCTTGGGGAAGCTGCAGCATTTGTGTTACATCAGCTATTGGGGGCTTGGGGAAGCTGCAGCTTTTGTGTTAGATCAGCTATTGGGAGCTTGGGGAAGGTGCAGCTTTTGTGTTGGATCAGCTATTGGGGGCTTGGGGAAGGTGCAGCATTTGTGTTAGATCAGCTATTGGGAGCTTGGGGAAGGTGCAGCTTTTGTGTTAGATCAGCTATTGGGGGCTTGGGGAAGGTGTAGCATTTGTGTTACATCAGCTATTGGGGGCTTGGGGAAGGTGCAACCTTTGTGTTGGATCAGCTATTGGGGCTTGGGGAAGCTGCAGCATTTGTGTTACATCAGCTATTGGGGGCTTGGGGAAGGTGCAACCTTTGTGTTAGATCAGCTATTGGGGACTTGGGGAAGGTGCAGCATTTGTGTTACATCAGCTATTGGGGGCTTGGGGAAGGTGCAGCTTTTGTGTTAGATCAGCTATTGGGGGCTTGGGGAAGGTGCAGCTTTTGTGTTAGATCAGCTATTGGGGGCTTGGGGAAGGTGCAGCATTTGTGTTAGATCAGCTATTGGGGACTTGGGGAAGGTGCAGCTTTTGTGTTAGATCAGCTATTGGGGGCTTGGGGAAGGTGCAGCATTTGTGTTAGATCAGCTATTGGGAGCTTGGGGAAGGTGTAGCATTTGTGTTAGATCAGCTATTGGGAGCTTGGGGAAGGTGCAGCTTTTGTGTTAGATCAGCTATTGGGGGCTTGGGGAAGGTGCAGCTTTTGTGTTAGATCAGCTATTGGGGGCTTGGGGATGGTGCAGCTTTTGTGTTAGATCAGCTATTGGGGGCTTGGGGATGGTGCAGCTTTTGTGTTGGATCAGCTATTGGGGGCTCTGGGAAGGTGCAGCATTTGTGTTACATCAGCTATTGGGGGCTTGGGGAAGGTGCAACCTTTGTGTTGGGTCAGCTATTGGGGCTTGGGGAAGGTGCAGCTTTTGTGTTAGATCAGCTATTGGGGGCTTGGGGAATGTGCAGCATTTGTGTTAGATCAGCTATTGGGGGCTTGGGGAAGGTGCAGCATTTGTGTTAGATCAGCTATTGGGGGCTTGGGGAAGGTGCAGCTTTTGTGTTAGATCAGCTATTGGGGGCTTGGGGAAGGTGCAGCATTTGTGTTAGATCAGCTATTGGGGACTTGGGGAAGGTGCAGCATTTGTGTAAGATCAGCTATTAGGGGCTTGGGGAAGCTGCAGCATTTGTGTTAGATCAGCTATTGGGGGCTTGGGGAAGGTGCAGCATTTGTGTTAGATCAGCTATTGGGGGCTTGGGGAAGGTGCAGCATTTGTGTTAGATCAGCTATTGGGGGCTTGGGGAAGGTGCAGCTTTTGTGTTGGATCAGCTATTGGGAGCTTGTGGAAGGTGCAGCATTTGTGTTGGATCAGCTATTGGGGGCTTGGGGAAGGTGCAGCATTTGTGTTAGATCAGCTATTGGGGGCTTGGGGAAGGTGCAGCTTTTGTGTTGGATCAGCTATTGGGGGCTTGGGGAAGGTGCAGCTTTTGTGTTAGATCAGCTATTGGGGCTTGGGGAAGGTGCAGCTTTTGTGTTAGATCAGCTATTGGGGGCTTGGGGAAGGTGCAGCATTTGTGTTAGATCAGCTATTGGGGCTTGGGGAAGGTGCAGCTTTTGTGTTAGATCAGCTATTGGGGGCTTGGGGAAGGTGCAGCATTTGTGTTAGATCAGCTATTGGGGCTTGGGGAAGGTGCAGCTTTTGTGTTAGATCAGCTATTGGGGGCTTGGGGAAGGTGCAGCTTTTGTGTTAGATCAGCTATTGGGGGCTTGGGGAAGGTGCAGCTTTTGTGTTAGATCAGCTATTGGGGGCTTGGGCAAGGTGCAGCTTTTGTGTTAGATCAGCTATTGGGGGCTTGGGGAAGGTGCAGCTTTTGGGTATTTAGTTTGAGAAAAAAGGAGGAGTATAGGAGCGCCACACATAGGGCTTAAGTGTGCCACACAATAAATATGGAGAGAGTATATAAGTAAAAACACCCAAAGCATAAATATACAAATAAAGTATCAAACCACAAAGAGACTGAAGTATCATAGAATTCTATAAAGATATATTTCTATAGTAAGTGTAATCTGTGTGCTAGGGAGTACTATACACAGGGCCGGATTTACATCTCAGGTGCCTGTAGGCACAAAAACCTGAAGCGCCCCCCCCCACCCCCCCACCCCCCCTAGAAAAAAGTGGAAAAAATGAGGACTTTTTTTTATTATTATTTAGGACAACTAAAAATAAATATTAGATGTAAAATTACATTTTCCCTTTTATGGAGATACACAAATACACACACCAATTGCAATATTTGTTGTAATGGAAGCTACACCAAAAATCAATATTCACTTGACTCAAATGGCCATACAATTTCTATTATGTATAACAAAAACAAATCATGTTAAACTTTTAATGCAAAATATTCTAAAGAAAACCCTATTTAAAGGGACATCAAATGTGACAGTTTGCTGGGCATTTTATTATTGCACTAGTGCTTGCAGAGAAGTGTGTTAGCCTCTTGCAAAAGAGTTAAACACATAGTCAATGTCAGTTCTGAGACAGCAATACACATCTGTGCAGACCCAGATGGGCTCATAGGACATGTTTATTGACAAGCCATTAGTGTATTGCTTTTCTGGAGATGACTTTGACTATGTGCTTAACATTTTGTTGGAGTCAAACACAGTTTTGTGTAAACAATAGCAATATTAAAACTAGCAGCATGCAAGCTCATCACCATCAACAACCTGTGCAGCCAGTGGAAGAAAATATAAAATGTAGGGAAAAAAATCTTGTAAACTCTGATATTTTTGGTACAAACACACACAGATGTTACATTTATTTTGTTCTGAAATATAAATATCATATGATGTTGCTCTCAAAGGAAAACATGGAATGTTGTAGATTATATGTAATCCAGGGGTCAACAAATGTGTTTAAAATTAGAATTTAGAAATTCAATGGGAGGGGTTTAGTTTTAATCTTTGCCCCTCTCTCCTTCATGGCTCCCTCAACTGCTGTAACATATTCCCAATGAAACACTCGACTTTGTAGGCACCTGGCAGCACAATTCTTACTAAAATAAATGCCCTCATAAAAAAAAAAAAAAAAAAAAAAAAATTTTTTTTTTTTTTTTTTTTTTTTTTTTTTTTTTTTTATTATTGACAGGCAGGCGCCCCTCACTGCAAGGCGCCTGTAGGCACATGCCTACTGTGCCTAATGGGAAATCCGGCCCTGACTATACAGTAATACTTGTATAGTAAATGCAAACTCTAGGCTAGCTATTATTGCTGACAGAAAGAAAGAAAAAAACACCAATAGGGGCTCAAAAATCCCATATAAAAATTACCAGCAGAAAAAACATATAGAAATAAAATTTAATGAAAAGAAATGCGAGTATTTGTAAACATAGTACATGAATAAAAAAGAGAATACAATATATTCTGAGCTCAGAAAAAATAGGCCACAGGTGACCCTGAAATCATTAAAAGACCAATAATGAGGTATATGCTGTTCCAATGAGTTAGTTCAAAAAAGAAAGAATGAAATATTAAAGTCCCAAAAAGAGTATCCAAAAAATGAAAATCCCAAAAGTGATGAATCGGTAAAGAGTAGGTGAAAGGTGCTTCAGATCCGGAGTTGGCCGGGAACAGCTGTGGGTACCTGTAAAAAAGAGAACAAACAGATGCACAAAACCTAAAATCTTAACAGGCAGGATAAGAAATGTGCTCACCAAATAAACGGAAACTCGGACTGGTTTATCACAAGGTAAGAGAGTCTGAGATTACATTTTAATAAAGACAATGGATACTCATATACGTAGAACTATGGGGTTAATCAGAATCCTTTATAAAAACGTAACAAATTATTTATCTACAAAAATCCTCATATACTTTAATTGTGCTTTTCTGTAGAAACCATTAGATCAGATTAGGTAAAAAATTGGGATCTACCCCTATGTTGGGACTAAATACTCCTAGCTCTCTTTTTTTCTAGCAGATGCATGTGCACATTGCTCACAACAGTATTAGCAGCAGTTCAAATGCACAAGAAAACGTATATTATCTTAAAGGGACAGTCTACTTGAAAATTGTTATTGTTTAAAAATATAGATAATCCCTTTATCACCCTTTTACCAGTTGAGCATAACCAACATGTTTATATTTATACACTTTTTACCAATTTGGGGCGCGATCCGATAAAGATCGTAGTTTGCGGCGCAAGCGAGGGAACCCCCGCCGCCCGTAGTTTCAGCTCGCAAGTCGAGCTATCTAATATACGCGCCGTCAGAGGCTAAAGTGCCGTAATTCTGACAAACCAGCGATGTCCAGAAATCTGCGTAAATACAAATTTCTGGAGTCGCCAGTGACTTACGGCACTTTAGAAACTGCCGGCGCCTACAAAACCTGACTAAGTTATAAAATCACCCGTACTGTCTAATACGCCTCCCAAACATAGCCCGACACGTCTAACCCTCTATGCGCTATCCCCCCTCACTATCCTAACAATAAAAAATGTATTAACCCCTAAACCGCCGCTCCCGGACCCCGCCGCCACCTAATAAAGTTATTAACCCCTAAACCTCCGCTAAATCTATAACCCCCTAATATGAGCCCCTACCCCGCCGCCATCTACCTTACCTACCCCCTAAAGTGAGCCCCTTACACCACCGCCATCTACCTTACCTACCCCCTAAAGTGAGCCCCTTACACCGCCGCCATCTACCTTACCTACCCCCTAAAGTGAGCTCCTACCCCGTCGCCATCTATTTTAGAATTATTAACTCCTAATTTAATCCCCCTACACCGCCGCCACCTATATTAAATTAATTAACCCCTAATCTAATCCCCCTACCCCGCCGCCAGCTACATTAAATTATTTAACCCCTAAAATACTAAACTATCCCTACCACTAAACCTAAGTCTAACCTTACAAATAGCCCTGAAAAGGGCTTTTTGCGTGGCATGCCCCAAAGAATTCAGCTCTTTTACCAGCCCTTAAAAGGACTTTTGGCGGGGCTTTGTCACAAAGTAAACAGCTCTTTTGCCTATAATCTAAATCCCCCTACACCGCCGCCACCTATATTAAACACATTAACCCCTAATCTAATCCCCCTACACCGCCACCAACTATATTAACCCTAATTATATTAGGGTTAATATAGTTATTATATTATATATATTAACTATATTAACCCTAATTATATTAGGGTTAATATAGTTAATATCGTTATTATATTATATATTAAGTATAATAACCCTATCTAACTCTAACATTGAACTTGAATCCTATCAGCCAATCGGAATTCGACTAACGCCATCTTGGATGACGTCATTTAAAGGTACCTCATTCCTCGTTCAGTCGTCGTGCCGGATGGATGCTCCGCGTCGGAGGAGCGAAGAAAGAAAATTGAAGATGCCGCTTTGCTTGAAGACATCGCCGGATGGAAGAAGACTTCTCTGCCGCTTGCTTGAAGACATCGCGCGGATGAAGACTTCTTCTTTGCCGCTTGATTGAAGACATCGCTCGGATGGAAGAAGACTTCTCTGCCGCTTGATTGAAGACATTGCCCGGATCGGATGAAGAGTTCTGCCCGGCTGGGTGAATACAAGGTAGGGAGATCTTCAGGGGGGTAGTGTTAGTTTTTTTTAAGGGGGGTTTGGGTGGGTTTAGAATAGGGGTATGTGGGTGGTGGGTTGTAATGTTGGGGGGGTGGTATTGTGGGGGGTTTTTATAGGCAAAAGAGCTGTTTTCTTTGGGGCATGCCCCGCAAAAGGCCCTTGTAAGGGTTGGTAAGGTAAAAGAGCTGTTAACTTTTTTAATTTAGAATAGGGTAGGGAAATTTTTTTATTTTGGGGGGCTTTATTATTTTATTAGGGGGCTTAGAATAGGTGTAATTAGCTTAAAAATCTTGTAATCTTTTTTTATATTTTGTAATTTAGTGTTTGTTTTTTTGTAATTTAGTTTAGTGTATTTAATTGTATTTTAGTTTAGATATTTGTAGTTTATTTAATTTATTGATAGTGTAGGTGTATTTGTAACTTAGGTTAGGATTTATTTTACAGGTAAATTGGTAATTATTTTAACTAGGTAGCTATTAAATAGTTATTAACTATTTAATAGCTATTGTACCTAGTTAAAATAAATACCAAGTTACCTGTAAAATAAATATAAACCCTAAAATAGCTACAGTGTAATTATTAATTATATTGTAGCTGTCTCAAGATTTATTTTATAGTTAAGTATTTAGATTTAAATAGGAATATTTTAATTAATAATATTAATATTAATTAGATTTATTTTAATAAGAATTTAGTTAGGGATGTTAGAGTTAGATAGGGTTATTATACTTAATATATATATAATATAATAACGATATTAACTATATTAACCCTAATATAATTAGGGTTAATATAGTTAATATAGCTGGCGGCGGTGTAGGGGGATTAGATTAGGGGTTAATCTATTTAATATAGCTGGCGGCGGTGTAGGGGGATTAGATTAGGGGTTAATTAATTTAATATAGCTGGGGGGGTATAGGGGATTAAATTAGGGGTTAATGTAATTAATATAGCTGGCGGCGGGGTAGGGGGATTAAATTAGGGGTTAATGTAATTAATATAGCTGGCGGCAGTGTAGGGGGATTAAATTAGGGGTTAACAATTTTAATATAGCTGGCGGCGGGGTAGGAGCTCACATTAGGGGATAGTTAATATAGGTGGCGGCGGTGTAAGGGGCTCACATTAGGGGGTAGATAATGTAGATGGCGGCGGTGTAAGGGGCTCACATTAGGGGGTTATACTTTTAATGTAGGTGGCGGCGGGATCCGGGAGCGGCGGTTTAGGGGTTAAATACTTTATTAGGGATTGCGGCAGGGGATCGCGGTTGACAGGTAGATAGACATTGCGCATGCGTTAGGTGTTAGATTTTGTTTAGCAGTTCGCGGTTGACAGGTAGATAGACATTGCGCATGTGTTAGGTGTTAGGTTTTATTTGGCAGGTAGTTTAGGGAGTTACGGGGCTCCAATACACAGTGTAAGGCTTACTACGGCTGCATTTTGTGGCGAGGTGAAAATGGAGTAAGATTTCTCCATTTTCGCTACGTAAGTCCTTACTCTGTATATTGGATACCAAACTGCGCGGGTTTGGTATACCTGCCTATGGCCCAAAAAACTGCAGGCGAAGGCAGAAATATACAAGCGTAACTTCTAGGTTACGCCGTATATAGGATACCAAACCCGTTCAAAATTCGGCGTCGCCGGCTTTTGCAGGGGACGCTGCATATCGGATCGGGCCCATGATTACCTGTATCTAAGCCTCTGCAGAATGTGCCTTATCTCAGTGCTTTTTATAATGTTGCATTTTAGCCAATCAGTGCTGGTTCTGGTATAACCATTATCATTCTCTACGGAGTGAGCACAGTTATCTATATGGCACACATGAGCTAGCACTGTTTGGCTGTTGTTCAGGATTTAAAAAGCTAATAAAATGTACTAAGATAAGAGGCGGCCTGCAGGTGCTTAGAAACAGGCAAACCTATAGGTTATAAAATATATTAATATAACAATGTTTGTTATGCAAAGCTAGGAAATTGGTAGTAAAGGTTTTATCTATCTTTTTATTAACAATAAAAAAAATCAGTAGACTCTCCATTTAAAGGGACATGAAACCCCAATTTTTTTCTTTCATGATTCAGAGTATACAATTTTAAGTTTTCCAATTTATTTCTATTATTAACTTTGCTTCATTCTCTTGGTATCCTATTTTGAAGAAGCAGCAATGCACTACTGGGAGCTAGCTGAACACTTCAGGTACGCCAATGACAAGACACATATATGTTCCGTCACCAATCTCAGCTAGCTCACAGTAGTATTCTTTGCAACAAAGGATTGCAAGAAAACAATGCAAATAAGATAATAGAAGTAAAATGGAAAGTTGTTTAAAATTGCTGCTCTATCTGAAATTTTAAGGAAAAAGTTTGGCTTTAAAGGGACAGTCTACCATAGAATTGTTATTGTTTTAAAAGATAAATAATTCCTTTATTACCCATTCCCCAGTTTTGCAAAACCAACACAGTTATATTAATATATGTTTTACCTCTGTAATTACCTTGTATCTTGGAACCTTCTTCCAGCCCCCTGATCACATTTATTTATTTATTTATTTATAAAATATTTTACCAGGAAGGATACATTGAGATTTCTCTCGTTTTCCTGGGATCACAAAACATTGCATTGATACAATAGGGTACAATAAAATACAAAAACAATAATAATAATACACAATATATGCAAACATTTAACATAGAGCAGGTACGAAATATATAATCAACCATGACAGGAGCATTCTGTTTTGAGATATGAAGAGAGGGATCTCTTAAAGGATTTTAGGCTTGGGGAAGTTTTTAAAGTGTGAGGGAGGTTGTTCCATAATTGTGGTGCTCTGTAGGAAAAGGAGGATCGAGCTGCTTTCTTTTTGTATGGAGGCAAGCTAAATAATGTGCTGTTATTGGATCGGAGGTTATAGGAGGTGGGAATAGCCGGGGAGAGCATTCTGCTCTCTGATAGGGTGGGAGCTTCCCAGAAAAGCTCTTAAACACAAGGCAGGAAAGGTGAAGGGTGCGTCTGGTTTCCAGCGACAGCCAGTTTAGTTCTTTTAGCATGTCACAATGGTGGGTCCTGTAGTTACATTGTAGCACAAAGCGGCAGAACGACTTATATAACGTATTTAGTTTATTAAGGTGAGTTTGCGGAGCAGGTGCATATACTATGTCCCCATAATCCAAGATAGGCATCAGCATTTGCTGTACAATCTTTTCCTTTACTGTAGGGCTGAGGCAAGATTTGTTTCTGTACAGGGCACCTAGTTTTGGATAAAGTTTAGAGGCAAGTTTTTCTATGTGGAGTCCAAAAGATAGATTGGGGTCTAACAACATACCTAAGTATTTAAAAGAGTGGACTGCGGTCAGCGTGCAATTGGATTTTGTTTTGATGCAAAGATGGGAATTTTGTAATTTTTGTATTTTAGGTCCCGTTCCAAAGATCATTGTGACCGTTTTGTCAGTGTTTAGGAAGAGTTTGTTTTTCGAGATCCACTTTTCTACCTCTGTCAACTGGTCTTGGAGCACTGCTTCAAGCTGCGGCAGATCGGAATTGTTTGCATAGATTACTGTGTCGTCTGCGTACATGTGTACAGTTGAGGATTTGCAGACATTAGGCAAATCATTTATAAATAATGTAAATAGTAGGGGGCCGAGAATGGAACCTTGGGGAACACCACACGTGACTGGGAGAGGGAGGGAGTCACTGTTAGAGACAGAGACATATTGTGATCTATCCGATACATATGATTTAAACCAGGTTAACGGGCGATCAGCAATACCAGAGTTTTTTAGTTTGAGAAGTAGTAGGTCATGGTCCACTGTGTCAAAAGCCTTTGCAAAATCAAGGAAAATAGCTCCAGTTAGGTCTCCTTGTTCCATGCCAGTTTGGATGTCGTTGCAAACTTTTAGGAAGGCAGTTGTAGTAGAGTGATTCGGTCTAAAACCTGATTGATCAGGGGTCAGATAGTTAGAAAGTTGATAATACTCGCATAATTGCGTATGGACGCATTTTTCTAAGATTTTTGACAATACAGGGAGCAATGATATAGGTCGATAGTTAGAAACCAAGGTTAACTCCCCACTTTTATGAATAGGCACTACTCTTGCAGTTTTCCAGAGTTTGGGTATGTATTAAGACACCAAGGATTCGTTAATTAGGGTTGTGACAGGCTTAGCAATTGCCGGCGCACTGAGCTTCAACAGCATTGCTGGGATTTGATCAGGTCCTGACTGGTTTTTCATTTTTAGATTATTGAGGTGTTTCTTAATGACATTCAAGGGTACAGGTCTAAAATTGAACTTTTCTCTATTGGGTCTTTGCTGTTTTAGTGGGGCCTGATCCACATTTGTAGCTTCAGGATGTGTGCCATTTATTAGTTTGTCAATCAGGGTGGTGGAGCATCCTACAAAATAATTGTTAAAGGCATTTGCTACTTCTAAGTGGAGTTGCAGGTTTTGGTTATCCACATTGACAGCGGAGGGTTGGGAGTGGATTGGTAGATTTTGTAGGTTATTTATGAGTTTCCAAAACTTTCTAGGGTTACATATATTATTGTTCAGATTTTCAAAGAAATATTGCGCCTTAGCCAATTTTGTTTGTTTAGTACATATATTTCGCCATTGTCTATATACACAGTGATCATTCATAGAGCCAGTATGCTTGAACTTTGACCACAATGAATCCCGACATGACTGTGACTGTTTATTATCTATTGTCTTGCAGTTAGCATTGTGTTGTGCTAGATCTTAAATAACCCCCTGTGCCTGAACACAGTGTTATCTATATGGCCCACATGTACTTTCTGTCTCTTTGTGTTGAAAAGAGATTTAAAAAGCCTGTGATAAGAGGCGGCCCTCAAAGGCTTAGAAATCAGCATATGAGCCTACCTAGGTTTAGTTTAAACTAAGAATACCAAGAGAAAAAAGCAAATTTGATAATAAAAGTAAATTGGAAAGTTGATTAAAATTAAAAGTGCTATCTGAATAATTAAAGTTTAATTTATACTAGACTGTCCCTTTAATATCCCTTTAATGCTTATGTCATTGAGAAAGGCGGGTGACGTTTGCGCTCTTCTAAGCTGTATTGATTTTACTGTTGTTCCCTTTTCTGTTTTTCAGTAAAGGATATGTTTTTTAATTTTGGGAAGTGTGGCTAGAAAAATCAGAGGTAGTAGAAAAACTTTTCTCTCATGATTCAGTTAGAAAATACAATTTTAAACAACGTTTTAATGTACTTTTATTATCACATTTTCTTCGTTTTCTTGTTCTCCTTTGTTGAAAAGCAGGATGTTAAGTTCAGGATCATGCATGTGTCTGCAACACTATTTCCTGTCATGTAGTGTTCAGACATGTGCGCCCTACCTATCTAGATATTTCTTCAACAAAAAAACTAAGTCAATTTGATCATTTGAAACTGTTTTTTAAATTGTATTTTCTAACCAATTCATGAAAGAAAAAAATGTGGGTTCCATGTCCATTTAATGGGACAGTCAACACCAGAATTGTTGTTGTTTTAAATAGGTAGATAATCCCTTTATTACCCATTCCCCAGTTTTGCATAACCAACACAGTTGTAATAATACACATTTTACCTCTGTGATTACCTTGTATCTAAGCCTCTGCAGACTGCCCCTTATCTCAGTTATATTAATATACTTTTACCTCTGTGATTACCTTGTATCTAAGCCTCTGCAGACTTCCCCCTTATCTCAGTTATATTAATACACTTTTTACCTCTGTGATTACCCTGTATCTAAGCCTCTGCAGACTGCCCCTTATCTCAGTTATATGAATATACATTTTACCTCTGTGATTACTTTGTATCTAAGCCTCTGCTGACTGCTCATTATCTCAGTTATATTAATATACTTTTTACCTCTGTGATTACCTTGTATCTAAGCCTCTGCAGACTGCCCCCTTATCTCAGTTATATTAATATACTTTTTACCTCTGTGATTACCCTGTATCTAAGCCTCTGCAGACTGATCCTTATCTCAGTTATATTAATATACTTTTTACCTCTGTGATTACCCTGTATCTAAGCCTCTGCAGACTGATCGTTATCTCAGTTATATTAATGTACTTTTTACCTCTGTGATTACCTTGTATCTAAGCCTCTGCAGACTGCTCCTTATCTCAGTTATATTAATATACTGTTTAGCTCTGTAATTACCTTGTATCTAAACCTCTGCAAACTGCCCAGTTATTTCTGTTCTTTTTTTTTACAGACTTGAATTTTAGCCAATCAGTGCTGGCTCCTAGGTAATTTCACGCACGTGAGCTCAATGTTATCTATATGACACACATGAACTAACTCCCTCTAGTGGTGGAAAACTGTCAAAATGCATTGAGATTAGAGGCGGCCTTCAAGGTCTAAGAAATTAGCATATGAGCCTACCTAGGTTTAGCTTTCAACTAAGAATACTAAGAGAACAAAGCAAAATTGGTGATAAAAGTAAATTGGAAAGTTGTTTAAAATTACATGCCCTATTTGAATCATGAAAGTTTATTTTAGACTTGACTGTCCCTTTTACCATACTTGTATAATAGAGATGGTCCAGATTTTTTCTTTAGTATTTTACTGCTAAATCAAACAGAATAAATAAAGAAAATATATTGGAATGTTATTTTATTTAGTTAAATAAACAGTCTAGTCAATTGTTCTCTTGATATTCTTTGTTAAAAGCTAGATAGGCTCATATGCTAATTTCTAAACCCTTAAAAGCAACCTTTTATCTCATTGTATTTTGACAGTTTTTACAGCTAGACAGTGCTAGTTCACATGTGTCATATAAATAACATTGTGCTCACTCCTGTGGAGTTATTTTTGAGTCAGCACTGATAGGCTAAAATGCAAATCTGCCAAAAGAACTGAGATAAGGGGCAGTTTGCAGGGGCTTAGATATAAGGTAGTCACATTAATATAACCATGTTGGTTATGTAGAGCTGGGGAATGGGTAATAAAGGGATTATCTGTCTTTTTAAACAATACAAATTCTGGAGTAGACTGTCCCTTTAATCATTTTATGGGGGAATCAATTTTTAACTCCCCCTTTAATTTTAACAAATATTTTTTTATGCTTCATCACTTTTCAACCTTGACAATAAGAGTGATTTTTTTTCCCATTGTTATTTTTATTAAATTGAATTCATTAAAAGCCATAAAGGGATTTACAAGTTAAATAGCAGTGATCAGTAGTAGACAGATTACCCTCCTGTATAGAGTAACTGTACCCATGTGACCATCTCTTCTCTAGTGCACAGCATAGCACTATTATATGTCTGCATTCCAATCTATCTTAAGGGGAAGAAAAAGTTTGAGATCCTTCTAACTAGACAAAGAAACAAGAGTTGCAGTGCGCAGCTAAAATAAAACTACAGCGTCAGCACTTATTATTGATTAAAAACTAACCTTTAAAGTTACTCTCAGAGTATGTGGTTTGCATTTAAATTTCAACATGTCATGAAGTTGATTTGTGTTTCTGAATACCAACTGCAAAGAAGTAAGGTTCACACCATTTTTTTATTTAATTCCCTTAAGTAGCTAAAGTATTTTGTTAACCCAAAAATGTCTACAG
This sequence comes from Bombina bombina, assembly GCF_027579735.1. Lineage (NCBI taxonomy): Eukaryota > Metazoa > Chordata > Amphibia > Anura > Bombinatoridae > Bombina > Bombina bombina. The sequence continues at coordinate 203,984,141 of NC_069508.1, forward strand.
GGCAAATATAAGGTAGATCCTTAATGGTTCTTAAACTTTCTTTTCACATGCAAATACCCCCCAATAAAAAGTAAAAAAACAAACACATAATAATTGGTCCTTTGTCTAACTTTTCTCAAGTGCCTTGGAAAGACAGAATAATGAAATATACAACAGTGTTTTTGGAGTGGTGGGTCCCACTGGCTGAGGAGGTCATAAATGAACTTGTATAAATAGTTTAGTGTGTTTTGGGGACTTGCTACATCACAGCAAAGGGGAAGGTCTGTGGGTGGAGAATAGAGCATTTTCTTGCTAATGACAGTCACGTCTGGATCTGTCTGGTTGCTACTAGCAACCAGACATGATGTAACGCCAGGATGAACTTGAACTTGGGGGACTTCGACGGAGAACAATAGACCAGAGCAATCAATAAAGCCTATTTCAGTGAAGGATTACAGAGCTGCTCTGTAGTAACCTTGTCTGTAAGCACATATTCAATAGTAAAGTGTGTAAAGAAAACTTTTGTTGTTGAGGAGTGTAAGGAGCACACTGCAGATTTTATTTAGTGTACAGTAGTGACCATGCAGATGTGGCCCCTGGTGCTGATGCAAAGGTTGGCATTGCAAAACCATTTAAATGTTGCATGGTAATTTGTGCCATCCAAGATTTTTCTTTCATGATTCAGGTAGAGCATGGAATTTTAACTAACTTCCCCATTTATTTCTATCATCTAATATGTTTTGTTCTTTTTGTATCCTTTGTTGAAAGTATACCTAGCTGCTGATTGGTGGCTGCACATATATGCCTCTTGTCATTGACTTTCAGTTAGCTAACAATAGTGCATTACTGTTCCTTCAACAAAGGATATAAAGAGAATGAAACAAATTAGGTAATAGAAGTCAATTTGAAAGCTGTTTAAAATTGTATGATCGATCCGAGTCGCAAAATTTTTTTTGGGTTTCATGTCCCTTTAATTGGCAATCAGTCTAGGGAAGACAAATGAGTGAATTTGCATCAGATTTAGTGGATTCTGATTAATGAGAACAGGTGCCCAGTCAACAGCAACCGCAACAAATCTGCTGCAAAACTAGAAAACTGCCAAGCGGAGGAGTTTTCCAATACTAACGATATATAAATAAATTATAAAAAAGATCTTTACATTATTTCTTTAGACAACCTTCAGTTACATAAGGAAATTAAAGGGACAATATATAGTAAGAACAAACTTTGCACTATAGACTCTATTTATTTTGGCCCCTTTTCCTGTAATTTAGCTCTGAAAAACATCTTTCCAAATCCCCTGAGTTGCTATAACATAATGGACGGCGCCATGTTGAAAGCTAGCTTTCATTATCTAGTCTGCTGAGGACAATTACAGACAGATAAAAACAATGGCTGTGTGTAACATACTAATGTTAAAGGGACAGTGCGCACCTTGTCATTACAAGACATTTCTGTTGTGTTGCTATAAAATAACATCAGACAAGTCTTTTTAAAACAAATTAACATCCTTATAACTACGATTAATTTTCAATAGCCCAACCCCACCCACCATTAGCCTTATTTAGAGGAGCCAATCTGGGCTTCAGTTCACAGACAACAAGGCTAGCACCTGCCATAAAGTTAGTTGATTGTTTTGCACTTCTTATCTGATAAATCCAACTAGTGATAGATATGTAACAGAGTTAGCCGTGATACGTCAGCAGGGTGCATGTCACATTCTCAGTATTAGAAATTGCACAATTTACAGAGCTAAATTAGATGAAAAGGGGGCAAAGTAAATTAGGAAGATATATTGCAACATTGTTTCATTACACATAACTAAATATTTCAAGGTGTTTACTGTCCCTTTAAATTAACTTTAATACTTACCTTTATATTGCTGTGTTCCACAAACAGCCATTATCTTACCCTCAGCAGAAGATATTCGATAAGGAAAACTTGGGTTTCAATATGGCAGCACCCATTATTTTATAGCAATTTAATTACTTAATAGAAACAAAACTTTACACTTATTTCTTCAATATTTAAAGGGACACTCAAGTCAAAATAAACTTTTATGACTCAGAAAGAGCAGCAGTTTTAAGTCGCTTTCCAATTTACTTCCATTAGTAAATTTTGCTCAGTATTTTTATATGCACACTTTCTGGGGAACAAGATCCTACTGAGCATGTGCACAAGCTCACAGGGTATATGTATACTAGTCTGTGATTGGCTGATGTCTGTCACATGATACAAGGAGCCGGAAAATGGGAGGAAAAATAAATTTGTCAGAAATAATCTGCTGCTTATTTTAAATTCAGAGTAGGTGTTAAATTGTCTTTTTATTATGCACTTGTTAATTATGTAATTCTACTGCATTGAGTGTTCCTTTAAACAACTAATATCATAATACGCTAATTTATTTTTTTACTACGGCCTTTATTTTAATTACATTTAAAAGGAAAAAAAATTTCAGATAAAAAAGACCTAATTTAAAGTTGGAGAGTTGGAAAATGAATTTCAGGAGACTTTTTTGTATCCAGTTATAAATAAATTAAATAAATAAAAAGTCCTAACAGATGTAAAGTAAAACTACAGTAAAGAATTTGTCTCCGTTTTTAATGTGCAGAGTACTTGGCTGCTCTCAAATCTAAACCAGATCTTAGACTATTATTTGATTTGCTAATGCTTTAGAAAAACACCATTTTATGGAGATTTTTATAGATCGCGATCATCCCGTTGTATCCTATCAAATCAAACTTAATCTAACTTGGGCGTCAATCATAATCCACTAAAAAAAAGATCAAATCTACCAAAATCTTTATACTTTTATGGTGTTTTCTAATGATAATTATTAGATACATTTTTCTAAAAGATTGTGATTAGCTTGGTTCTCTTGATATCCTGTGTTGAAAAGCATATCTAGGTAGGTTAAAAGTAGCAGTGGACTACTGGGAGCTAGCTGCTGATTGGTGTCTGCACAAATATGCCTCTTGCCATTGGCTCACCAGATGTGTTCAGCTACCTCCCAGTAGTGCATTGCTTCTCATTCAAGAAAGGAGACCAAGAGAGTAAAGCAAATTTGATGATTAAATTTAAAAGGAAAGATTTTTTAAATTGCATGCCCTATATGAATCATGAAAGTTTAATTTTGACTTGATTGTCACTTTAACTGTATGGGAAAATATAGAAGCTTATAAAACTGTGAAACAGTAAATATATCAAACTGTGACCACTGCATTAATGCACTGTCACATGGGGGTCTCCATTTCAGCCACACTCCTAGGTCTGGCAATAGACAAGGAGGTGGTGTCGGTATTTTACTTTCCTCTCGGTGCACCTTCCAACAAATTCAGCCCTTCTCTTCACTCACATTTTCTTCATTTGAAGTACACATGATTCGGTTATTCTCTCCCCTCTCAATACGTGTTGCAGTCATATACCGCCCCCCTGGCTCCCCAACTCAATTTTTAGATCACTTTGCTGCCTGGCTTCCTTATTTCCTTTCCTCAGACACCCCTGCCCTCATTCTTGGCGACTTCAACATCCCCCTTAACAATCCCACTGCCTCTTCTGCTAAACAACTTCTGCAACTCACTTCCTCTTTCGGTCTGTCACAATGGACTGATTCTCCCACTCACAAAGACGGTCACTCCCTTGACCTGATCTTTAGCTATCGATGCACTCTCTCAAACTTCTCAAACTCCCCTTTTCCTCTTTCTGACCACCATCTCCTTACCTGCAACATATCATCCCTTCCTACAACTCTCCCACCTTCTACTCCTCACACCAAACTTCACAAAAGCATTAGGTCTTTAGATCAGCAACAACTTGCTAATTCCCTTCAACCGCTCCTCTCATCCTTCTCCTCCTTTTCCTGCCCTGAACAATCTATCTGCCACTATAATTCCACCCTTATATCCGTCCTTGACAATCTCGCCCCTCTTACCACTGCTAGGAAATCACACACTCATCCCCAGCCCTGGCATACTCCTCTGACACGGTACCTACGCAGATGTTCCCGTACTGCTGAACGACATTGGAGAAAATCACGGAGTTCAGCTGATTTTCTTCATTACAAATTCATCTTGAACTCCTACTACTCTGCCCTTAATCTCCACAAGCAACACTACTTCTCTACTCTTATCTCTAATCTTTCTTCAAACCCAAAACATCTGTTCTCCACTTTCAATACTCTCCTCCGCCCTCCCCCACTTCCTAATACAACTTCTCTGTCAGCTCAAGACTTTGCCAGTCACTTCATTAACAAAATTGATTCCATCAGACATGAAATCAGCTCTCAACACAATTCCATTCTCTCCCCCCCTCAAATACTCTCACTCAACCACAACCTGAAACTTAGTTAATTCTCCCCTGTTACTGAGGACGAAGTTTCAGCACTTATATTGCGCTCTCGCCTCACTACCTGTCCCCTTGACCCTATCCCCTCACAGCTGCTCCCCTCTCTCTCTGCTACCCTTACCCCTATACTAACACACATTTTCAACCTCTCCCTCAGTACTGGTACATTTCCCTCATCAATGAAACATGCACTGGTCACACCTATCCTCAAAAAACCTTCCCTTGATCCTACCTCCCCATCCAACTACCGCCCAATTTCCCTCCTCCCTCTTGCTTCAAAGCTTCTCGAAAAACTAGTATATGCACGCCTATCCCATTTCCTTACGTTAAACTCCCTTCTTGACCCGCTGCAATCTGGATTTCGTCCCTATCACTCCACAGAGACAGCTATTGTTAAGGTCACCAACGACCTACTTACAGCTAAATCAAAAGGCCACTTCTCTCTGCTTATTCTCCTTGACCTGTCCGCAGCCTTTGACACTGTCGACCACCCTCTTTTGCTCCAAACCCTCCAATCCTTCGGCATCTGTGACACAGCCCTTTCGTGGCTCTCTTCCTACCTGTCAAACCGTACCTTCAGTGTAGCCTTCTCTGGGGCCTCCTCTGCCCCGTCACCACTTTCTGTTGGAGTACCGCAAGGCTCTGTCCTCGGTCCCCTTCTTTTCTCAATCTATACGTCATCACTAGGTTCCCTTATTAAGTCCCACGGTTTCCAATATCATTTGTATGCCGATGACACCCAAATCTACTTCTCTGCACCAGAACTATCTCCTTCCTTGCTAACCCGTGTCACTAACTGTCTTTCTCACATCTCTTCCTGGATGTCCTCTCACTACCTCAAGCTAAATCTCTCCAAAACTGAGCTCCTCATTTTCCCCCCTTCTTCCAAAATCTCCACCCCCAATATCTCTATAACTGTCGACAACTCCATCATTACCCCTACCCCGCATGCCCGATGTCTCAGGGTTACATTTGACTCAGATCTTTCCTTCACTCCTCACATTCAGTTCTTGGCTACAGCCTGCTGCTTCCACCTTAAAAACATCTCTAAAATTAGACACTTCCTTACACAAGACACAACTAAGATTTTAATCCACTCTCTCATTCTTTCCCGCCTTGATTACTGCAACTCTGTCCTCTCTGGTCTCCCCACCTGCCGCCTAGCTCCTTTACAATCCATAATGAATGCCTCTGCCAGACTCATCTTCCTTACACGTCGCTCTTCATCTGCTGCGCCTCTCTGCCAATCCCTTCACTGGCTTCCTCTTGCCTCTAGGATCAAACACAAAACTCTCACTCTTACATACAAAGCCCTCAACTGCACTGCTCCCCCCTACATCTCAGACCTTGTCTCCAGATACTCTCCCTCCCGTCCCCTTCGCTCTGCTCATGACCTCCTACTCTCCTCCTCTCTTGTCACCTCATCACACTCCCGTTTACAGGACTTCTCCAGACTGGCTCTCATCTTGTGGGACTCTCTGCCTCGCTCCACAAGACTCTCTTCTAGTTTTAAAAGCTTCAAGTGCTCCCTAAAGACTCTACTGTTCAGGGATGTATACAACCTACGCTAACCTTTCCTAATACCAGTTCCTCTCCTCCACTGCAATCCCCTGAACCCCCTTAGCATGTAAGCCTAAGAGTCCAGCTGTTTGTAGATCACCTTCTTAAGAGCTGACTACAACAGTGCAACTCTTGGCAGGGCCCTCTACCCTATAATTGTTTTGTTGTACTCCCCCTTTGTTTATAGCGCTGCGGAATCTGTTGGCGCTCTACAAATAACCGATAATAATAATACTTCCATATCCATACGCACATCCGAATCCATTTAGGAAGACTGTATCCTCTTTGGGAATCATTCACATGCTCGATCATCGCTTGCTGTCATTTCCTGCGTACATGGACTGAAGCGTCACACAAAATACTGTCTTTCTAATTTATCTATTCAGAAATAAATGTTTTCTCCTATTCTCTACCTCTGAGGGCATAAGCGTGGTAGGAAGGAACAGGAGGCATGACTGGCTGTGTAAACTTTAGTGAATATAACTAGGTCTCTCTAGATGCACGTGCACCATCTGGTGAACACTTATTTTGCAAGGTGGATTTTTTTTTTTTTTTTAAAACTTTATTTATAATCCAGATCCCTCACAACATGGAAGTCATAGTATGTAATACATCAGAATTTACATTTTAAGATACAGAAAGGGAATTCGACGACCCTCCTCCCCCACAGTCCGGGGGAAGAGTCTTCCCAAAATAAGATATCTCCATACTGAGATGTTAATCTGGTTTTTTCCATTTTTTTATAAAGCATCAAGTAACTAATACAAACCATAAACAGTAAACAATCCTATCAAATCAAATCGAATCAGGTCCTTCCACTCCGGGGGGGGGGGGGGGGATAGATTTTGGGGAGGGGGGGGGGGAACTGAGCTCCCTGGCACTCATGTCAAAGAGAATTTAAGGGCTACTACAAAGCTATGCGTATGTGGTCAGGTTGGCTGAGGGAGGGGGGGGGGGGGGAGCAGGGCCGGATTTACATCTCAGGTGCCTGTAGGCACAAAAACCTGAAGCGCCCCCCCCACCCCCCCTAGAAAAAAGTGGAAAAAATGAGGACTTTTTTTTATTATTATTTAGGACAACTAAAAATAAATATTAGATGTAAAATTACATTTTCCCTTTTATGGAGATACACAAATACACACACCAATTGCAATATTTGTTGTAATGGAAGCTACACCAAAAATCAATATTCACTTGACTCAAATGGCCATACAATTTCTATTATGTATAACAAAAACAAATCATGTTAAACTTTTAATGCAAAATATTCTAAAGAAAACCCTATTTAAAGGGACATCAAATGTGACAGTTTGCTGGGCATTTTATTATTGCACTAGTGCTTGCAGAGAAGTGTGTTAGCCTCTTGCAAAAGAGTTAAACACATAGTCAATGTCAGTTCTGAGACAGCAATACACATCTGTGCAGACCCAGATGGGCTCATAGGACATGTTTATTGACAAGCCATTAGTGTATTGCTTTTCTGGAGATGACTTTGACTATGTGCTTAACATTTTGTTGGAGTCAAACACAGTTTTGTGTAAACAATAGCAATATTAAAACTAGCAGCATGCAAGCTCATCACCATCAACAACCTGTGCAGCCAGTGGAAGAAAATATAAAATGTAGGGAAAAAAATCTTGTAAACTCTGATATTTTTGGTACAAACACACACAGATGTTACATTTATTTTGTTCTGAAATATAAATATCATATGATGTTGCTCTCAAAGGAAAACATGGAATGTTGTAGATTATATGTAATCCAGGGGTCAACAAATGTGTTTAAAATTAGAATTTAGAAATTCAATGGGAGGGGTTTAGTTTTTATCTTTGCCCCTCTCTCCTTCATGGCTCCCTCAACTGCTGTAACATATTCCCAATGAAACACTCGACTTTGTAGGCACCTGGCAGCACAATTCTTACTAAAATAAATGCCCTCATAAAAAAAAAAAAAAAAAAAAAAAAAATTTTTTTTTTTTTTTTTTTTTTTTTTTTTATTATTGACAGGCAGGCGCCCCTCACTGCAAGGCGCCTGTAGGCACATGCCTACTGTGCCTAATGGGAAATCCGGCCCTGGGGGGGAGGGGGGCGACAGAGAAAGACCCCACTTCCCTCTCAGATTTTCCTCCATGATAAATGTTGAATTGCGAAAAGGATAAAGTATTCTATGTCTTACTTGTGGAGAGATGTACAGTAAATAAGGTTCCCATTTATATATATAAGATTTTATTCTTTTATCAAGATCTCCCTGTACGTCCGCCTGCTCCACCAAAACCTGAGTGTGTATTGCCCCCAACAGTTTCTTGAAGGGTGGGGCCTTATCCCTTACCCAATACTGCATGATTAGTCGCCTAGAGAGCAGAATCACAGAGTTCAGAAATTTCCGATGTTGGGATGTAATCCCCTGGTCTGTCAGAAAAATGATGGTGGAGGGAGTTAAAGCTATCTCTTGCTGGAGTACCCTCTGGAGCCAAAACTGAACTTTACCCCACAGTCTTTTTATTTTGGGGCAGTCCCATATTAAGTGTGTGAGATCAGGTGATGCAAAGGAGCACTTGTTACACTTATCTACTGCCTGAGGGGCCCACCTTAGTCTTAGTTTAGGGAGGATATATGCCTGATGTATTAGTTTGGTGTGTGCCTCTCTAGAATAAGCTGAAAGGGTAGCTGCTCTTACTCTCTGAAAGCTATCTTCGATCTCTTGTGCCGTAATCTGTATGTCTCTTGTCCCTTGCCATTTGTTGTGTATTGTTTGAAGGACAGGTTGTTCTAAGTGACTTGTGATTTCGTTATATATACGGGTTATGGAATATGATCCTTGTTTCGTCATGCGGACTAGTCTGTCCACGCCAGAACTTACTTTAGTAAGCCGATTGTCTAAGATGAGAGCCCTGACAAAGTGCCTACACTGAAAATATGCGAACATGGTATCAGCGGGGATAGCAAAGGTTTCTCTCAGTTCCTGGAAAGGGAGAACCTGAAGCGTGTTAGGATTGATAAATTGTGCAATAGAGGTCAGGCCAGAGGCCCTCCATTTCTGAAAGGCCCTGGTGGTGAAACCAGGTATGAACGTAGGGTTTCCCTGTATGGGCAGATATTTGGTCACTTTGTGATCACTACCCCAGAATCGGCATAGCCTGTGCCATGCTCTCAGCGGGTCTCTGAACAGTATGTTCTGAGAAATGTGATGGGGTAAGGCAGACAAGGTAGAGTGTGGGAGGTAGGCCAAGTTCAGCGGTGACGCACAGTCCGCCTCTACAGCATGGCTGAAGTATTCAGATCCGGCCAACCAGCCAAGCACCAGCTTAGTTAGTGTTGCCCAATTGTACCACTGAATGTTCGGAAACCTAAGTCCCCCCACCCCCAGTGGCATGGAGAGTCTGGTGGTGTTGATCCTATGCTTTTTTTGGTTCCACACAAAGGAGGCAAAAGTAGAAGAGATTACCTGTATGTCCTTGTTGTGGAGCAGAAGAGGGAGCATTTGCAAGGGATACAAGATTTTTGGTAGTATTACCATTTTCAATAAATGAATTCTACCGTGAAGGGAGAGGGGAAGACCCCTCCAACCTCGGATGGTGTTCTGTGAACTAAGTATAACTTTTGGGATATTAAGTTGATAAATCTTTGTGGGGTCTACATGTAAGTGAATCCCCAGATACTTAAAAGACCCGTCCGTGACCTTAAGACTCGTGTTCTGAAGGGAGCTGCCTCCCTGGTTTTGAAGCCAAGTGACTTCAGATTTGTCTTCGTTTATTTTGTATCCAGTAAAGGTACCAAATTTTGTCATTACTTGTAATATTTGAGGAACGTTAAGATCAGGGTTGCTAATATACAACAAGAGGTCATCAGCAAACAGTGAGATATGTAGACACTGTGCGTGTAGTTTAAGGCCAGCACAGTGTTGTCGGATATAGCAAGCCAGCGGCTCAATGGCAAGATCGAATAGGAGCGGGGACAATGGGCAACCTTGCCTTGTGCCCCTTTCTAGCTTAAAGGAAGGGGAGAGACCACCATTGATAATGATGGATGCCGAGGGTGAATTATACAGTCTACGTACAGCATCCAAGAAGTGGCCTGTGATACCAAAGTTAATAAGCGTAGTGTATAAGTGATCCCACTCCACCCTGTCGAACGCCTTCTCGGCGTCGACAGAGAGGAAGCAGGCATCCTGTAGTGAGGCATCTGACCGGTTATGTCGGGCTTGATGGTATTGTGCTATGACTGCCAGTGCTTTGCGTAAATTGATAACTGATGATCTGTGTTTGACAAAACCCGTCTGGTCTGGGTGGACCAGCAGTGGCAGAACATCTGCCAGCCGATTAGCGAGGATTTTGGTCATTAACTTATAGTCCCCATTTAATAAAGAAATCGGCCTATAAGAAGACGGCAGAGTTGAATCTCTATCCGGTTTGGGAATGACGCATATGTTAGCATCGGTAAATCTAGAGTCCGGTACAGACTTCCCTGCTAAGTAGTCTGAAAAAAGCTTTGCCAAAGTGGGCGCTATCGCCGGGCATAAGATTTTATAATATTCTGCGGGAAGACCGTCAGGTCCCGCCGCCTTCCCTAGTTTAATGCTTCGTATGGTATTCACAACTTCTTGTATTTGAATAGGGGCATTAAGCGTAGCCAATTGTTCCTGGGTCATGGTGGGGACGGTGACATTGCGCCAGAATGACTGTTTATTATGTTCTGATATGTCCTGCTTAGTGTATAGTTTAGTGTAGTATGACACAAACTCTTTCATAATCGTAGGGGTGTCATTACAAAGGCCCTTATCTGTAATGATTGCTGGAATGTTAGATCTAGGGGTGACCACTTTGACCATGTTTGCCATTATTTTCCCTGCCTTGTTCCCGTACCTGTAGAATCGTCCCTGCCTGTGCAATGTGTGTATGTTATCTACCATTTGGATATGGGTGTCTCTTTCTTGCTTCAAGTTGTAATAGTGTTGCCTCGATTGGCTGGTCGGGTGTTGCAGATATGTATTATATGCATCTGTGAGATTTCTTAGCATTTGATCAGTGAGCCTCTTAGTCTGTTTCTTATGATGTGAAGTGTATGCTGTGATTCTCCCCCTTAGCACAGCCTTTGAGGCATGCCAAAAGAGATCCGTGTTGTCGCGGTGTTGGGCGTTATCTGCATCATAGTCTATCCAGTGTGCAAGTAAGTTTTGGCGGAAATCTACATTGTTGTAAAGATGAGAGGGAAACCTCCATGTTTTATGTAAATTATCGGCGGGGGCAAAGTCCAGCACCAGTGTGATAGGGGCGTGATCTGATATGGTGATGGGTTGTATTTTAGTATAGGGTATGAAAGGGGTGAGAGCAGGAGACGTGAGGAAGTAGTCAATCCTGGACAATGTGTGGTGTGATTTAGACATACAGGTGTAGTCCCTAACCTCTGGATTACGCAATCTCCATAAATCAACCAATCCCAAGCCCTCCTTAAGCCTTAAAGTAATTTTAGATTCAATTTTCTGTCGCTGAGAGCCCTGTTTTATGCCAGAGGGTTGTGAGGGGTTTATAAATCTATCGAGAGGGGATAGTTGGGCCATGTTGAAGTCCCCTCCCATGAGGATTTGAGAGCTATTACGTTTAGTTAGGAGTGATTGAATCTGGGACCAAAAGTGGGGAGAGAGACTATTCGGCCCATAGACACTGCAAAGTGTATAGGTTTTGGAAGATACATGCAAGCTAGTGATGATATACCTTCCCTGCACGTCGATATGTGTATCTGTAAGCACTATTGGTAACCCTTTCCTGACCAGTATCGCTACCCCCTTTTTTCTGCCTGTCGTTGGCGTGTTTATAACTTGACCTACCCATCTAACCTTCAGCTTAGCGTGCTCTTCCTGTGTCAAGTGGGTTTCTTGCAATAGTGCAATATCTGCGTGGATTGAGTTGAGGTAGTGGAGTATCTTGCTTCTTTTAGCTGGAGAGGTGATACCTCCAACATTCCAAGATACTACATTATAGCGCTGCGCCATTATCTAATGAAAGTATGGAATGTTCCTGCAGCTCTACTATTCTGAGGTGCGGTCTGTGGAGCAGGCGGATCAACAGGATAAAACATGGGTACCCTAAGGTATGTGGAAAAATGTGGTATGGGGAGGGCATGATATCAATTTGTGCCAGGGAGTTGTACTCACGAATCAGCCAGATGGGAGAGAGTCGGGAAGCCAAACCAGAAGGTTTCCATGTGTCAAGGATTGCATGGTGTGGGGACCCCCCAGAGTGGAGGAGCATCTGTTGCTGGAGGCAGAGACACAAAAGCATTAGTGCATCACATAACATTGACACTGTAGGCAAAACACATAAACATAACAAACAAATTCCACCCAGAAACCAGCAGACTTCATCAGCCTGAGAAAGCGGTTGGAGACCCTGCTTTAACAAAAGAGTATCCTGGTAGCAGGCCTGGCACCTAGCAAAGAGCATGTCAATCTCAGCATAAACATAAACATCCCTAAGGACACATGTAATAGTACCAAAAAGAGAGAAAGAAATGGTTAGGCAAACATGGGCTAGGAGCCTGAAATATCTCTCCGTTACGGTTAAGGGGGAGTGGGGTTCTACTTGGCTGGGAGTATTGTAATTAGAATTAAAGCCACTTTGGGCCTTTTCCCAGGCTGTTTGAATATTGGGTATAGAAGGTTTAAAGCATGGGCAGGGAAGCTTGCCAGCCCTGTTAGAGGATAGGGACGCCATGCATGGCTTAGTTTTAAAACCTGGGAGGAGAAAAAATGCTATCCCTCTACCTTTATGTGGGGAGGGGGTTAGTGTCAGACCTGAGAGACAAAAAGCATAAATTACTGTCTTCGAAAATGGATGCAGAACATAACTTGTAACACAAAACAAGATAACATTGGGGAACCAAACCAGTATCTCCCCAAAATGTATAAGTTTGGTCTTCATGAACCAAGAAGTGAGATAATGTATATGCCCCCATAGCCTAGTTCCTGGGAGTTTCTGCAGTTCCCACATGAGCCTTTCATGCAGTTCAGTATGCCTGAGATTAGTCCCAGTTACTCTTTCTGCCACTGGGCATGTTGCAGCACTCCATCCCTCCATTATGTAACGGAGAGCTTGGAGAAAATTGAGGCTGAAAAGAAATTCTTCTATGTTCAGTGTACATCTCGTTGGTCATCTTTATCTCTATCAAGGTATGCTTGCAGATCTTTGGGGGAACTGAAAAACTTGGGACCAGCTGGTGTTTGCAGTCTTAATTTAGCAGGATATAGCAGTGAAGCCTGTCTCCCCTCCTTGTGAAGTCGAGAGCACAGTGGAGCGAATTCTTTCCGGAGTTTGGTAACCTCTGCAGAAAAGTCCTGAAAAATCAATATTTTCTTTCCTTCAAAAATCAAATCTCCTGTATGAGCCCTATAAGCTCGCAATAGTGCGAGTTTTTCCTGGTAGTTGAGGCACTTATAAATCACTTGGCGTGGACGAGAGTTTAAAGTCTCAAGGCCTCTATCCGGGCCTATGCGATGGGCTCGCTCTATGTCAAG
>NC_069508.1:204002532-204237532 GCF_027579735.1 Bombina bombina
ATAGTGCTTAGTGAGTGTGCAGTATATAAATAGTGCTTAGTGAGTGTGCAGTATATAAATAGTGCTTAGTGAGTGTGCAATATATACAATAGTGCTTAGTGAGTGTGCAATATATACAATAGTGCTTAGTGAGTGTGCAATATATACAATAGTGCCTAGTGAGTGTGCAGTATATACAATAGTGCCTAGTGAGTGTGCAGTATATACAATAGTGCTTAGTGAGTGTGCAGTATATACAATAGTGCTTAGTGAGTGTGCAGTATATACAATAGTGCTTAGTGAGTGTGCAGTATATACAATAGTGCCTAGTGAGTGTGCAGTATATACAATAGTGCTTAGTGAGTGTGCAGTATATACAATAGTGCTTAGTGAGTGTGCAATATATACAATAGTGCCTAGTGAGTGTGCAGTATATACAATAGTGCTTAGTGAGTGTGCAGTATATACAATAGTGCTTAGTGAGTGTGCAATATATACAATAGTGCTTAGTGAGTGTGCAGTATATACAATAGTGCTTAGTGAGTGTGCAGTATATACAATAGTGCTTAGTGAGTGTGCAGTATATACAATAGTGCTTAGTGAGTGTGCAATATATACAATAGTGCTTACTGAGTGTGCAGTATATACAATAGTGCTTAGTGAGTGTGCAGTATATACAATAGTGCTTAGTGAGTGTGCAGTATATACAATAGTGCTTAGTGAGTGTGCAGTATATACAATAGTGCTTAGTGAGTGTGCAGTATATACAATAGTGCTTAGTGAGTGTGCAATATATACAATAGTGCTTACTGAGTGTGCAGTATATACAATAGTGCTTAGTGAGTGTGCAATATATACAATAGTGCTTAGTGAGTGTGCAGTATATACAATAGTGCCTAGTGAGTGTGCAGTATATACAATAGTGCTTAGTGAGTGTGCAGTATATACAATAGTGCTTACTGAGTGTGCAGTATATACAATAGTGCTTAGTGAGTGTGTAGTATATACAATAGTGCCTAGTCAGTGTGTAGTATATACAATAGTGCCTAGTGAGTGTGTAGTATATACAATAGTGCCTAGTGAGCGTGTAGTATATACAATAGTGCCTAGTGAGTGTGTAGTATATACAATAGTGCTTAGTGAGTGTGCAGTATATACAATAGTGCTTAGTGAGTGTGCAGTATATACAATAGTGCTTAGTGAGTGTGCAGTATATACAATAGTGCTTAGTGAGTGTGCAGTATATACAATAGTGCTTAGTGAGTGTGCAATATATACAATAGTGCTTAGTGAGTGTGCAGTATATACAATAGTGCTTAGTGAGTGTGCAATATATACAATAGTGCTTAGTGAGTGTGCAGTATATGCAATAGTGCTTACTGAGTGTACAGTATATAGAATAGTGCTTACTGAGTGTGCAGTATATACAATAGTGCTTAGTGAGTGTGCAGTATATACAATAGTGCTTAGTGAGTGTGCAGTATATACAATAGTGCCTAGTGAGTGTGCAGTATATACAATAGTGCTTAGTGAGTGTGCAATATATACAATAGTGCTTAGTGAGTGTGCAGTATATACAATAGTGCTTAGTGAGTGTGCAATATATACAATAGTGCTTAGTGAGTGTGCAGTATATAAATAGTGCTTAGTGAGTGTGCAGTATATAAATAGTGCTTAGTGAGTGTGCAGTATATAAATAGTGCTTAGTGAGTGTGCAATATATACAATAGTGCTTAGTGAGTGTGCAATATATACAATAGTGCCTAGTGAGTGTGCAGTATATACAATAGTGCCTAGTGAGTGTGCAGTATATACAATAGTGCTTAGTGAGTGTGCAGTATATACAATAGTGCTTAGTGAGTGTGCAGTATATACAATAGTGCCTAGTGAGTGTGCAGTATATACAATAGTGCTTAGTGAGTGTGCAGTATATACAATAGTGCTTAGTGAGTGTGCAATATATACAATAGTGCCTAGTGAGTGTGCAGTATATACAATAGTGCTTAGTGAGTGTGCAATATATACAATAGTGCTTAGTGAGTGTGCAGTATATACAATAGTGCCTAGTGAGTGTGCAGTATATACAATAGTGCTTAGTGAGTGTGCAGTATATACAATAGTGCTTAGTGAGTGTGCAATATATACAATAGTGCTTACTGAGTGTGCAGCATATACAATAGTGCTTAGTGAGTGTGCAATATATACAATAGTGCTTAGTGAGTGTGCAGTATATACAATAGTGCCTAGTGAGTGTGCAGTATATACAATAGTGCTTAGTGAGTGTGCAGTATATACAATAGTGCTTACTGAGTGTGCAGTATATACAATAGTGCTTAGTGAGTGTGTAGTATATACAATAGTGCCTAGTGAGTGTGTAGTATATACAATAGTGCCTAGTGAGTGTGTAGTATATACAATAGTGCCTAGTGAGTGTGTAGTATATACAATAGTGCTTAGTGAGTGTGCAGTATATACAATAGTGCTTAGTGAGTGTGCAGTATATACAATAGTGCTTAGTGAGTGTGCAGTATATACAATAGTGCTTAGTGAGTGTGCAGTATATACAATAGTGCTTAGTGAGTGTGCAGTATATACAATAGTGCTTAGTGAGTGTGCAGTATATACAATAGTGCTTAGTGAGTGTGCAATATATACAATAGTGCTTAGTGAGTGTGCAGTATATACAATAGTGCTTAGTGAGTGTGCAATATATACAATAGTGCTTAGTGAGTGTGCAGTATATACAATAGTGCTTAGTGAGTGTGCAATATATACAATAGTGCTTACTGAGTGTGCAGTATATACAATAGTGCCTAGTGAGTGTGTAGTATATACAATAGTGCTTAGTGAGTGTGCAGTATATACAATAGTGCCTAGTGAGTGTGCAGTATATACAATAGTGCCTAGTGAGTGTGCAGTATATACAATAGTGCCTAGTGAGTGTGCAGTATATACAATAGTGCTTAGTGAGTGTGCAATATATACAATAGTGCTTAGTGAGTGTGCAGTATATACAATAGTGCTTAGTGAGTGTGCAATATATACAATAGTGCTTAGTGAGTGTGCAGTATATACAATAGTGCTTAGTGAGTGTGCAATATATACAATAGTGCTTAGTGAGTGTGCAGTATATGCAATAGTGCTTACTGAGTGTACAGTATATAGAATAGTGCTTACTGAGTGTGCAGTATATACAATAGTGCTTAGTGAGTGTGCAGTATATACAATAGTGCTTAGTGAGTGTGCAGTATATACAATAGTGCCTAGTGAGTGTGCAGTATATACAATAGTGCTTAGTGAGTGTGCAATATATACAATAGTGCTTAGTGAGTGTGCAGTATATACAATAGTGCTTAGTGAGTGTGCAATATATACAATAGTGCTTAGTGAGTGTGCAGTATATAAATAGTGCTTAGTGAGTGTGCAGTATATAAATAGTGCTTAGTGAGTGTGCAGTATATAAATAGTGCTTAGTGAGTGTGCAATATATACAATAGTGCTTAGTGAGTGTGCAATATATACAATAGTGCTTAGTGAGTGTGCAATATATACAATAGTGCCTAGTGAGTGTGCAGTATATACAATAGTGCCTAGTGAGTGTGCAGTATATACAATAGTGCTTAGTGAGTGTGCAGTATATACAATAGTGCTTAGTGAGTGTGCAGTATATACAATAGTGCCTAGTGAGTGTGCAGTATATACAATAGTGCTTAGTGAGTGTGCAGTATATACAATAGTGCTTAGTGAGTGTGCAATATATACAATAGTGCCTAGTGAGTGTGCAGTATATACAATAGTGCTTAGTGAGTGTGCAGTATATACAATAGTGCTTAGTGAGTGTGCAATATATACAATAGTGCTTAGTGAGTGTGCAGTATATACAATAGTGCTTAGTGAGTGTGCAGTATATACAATAGTGCTTAGTGAGTGTGCAGTATATACAATAGTGCTTAGTGAGTGTGCAATATATACAATAGTGCTTACTGAGTGTGCAGTATATACAATAGTGCTTAGTGAGTGTGCAGTATATACAATAGTGCTTAGTGAGTGTGCAGTATATACAATAGTGCTTAGTGAGTGTGCAGTATATACAATAGTGCTTAGTGAGTGTGCAGTATATACAATAGTGCTTAGTGAGTGTGCAATATATACAATAGTGCTTACTGAGTGTGCAGTATATACAATAGTGCTTAGTGAGTGTGCAATATATACAATAGTGCTTAGTGAGTGTGCAGTATATACAATAGTGCCTAGTGAGTGTGCAGTATATACAATAGTGCTTAGTGAGTGTGCAGTATATACAATAGTGCTTAGTGAGTGTGCAGTATATACAATAGTGCCTAGTGAGTGTGTAGTATATACAATAGTGCCTAGTGAGTGTGTAGTATATACAATAGTGCCTAGTGAGTGTGTAGTATATACAATAGTGCTTACTGAGTGTGCAGTATATACAATAGTGCTTAGTGAGTGTGTAGTATATACAATAGTGCCTAGTGAGTGTGTAGTATATACAATAGTGCCTAGTGAGTGTGTAGTATATACAATAGTGCCTAGTGAGTGTGTAGTATATACAATAGTGCTTAGTGAGTGTGCAGTATATACAATAGTGCTTAGTGAGTGTGCAGTATATACAATAGTGCTTAGTGAGTGTGCAGTATATACAATAGTGCTTAGTGAGTGTGCAGTATATACAATAGTGCTTAGTGAGTGTGCAATATATACAATAGTGCTTAGTGAGTGTGCAGTATATACAATAGTGCTTAGTGAGTGTGCAGTATATACAATAGTGCTTAGTGAGTGTGCAGTATATACAATAGTGCTTAGTGAGTGTGCAGTATATACAATAGTGCTTAGTGAGTGTGCAGTATATACAATAGTGCTTAGTGAGTGTGCAGTATATACAATAGTGCTTAGTGAGTGTGCAGTATATGCAATAGTGCTTACTGAGTGTGCAATATATACAATAGTGCTTAGTGAGTGTGCAATATATACAATAGTGCTTAGTGAGTGTGCAGTATATACAATAGTGCTTAGTGAGTGTGCAATATATACAATAGTGCTTAGTGAGTTGCGGTGTAGGGGGGACAGATTAGGGGTGTTTAGACTCGGGGTACATGTTAGGGTGTTAGGTGTAGACAGCTCCCATAGGAATCAATGGGATGTCGAGCAGCAGCAAACATGAACTTTCGCTATGGTCAGACTCCCATTGATTCCTATGGGATCCGCCGCCTCCAGGGCGGCGGTTTGAAAACCAGGTACGCTGGGCCGGAAAAGTGCCGAGCGTACCTGCTAGTTTTTTGATAACTAGCAAAAGTAGTCAGATTGTGCCGCACTTGTGTGCGGAACATCTGGAGTGACGCAATAATCAATCTGTGTCGGACTGAGTCCGGCGGATCGAAGCTTACATCACTAAATTCTACTTTTGCCGGTATCTAGGGCTTGATAACTTAGGCGAATCAGCCTCGCCACAAATACGCTGCGGAATTCCAGCGTATTTGAGGTAGACACGTTGATAACTATTGACCTTTATTAAATTATCCGTCATGTTAAACTTAAAATAAAAAAACAGCACTTTTAAAAAAAAAACTTCTCTGTCCAGGTATGCAAATGTTCATGTGACAATATCCTTAAAGGGACATTTTACTGTAAAATTCTCCCCCCCCCCCCTTCAATGTGTTTCCACTGATCCATTTTACCTGCTGGAGAATTATAGATTTCTTACAAATGTATCCTTTACCTTTATTTTGACATTTGAAATAACTGATTCTGCCTGTTAAAAACCACTACCTGTACAGAAAATATGACTGCTTTTGGATTATCTATAGAAAAGCTATGTAAACAGGAATCAGCAGCAGACCAGTGGGGTGGGAGTGACATATACTAACATGTTCCTTTGTGTATAGACAAAGAGATGAGATAAGTAGATGTGTATAGAGAAAACGACAATATAAGGATGTCTGCTCTTTTTTCAAAATCAGCCTATTTTAATTTTTTTGTGTTTTCAATAAGCAAAAATGGCTGTTTCATATACAAAAATAAACACAAACAATCAATTTCCAATACATTTTATACTATTCAGCTGGTACAACAAGTTATTGGAAACACATTAAGGGGAAACCCATTTTAAGGTATAATGTCCCTTTAACATCTTATCTTACAAATGTATTTGAATATCTCTGCTTTGTGTTACTCGCCTAGTCATTCATTTATAAATACAAATTAGAAAGTTCTCCTGGCATTCAGTCCCTCAAATGGACTTGTTTTGAGCACAGAAATGGTTGCAATTAAATCAGAATTTATATCAAATGTGAGTGAATAATAATAATAATAATATCAATAATATTTTTTTATGTTTCTTTCCAGTCCTGGTACCTGGGATAAAACAGAAATCACAGTTTTCCTTCACTCACCCAACAGACCACCTGCCCCTTCTCGTCTCTGTAACAAGGAAGCAAGTACCAACAATATGGCACCGTAATTCATGTCATCTGAAGGGGAGACAAACTCATGTCAATGGCAAAACAACTTTGAAAATGAAAGAAAATCATCACTTGTGGTCGCATGGAAATGACCATAAATATTCAGCCTTATTTCATTATTCATTTCTCAATTTGGGTTTTGAAGAGATTCACCTGCTTAGTGAGAAGGGTTGGGCTTCAAAGCATTTGAAGTGTTTTCTTGGTAGTATAAATGCATAGGAGGTGCTGGGTATTCGTAGTCTGATGTTATTTACCAACTAACTGTAAGACACTTTCTACTTGAAGCCCAACGTTTTCTTTGAAGCAAAGACTTCTTTATACAAATGGGTGTGATGCTTCTTGAGGAATAGTGAAGGATTAGTCCCTCAGAAAAATCATAAAGCACTTACAAATATACATATAATGTATGCACTTCTGAGAAGACCTCCATTTCTAAGATAGTAGTTCAACTACTAGCTCAGTAACGCAGAACAAAATATCAAAGAAGTGGTCAAGTTTCTAGTTGAAATTTTGAGTGCTATTGGCCTACCTAACATATACTTCTAAAATGTTTCTGGGTAAAAAATGGACAAAGGGCTCCACCCTTTAAAATATTTTAATTTGCTCAACCCACCCACAGTGACGCCAATTTACAGAACACATTTATATATGTTTTGTTGCATGGCATATCAAATACAAAATGGCCGCCAGGCCAACCTTCTTTTCTGACAAGGAGATATCACATCCATGGCCCATGAGGAAATGTAACGTTGATATATATATATTTGAGTTGCAGAGTGATGTAAAAAAATGACAAATTCCTACTATTCAGTTAAAAATGCTGCACTTACATATAAGCTTTTTTTAAAAAAAAACTAATTTTCAACAAGTACACAGCAACACAGTAATGGGGAAGATGGTCTGTTTTGACAGAAACTGACAGGAATTAATTAAAACAATCGTATTTGGATTGAGTAAAGTGCAATTTCATTGGATAGGTAAATATCTTTGTAAGATAGAGATTGTTGAAAATTCTATTTTTGTTTTCCAAGTCCTTCCACCCCAGGACTCTAAATTATTGGGGTAAAAAACAGCCTTGCAAAAGAAAGGGGAGCTATTTTTGCTTTTTAAGTTTTTTATTGTTAAACTTGTATCCCTTGAAAAAAAAACTAAAATGTAAAAAAAATATATATAAAAACATAATGGTGCTTTTACCACAATATGTTAACTACATTAAATGCTAAGTAATCATTTTTTTGTTATCAAAGCACATAACTAAAATGAAATCATAATATCTCTTATTTTATAAGCTAAAGTCACTAATAATGGAGTTTGCCAATTTAGACAAATGCAACATTTCCCAACGCATAGGACTTAGACTCCTCAGTAGATTCTTCAGTAGTATAAATATTCGGACACAATTAAAGGGATTTATAACTCTGGTGTCTGGATATTACACTGAGGGATCCTGAGCTATGGCACTTGCTGAAAACAAAACTAATTGGATTATAAACTTCATATATGTTATGTACTTTTACAAATTTAAAAAAAGACAAAAAAAGACAAAAAACTAAAAAAATAAAATACAATAATTTTTTTCTACCAGACAGTGAAGCATCCCTTGGCTTCGCATGCAACTTTTAAGAAATTTTCCTATACTATACATATATAATATACATTTTATTGGCAGATTACGCCAATAAGAAACCAGTTTCTGCATGTTCTAGTGTTAGTAACTCATTTTTATATAGATAATATAGGATAAAGTAGAGTGCGCTAAGACAAAACGTTTTAATCCCTATTCCAGGCACATGCCTTTTTAACCCCTCTGCTCAGCCAAAATTGCCTCTTTGGTAGTGAAGGTGTTCAACTCTGTTAAAGGGTTGCTGCTACTGTCCTATACAATCAAATACATGAAATTCTCGGGAAGACACTTTGCTCTGCATCTTTTTTCCCCTGAATTATTGTTTTTAAATATTTTTTATATTATTTTATTTTGCTAGTGCCAGAGGGCTCATGCAATTTTTTTATTTTTTTTTTTAAGCAAAGCAGCGCATTGCAGGTCCATATGGCGCTCAGCAGGTTAATTTGCACGGAGACAAAAAAAAATTCCATATCAATGTGCCTTGCCCTGGATAGCGATTATTTGTGGAATTGTTGCACATGTTCCTATATAGGTAGTGGGGAAATGATTCCTCAATCACGTGTTTTGAAGACACTTTTTTTTTTAATTGTAAATGTTATCTTTGTCTCAGACATTGCAGACGTCACCACATAGGTAGATATTTTAGTTGTACCCCACCAATAAGTAGTATGCTTAGTCTTGTAGTATCTGTACTATTCTGCGTAGGAGAGCAGTATTTTCGGGATGTTTGCTGCATTGTGAAATTCTAAGTCTTCCTTTTATTATTTTTTTATTTGTTTTTGTTATTTTCTTTCTCCCTGATCAATGAAAATATGCAATACCTGCTTGTAATATGTAGTTTAAGCCTAGCAAAATATTAGATTTGTTTTTATTTTATTTGACCAAAGTTGGTGCTGCACTTGACGCAGTTAGTTATTTAGTCTTTGTATGCACATACAGGAGGGCCTCTACTTAGGGTAGCAGTAAAACTGTGAAGCACTAAGATGATCCCTGCTTTGAGCAATTTTTTTGTTACAACTGTTCCTATCACAAGCAAGCCTTAAACAAAACAAAAAAAAACACAAAAAAACAGACTTCCTTTTATCCAAGTCCCACACACCATTTTTATTAGCAGCCAGAAATCTATCCACCATCTATGAAAACCGGATATAATGCCCATTTTTATATGCACGTTTTTAAACTTCCAAGTTCTGAAACTTGTTTACTGGTTCTCTCTATTTAAAAAATAAATAAACAAAATGTTTTTGGATTTTTTCATATGTGTCTGATATGTGATTGAGTAGTTGTATTGTGTGATGTGTTGTGGAATAGCCAATAGCCAGCATATTTTGCCTTCCCTTAAGCACTTAGCTGGGCATTATTACTTATTGACATATTTGTGCACTAATCTAGCAGCTTTCAGTGCTTCACAGTGAAGGGTTAAAAAAGCCTAGACAAACATTTATTTCAGCCTAAGTCAAGGCATTACCATAAATTGGTTGTATATACTATACAAATGCACCCTTTTTTAGACAAAATAAAGCAATACATTGGGCAGGTGTAGATATGTTTTGTTTGTTTTAGTTTTACGCTGCAAAGAGAGAACTAGCTGCCCGCTCAGATATGTAATTTGTATGTTGTATAGTTTTATCTATAATACTGATTTATTCTACCCTATTTTATAATGCAGGACTTTTGTAATGTTGTTTAAATGAGGAGACATTTCTGTCAATATAACTTAGCAGACTTTCTGATTGTTTGTTTTTATGGCAGCGTTCCTAGATATTTTTTTTTTTATTATTGTTGTTTTTTGTTCCTTTTTGGAAACGGGATTTAAGTTATAAACTTTCCTGTTTCCTTTTTATATGTATTTAAATACAATTATTTTTCTTTTCTCAATGATTTAGCATATTCCTGTACTTTTGAAGTATGGGCTACTGAATAACCATTATAAATGGAAACTACAGATATGCTATATATATATAAATATATATTTGTTTTGTTTTTAATGCGTTCTCATTAAGTCTGAATCTAAGGTTAGGGAACTCTGAACAGATTTGCAGATACAATTTTTTTTAAAAGGCTTCAAGACATTACACAGGCAGTCAAGGATGTTATCGAACACACGTTTACTTTAGTTCATCTTTACTGCAGAAAATACAGCAGGAATAATCCATGAATCACTTTTGTTCAGTTATGATCTCATAAAGATTTAACAATATATCATTTAACTGGCACATACTTGTGTTGGGTGTGCAGCATAATGGGGCAAATTAAACACTCAGTGGTGGGGTGTCTTTGTTAAGTTTTGTTACCTTAATAGCGCTGGTAATTTTAAGCGCTTTCAAAGGGCTATATTACGAGTGGTGCGCTAACTGTTGCGTGTAAGCATAAAAGGGTTATATTGCGTCTTTGCACGTGTCAGAAGTAGCGCACATATTACCAGTTGAACATAAACATGGACGCTTGAGTGCAATTTTAACGTGCTTTGGGATAGCGTGACTTCAGAGCTCTGGTGAACTGTTCCACTCGACAAAAAAGTGGGGAAAAGACATCAAAACACACATAAAAGTACAGTTACAATCATAATAATAATACCGTCTGATGCAAACATATTTAATTAAAATATTGCATTAAAAAGTTATAAGGGCTCAAAGATATGAGGTCTCAAATGTTAGAAGAAAGAAAAAGGACTAAATATGTATATGTATCTATACTATATATAGGTATCCAGTTTGGCTTTGCCCACTTTCTATGTCCACTGGTAGTCAGAGATTTACATAGCTCACAGATGACTCCAACTCATGTTTCTTCATTCAAAAGAACATATATTTATTTCAATGTTTCGGCCCCTTTTTGGGCCTTATATATATATATATATTTATATGTGTGTACATATTTATTTATGTGTATATATGTATTTACAGACATATATACACATATAAATACATATGTACACATATATAGACATATCTATAAGTGCATCAGAGCCCTTTGCAGTCAAGTAGCTGAAAACATGTAAAATCATATTTATGCAATATTCCTATTTAATAAAGTGTACTGTGTATGTACTGTACATTGTTCACCTTCCAATGTTCTTCACATAGGGGAATATGTGTATTTATCAATAGATATTCCTATATATATCTGTGTATATCTATAGATAATCATATATATATATACATATAGGTATAGATATATATTTAACCAAACAACCATCATATTTGTATGTATATATATCTATGAATAAACAGAACATATTTCTCTGTGTGAAGAACGTTAGAAGGTGAAATATTAATACGACTTAGTTCACTTAAGAAAACATGATCGGGTTTGGGTGTGAGTAAGTGTTTTTCTACTTTTTGTGCTCTATTGAAGCCTATGGGGGAATAAGTTAACGCAGTTGCAATATTCGTTCAGCTTTTTGCACGTCCGGTTAGCGCTAGTGCAAAAACTTTTTTCTTTAAACTTGTAATATGCGCTCTACCCAAGCGGGAGCGCAAAGTACTGCTCCACTCGTAATCTAGCCCCAAATGTGGCAGTAACGCCATGCTGCTGTTGTATATATCCTTATTTATATTGGGGCAATGTTGTCTGCAAAAGAGTTTTTAAAAAAACATGGCATTGACTGTGGCTTTCACTCATCTGATTCACATGAAAAGACCACACACTGAAGAATAGACCTATGTTGAGGTATTAGTTCTCCGTATATACTGATGTCTCAAGTATATTTTGTAGTGCAGAGTCTCAACAATATGTGGACCAGCTCTGTGATCAAAGACTCATTTTGTAGTATTTATGGCCAAATATTGTCACCATGTATTTGACAACATATAAATAACAGCAAAATGCGTTGGACTGTTGTGGAGAATCAAGACTTTACCTGGGTTATATTTAATTCTGCCATTCAGATAGCATTATTGGTATAGGATAGTCAGTATTACAACCTTCAACTTGACATTGGACACTAATAAGGAAGAATAAAAAATATGGGATATTTTAAACTGATAAATACGCTCTAAGGATAACAGTACTATATGTCATTATGTCTTTATTGTGGCCCCTCAGAACTGTTATGGTATAATTCATTTATGTAGATAATTGCCCCCTGTGTTTGCTCCACATACACATCTTGCTTTTTGTTCAAGTGGAATTTACCCTAAAACCTAATGTACTAGGAACCTCCCAATCCCAGGTGTTCATGTATGTAGTTACAGCCCTGACTCATGCACTGTGTCTTAAACTGTAGAATTGAAAGCGTTGTAAAGAAGTGTGGTTATATATTAATCCAGTGGGAAATACAATGAAATCCTTAAAGGGACACTGTACCCAATTTTTTTCTTTTGTGATTCAGATAGAGCATGCAATTTTAAGCAACTTTCTAATTTACTCCTATTATCAAATTTTCTTCGTTCTCTTGCTATCATTATTTGGAAAAGAAGGCATCTAAGCTTTTTTTTGGTTTCAGTACTCTAGACAGCACTTTTTTATTGGTGGATGAATTTATCCACCAATCAGCAAGGACAACCCAGGTTGTTCACCAAAAATGGGCCGGCATCTAAACTTACATTCTTGCATTTCAAATAAAGATACCAAGAGAATGAAGAAAATTTTATAATAGGAGTAAATTAGAAAGTTGCTTAAAATTTCATGCTCTATCTGAATCACGAAAGAAAATTTTTGGGTACAGTGTCCCTTTAAACAAAAATTAATTGGTAGGAACATCTCTATTATTTACTTAGATGGGTTGTCTCAAGCATCTAAGTTACCTAACAACAATTGTGATTATTTTTGAAAGCAAAGATAGTTAAGATTATATTAATTTTGCAAACACATTTCATGGTATAGTTTAGCCTACCTATAAAAATGCATTATGCACTACATGAATATTTTACTTTCTAGGTCTCAGTGGCATTAACTATAGTTTTACGTTTTATGTAAAGTGAATCTGCTACTGATTCCCTGACAGTTGAATAGAAAAACCTAAGTGGGCCCTCTGTAGTTTTATATATATATATAGTTTGTTCACTACTTGCCTTTAGTATGGTCGGTTTGGATTGTTAGGAATGCCCCTTTACACATTATTTTTAGCAATAGGAATAAAAGCTGGTTGAAGAACTCCCTTTGCATTTTAGAAACCTCCTTCATTTGAGTACAGGAAGTTTTAGTCAAATTCTTCTTTAAATGCTGAATCAGTCTTCTGGAATAAATTTGTTCCAATTTGAAACAGAACAAACCCAATTGTTAGGCCACAATTATATAAAGATTTTTATGGTTATTTTAAATTTAAATAGGGTGCTACTTACCATGCTGTATGCGTTTATAAAAGCTGCAACCTTCCAACTGACTTGAAAAAAGTGGGTTGATTTCAGTACTTGACCGTGTCAAGTCAGTCAAAAGAAGTCCTGCTTCCTACATATGTTCAAGGTGTCCAGAAATTTGTCCGGCTTTGAAACAAGCCAACTTTAAATGACACTTTGCCTACATGTTTTTTGACTTGGTGTAAATCATTTGCTTATTTTCAAACAACCTCACTCAAAGTCATTTAAATCAACCTGCAAATGATCTTATTAGCCAGCAAACATTTGCAACCTACATTTATTAAGTTAACAGACAATATCAGCATATTAGTTCTAGTACTGTCAAGGTAACTGATTTTCTTAAATAGCTGACTTGACATGACTTAGGCTTTGCAAGTAGGTTGTAAAAGATGACTTTACAATTGACTTATCTTTTAAAAATAGCCTTGTTAGCTGTTTTAGCACAAGCCAGTTTAATTTTGGCTTAATGTTGCCCAAGTGTAAACTTATTCATATAATATTTGAGGGGTTTAATTTTAAATGTATAAAGGGGAGTTTCCTCTAAAAGACATTCACTCTATATAATGAATTACTCTGCTGGCTAAAATAATCTAGACCTTTTAGAAAATGATATTCTGTTTTATGGCTTGAACTTTTGTTAAAGGGACAGTTTTAGAACAATTTTGTTTGTTTTGATAGACTTTAAAGTACGTTTATACAGTGATGATGCATTAAGCTGATTTGCGTATCTTGGTCTGTCGTAGGACTGGGAACTCATTTCATTGTAAATAATTAAAACCCTTTCTAGCAATCAAGGGTCAAAGTCTTCCTCATTGCAGGTTTCAAGCTGAATCTTAGCAGTGCCTTTGATCAGCATTTTGTACTGACGCACCAGAGTTTTTGACACTGCAGTACAGAACTGCATTTCCAGGGAGAAATTCCCAGTTTGAATTTTAGTTTCTATTATAAAAAATAAATATGAAAATAAAAGAAACATAATGGATTTACATTTTTAATAATCAACTATTTATATAATAAATCTGTAGCATAAGACATGCAGAAATGTCAGTCATATTCTCCCTATTCCTTATTTATATGAATTATGCAATCTTGTTATAGTGTAATGCTAAATGAATAATTGCTACATAGATAAAAGTCTGATCTTTGTCCATCGCAGCTTGAAAGTAGATATGAGCTATGTACAAAACTAAAATTTTACTTTAAATAGTGAAAGCAATCCTCAAAATGCAATGTGAATTACTTTAACACTACAGCGCGCCATGCCATGAATAGATTGGTTAATAAACCGTAACTGAATAGCATGCATACAACGCAGCACCTGCATTACTAAATGCACTTTTCTCTGTATTTTTTTGTTGTCTTTGTTAGAAAAGTGTAGATTCACAGATCTGCTGCACACCTTAATGAGGTATATATATATATATATAATTATATATATATACACACACACACACACTGTATAATAATATTTCAGTTGTGTTTACTGAGCAAATGGGCTATAATAAAACCAAATATGCCACAGGACCCCTTCAGACCACAATGCACATCACACAATGTAAAATCTCCTCCAATCACAGCATTTAGTTAGCCCACAGCCATTTTAAAGGGGCACTATATTCAAGTATATCTGTTATTCATATTAAGAAGCAGCAACTAAAATTATTGATTTTTTTTTTGTATAAGTGTAATACAAAACTTAAAACTGTTTAAATTTAAACTATTACTGCTGTATCAGTTATGTGTTTTCTTCTGATGCTCATTGGCTGATAGACACATCCTGCTAATGATAATTGGCTGACTGGAATTTTTTTATTCTTAATGCTCATTGGTTGTTAAGTACTTCCTGCTGATGCTCACTGTTCATTTAAAGGAAGTACCTATAAACCAAATAGCATTGGCAGGAAATACACAAATGATACTGAAATACTAGTTTAAACCACTTTTACATGATATTTTTTTTTAAATTCCTACATGTTTTATTGCTGCTCTCTCATATGGATGGCAGAAACATTTTTAGTTCAGTGTCCTTTTAATATCCCAACGTAATTTGTTTTCAGTTTCACTTTTTTCCCAGCTTGTTAGTAATAGTATTCTGAAATAAATATACATTTTTGTTGTTGTACAGGTTTTCCTTGTAGTGATTTTTTAACAATTTTGATCAGTTGTACTTTTTCATTGTGTCTCTGTGGGCCTCCATGAAACAAAACTAAGGTATGAATGGCACGGTTTAGTAAAAAAGAGCCTCAATGGCACTTTAACACAGAAGTGTAGATATTAAGGACTTAGTATGGAAGTCCTGTCTACTTTATTCCAGACTTCATTCAATTAATTCTTGGAATGCCAATATGTCTTGATGCATGCGTTACTGTTCAGCAGTAAACTATCTATTAATTCTTTACGCATCAAGTCAAAGACTGAACAACAGTTGTTTAACAATCACCTTTTTTGCTTAGACAAAAAAACTTATTTAAAATGATGTTGATGTAACATTTAAGCTTTTCTGTACCACTTAACTGTGTCACCAATTCTGAAATCATGTTAGTAATTAATGCAAATACCTTACATGGTGCTATTGCAGTCTGGCAAAGTGATTTTTACGAAGAAGAAAAAAAAAACTAAACTTAATTTGGGCTCATTAAACTCTGCTTTCCAACAACGTACATGCATAGCAGTAACTATCTGCATGATAACTATGCACTAATCCGAGCAAATATCAACCTTTCATATCTATTTTTGAGTTACTTCAAACCTTGCCTTTTTGGTCATTGTTATAAATGCCAGCTTTAGGACAGAACGTTATACAAATAAAAACCAGCATAATATCTGATGTATAAAATGTAGTGCCTGTGAAATCTGTATTATATTGCTCTTCTGAAGTAAGACTTTTTGTACACCAATAGCCTTCGCTGTCTGTCAGATACTTCTGATCTATCTAATGTAACATAAACAGTCAATAATAATGCATGTCATTTCATTTTAGTGAACTATATGAATATAACTCAGAGTTATGTTAGACTTTTTCTGACTTGGTTATTGTCAGATAATTTAAAGAAATGTCACAAAAAACGCAAATTCTGATTATTATTTTTTTTGGGGGGGGGGGAGTTTTCAGTATTTTTGGAGGTATACATTTTGCTTAAATTCAGTATTACTTGTGGATATTTTTTTATTATTATTTTTTTTCCTTATTTTATTTTGTTTTCCCTCATGGGTAAGCATAGGTTTCCACACAGAAAACTGTCTAGCTGTTTAACCATCTGATTTTTTCTGGTAACTTTCACTTATAAGCTTGTATATAAATTGCCCGAAAAAAAGAAAAGGATATAAACTTCTGCAGCATGTGTAAGCTGATCCAAGCTGAAGAGGTTGTAATCTAAACATGAAATAAACAGCTAGACCAATGCTTTACCTGTCCTGAAAGCATTCGCACCAGATCTACTTGTATCATAAACTATACAATGCTACAAAAACCCGGGCTGTTTGTTACCGTGCAGAAGGTCAATATTTTTTTCTGTTCTTTGATTAAACATTATGCAAATGTGAGCCTGGTTCATGAAATGTATTAAATAAGACACGCATAATTAAATTAATTAGGTATAATATATATAGGTAAATCATGGTATAATGCAGCCGCAGAATACAGTTCAGTCATTTAAGGTTGAAATGATACTTTTGACGTGTTTAAATTGTAGAATAAAATGAAGTCACTGTTTTTATATTAAAAAAAAATATATATTATATATTTCACTTGCAACTGGATCTCAGATTTGTATTGTTTACCTTTTTCCATGTCGTGCTCTGCGCAGGGCACTGAGGGATGGGTAGCGCCACACTGGCATTGCCATTGTCTCACAACAGCCCTATAAAATGCCAAGGTGCGAAGTATATACAGTTTGCACCCTATTTTATTTGCCTCTGTAGATGTAGCATAGTTCATGAGAACATCAACACATTTTAGGAGCTTTATTTGCACTTGTTACTAATCTAAGAACCACTTTATATTTGTGAAACAAGATTTTTATTGAATTAAAGTGACCTTAAAGTAATGCATTAGCTTTACTGCATGGTGTCAATGTCCATAGGACAACTGCAGTACAGGCAAGCATTACAAATATATAGGTTTTGTATTTGTGGTCTCTAAACTCTACCCAGCTGAACTTCTTAATTTTTTATTTTTTTTTCACTTCCAAAAACATCTGTAGCCAATATTGCAGGATCATGAAACAATTAAAGATAATGTCTCAGGCCCTACAGCCTCTGATTCACTATATTGCCTGTAGCCTAGTAATATTAGTAATGAAAAATAGTGGCATGGCATGATAGCACGATACAATCTAGAGGCTGCAAATATGAAACATGCGCACACACGTCACAAATACGTGTGTATATATATAAATGGACATCCGTACTGCAATCCTAGAGACATTTAAGTGATGTATTAAATTTAATGCATGAGTTTAGCATTTTTATTATAATTTTAACAAGTTTAAGCTTTTACTGAACAAAGGGCAGCACCCAAGCCTGCATCTGACCATGTAAACCCTTATTTTGTGTTAATCAATTGCCTACGAAAGGGTCTTTCAAAATCCTTTGTGTCTGTGTTTAATACAGTTTCTGTTTTATGAACCAGGCTTTGTAACTCTTGTTATTTTGTATTCACTCTCATGATTATCATTTTAGTTTTACTGTGTTCTGTGAAATTTTGTAATTGGTTGAGAATCACTGTGGGCAACCATTCTTCTTCAACTAAATCTCTGCAGGTTTTTTTGAGCTGGTGTGGATTAGTTAAACTCTTGTATTCAACCATTAGTGCAGCCACCTCTCACTTTACAATACAATTACTGGAAGCAAGTACTGCATTTCCTATGCAACAAAAAAGGAAAATAAAAAAAATTGCTAATGCTAACATGTTGTTCTGTTTTTTTTTGTCTATTGCTTTTAATCAAAATCTGTTGCACTGTATCTAAATATTTTGTACAATATGATTGCTTAAAGGGACAGTCTACACCAGAATTTTTATTGTTTTAAAAGATAGATAATCCCTTTATTACCCATTTCCCAGTTTTGCATAACCAACACAGTTATAATAATATACTTTTAACCGCTGTCATTATCTTGTATCCAATCCTCTGCAAACTGCCCCTTTTTCAGTTCTTTTGACAGACTTGCAGTCTAGCCAATCAGTGCCTGCTCCCAGATATATTCACGTGCACGAGCACAGTGTTATCTATATGAAATATGTGAACTAACACCCTCTAGTGGTGAAAAACTGTTAAAATGCAATCTGAAAGAGGTGGGCTTCAAGGTCTAAGAAATTAGCATATGAACCTCCTAGGTTAAGCTTTCAACTAAGAATACCAAGAGAACAAAGCAAAATTGGTGATAAAAGTAAATTGGAAAATTGTTTAAAATGACATGCTCTATCTGAATCATGAAAGTTTATTTTGGCCTAGACTGTCCCTTTAACTATAGCCAAAAAATATTAAAAAGAAATAGGATACCTCTCTTTCTTCTCTCTCTCTCTATCTATCTTCTCTCTCTCTTTCTTCTCTATCTCTCTTTCTTCTCTCTCTCTCTTTCTTCTCTCTCTCTCTCTTCTCTATCTCTCTCTCTCTTTCTTCTCTATCTCTCTCTTTCTTTCTTCTCTCTCTTTCTTCTCTCTCTCTTTTCTCTTTCTTTCTCTCTATCTCTCTCTCTTTCATCTCTCTCTCGCTCTTTCTTCTCTCTCTCTTTCTTATATATCTCTCTCTCTTTCTTCTCTCTCTCTCTCTCTCTCTCTTTCTTATATATATCTCTCTCTCTCTTTCTTCTCTCTCTCTCTCTCTCTCTCTTTCTTCTCTCTCTTTCTTCTTTATCTCTCTTTCTTCTCTATCTCTCTCTTTCTCCATATCTCTCTCTTTTTATCATACATATAAACTATTTAAAAACCACATTTTAAAGTTCTCAGTCTTGAAGAAAAACATATTTGTTATAATTGTTATAGTTAATGACACATACTAATGATACTTGTTTCAAAAATTAAATTACAATAATAAAGAGCATGACTATGGTCATGCTAAAAGCTAAGTTTAAAATATTTTGCTTGTAAATCTCACATTCCTATAATGGTAATACCCTTAAATCTCACGTTGCTATAATCGTAATACCCTTAAATCTCACGTTGCATTAATGGTAATACCCTTAAATCTCACATTCTATAATGGTATTACCCTTAAATCTCACATTCTATAATGGTATTACCCTTAAATCTCACATTGCTATAATGGTATGACCCTTAAATCTCACATTCTATAATGGTATGACCCTTAAATCTCACATTGCTATAATGGTATGACCCTTAAATCTCACATTCTATAATGGTATTATCCTTAAATCTCACATTCTATAATGGTATTACTCTTAAATCTCACATTATATAATGGTATTACCCTTAACTCTCACATTGCTATAATGGTATGACCCTTAAATCTCACATTCATATAATGGTATGACCCTTAAATCTCATATTGATATAATGGTATTACCCTTAAATCTCATATTGTTATGATGGTATTACCCTCAACTCTCACATTGCTATAATGGTATGACCCTTATATCTCAAATTGCTATAATGGTATGACCATTAAATCTCACATTGCTATAATGGTATGACCCTTAAATCTCACATTGGTATAATGATATGACCCTTAAACCTCACATTGCTATAATGGTATTACCCTTAACTCTCACATTGCTATAATGATATGACCCTTAAATCTCACATTGCTATAATGGTATGGCCCTTAAATCTCACATTCCTATAATGGTATTACCCTTAAATCTCACATTCCTATAATAGTATGACCCTTAAATCTTACATTGCTATAATTGTATGACCCTTAAATCTCACGTTACTATAATGGTATAACCCTTAAATCTCACATTGCTACTATGGTATTACCCTTAAATCTCACATTACTATAATGGTATAACCCTTAAATCTCACATTGCTACTATGGTATTACCCTTAAATCTCACATTGCTACTATGGTATTACCCTTAAATCTCACATTGCTATAATGGTAACTCACATTGCTATAATGGTATGACGCTTAAATCTCACATTCCTATAATCGTATGACCCTTAAATCTCATTGTCAGGATAGGTTAAGTCCAGAGTTAGACCCAAATGCTAGAATGAAGTTAGAATAACACTCTAGCACTGTGAGTATATTCCAGGATCTGACCCTGCGACAGCTGCAATAATATACTCACTGAAATAAACTGGAAGATGGTACAGCAGGGTCAGGAGAAGAAACTTCGGGTTGTTAAGGGTTAACCAAAAGAGTAATCCATCAAGCAATAACCGGCAACTTGAAATCAGGCAGGAGGGGGTTAACCAGAAGGATTTGTCAAACAAGCAAAGTCCAGCAACGTGTTAACAGGCAGATTGGGGTTAAACAGTAGAATTGTCTAGCAAGCAAAGTTCCAGCAACGTGTAATCCGGCAGTTTGGGGTTAACCAGTAGAATAGTCAAACAAGCAAAGTCCAGCAACGTGTTATCAGGCAGTTTGGGGTTAAACAGTAGAATGGTCTAGCAAGCAAAGTTCCAGCAGCGTGTAATCAGGCA
Source organism: Bombina bombina (assembly GCF_027579735.1). Taxonomy (NCBI): domain Eukaryota; kingdom Metazoa; phylum Chordata; class Amphibia; order Anura; family Bombinatoridae; genus Bombina; species Bombina bombina. Next base: position 204,023,524 of record NC_069508.1, read on the forward strand.
GTTTGGGGTTAAACAGTAGAATGGTCTAGCAAGCAAAGTTCCAGAAGCGTGTAATCAGGCAGTTTGGGGTTAACCAGTAGAATAGTCAAACAAGCAAAGTCCAGCAACGTGTTATCAGGCAGTTTGGGGTTAAACAGTAGAATAGTCTAACAAGCAAAGTCCAGCAACGTGTTATCAGGCAGTTTGGGGTTAAACAGTAGAATAGTCTAACAAGCAAAGTCCAGCAACGTGTTAACAAGCAGTTTGGGTTTAAACAGTGAAATGTTCAAACAAGCAAAGTCCAGATAACAGGAATCAGGCAGGAAGGGTTAAGCAGGGTAGGAGTCAAACAAGCCAGCAATTCTTAATCAAACAAGAGATTCAGAAAGTACTCACAAGCCAGGAATTAGAACAAACAGGCCCAGAGGATAAGAAGGCCTTCTGACGTCAGCAGAAGGGGCCGACAAGAACAGGGTTGCTAAGCAACCAAGAAAGCGCTACCGCGCTGACACAGGAAAGAAGGAAGCGATCAGCAGCTGAGCGATCGCGACACTCATATTGCTATAATGGTGTTACCCTTAAATCTCACCTTCCTATAATGGTATGACCCTCAAATCTCACGTTGCTATAATGGTACAACCCTTAAATCTCACATTCCTATAATAGTATGACCCTTAAATCTCACATTGCTATAATTCTATTACCCTTAAATCTCATGTTACTATAATGGTATAACCCTTAAATCTCACATTGCTATAATGGTATTACCCTTAAATCTCATATTGTTATGATGGTATTACCCTCAACTCTCACATTGCTATAATGGTATGACCCTAATATCTCAAATTGCTATAATGGTATGACCATTAAACCTCACATTGCTATAATGGTATGACCCTTAAATCTCACATTGGTATAATGATATGACCCTTAAACCTCACATTGCTATAATGGTATTACCCTTAACTCTCACATTGCTATAATGATATGACCCTTAAATCTCACATTGCTATAATGGTATGGCCCTTAAATCTCACATTCCTATAATGGTATTACCCTTAAATCTCGCATTCCTATAATAGTATGACCCTTAAATCTCACATTGCTATAATGGTATGACCCTTAAATCTCACGTTACTATAATGGTATAACCCTTAAATCTCACATTGCTACTATGGTATTACCCTTAAATCTCATGTTACTATAATGGTATAACCCTTAAATCTCACATTGCTACTATGGTATTACCCTTAAATCTCACATTGCTACTATGGTATTACCCTTAAATCTCACATTGCTATAATGGTATGGCCCTTAAATCTCACATTCCTATAATGGTATTACCCTTAAATCTCACATTCCTATAATAGTATGACCCTTAAATCTCACATTGCTATAATGGTATGACCCTTAAATCTCACGTTACTATAATGGTATAACCCTTAAATCTCACATTGCTACTATGGTATTACCCTTAAATCTCACGTTACTATAATGGTATAACCCTTAAATCTCACATTGCTACTATGGTATTACCCTTAAATCTCACATTGCTACTATGGTATTACCCTTAAATCTCACATTGCTATAATGGTAACTCACATTGCTATAATGGTATGACGCTTAAATCTCACATTCCTATAATCGTATGACCCTTAAATCTCATATTGCTATAATGGTGTTACCCTTAAATCTCACCTTCCTATAATGGTATGACCCTCAAATCTCACGCTGCTATAATGGTACAACCCTTAAATCTCACATTCCTATAATAGTATGACCCTTAAATCTCACATTGCTATAATGGTATTACCCTTAAATCTCACGTTACTATAATGGTATAACCCTTAAATCTCACATTGCTATAATGGTATTACCCTTAAATCTCACATTCCTATAATAGTATGACCCTTAAATCTCACATTGCTATAATGGTATTACCCTTAAATCTCACATTACTATAATGGTATAACCCTTAAATCTCACATTGCTACTATGGTATTACCCTTAAATCTCACATTGCTACTATGGTATTACCCTTAAATCTCACATTGGTATAATGGTAACTCACATTGCTATAATGGTATGACGCTTAAATCTCACATTCCTATAATCATATGACCCTTAAATCTCATATTGCTATAATGGTGTTACCCTTAAATCTCACCTTCCTATAATGGTATGACCCTCAAATCTCACGTTGCTATAATGGTACAACCCTTAAATCTCACATTCCTATAATAGTATGACCCTTAAATCTCACATTGCTATAATGGTATTACCCTTAAATCTCACGTTACTATAATGGTACGACCCTTAAATATTACATTGCTATAGTGGTATTACCCTTAAATCGCACATTGCTATAATGGTATTACCCTTAAATCTCACATTGCTATAATGGTATTACCCTTAAATATCACATTCCTATAATGGTATGACCCTTAAATCACACATTGCTATAATGGTATGACCCTTAAATCACACATTGCTATAATGGTATGACCCTTAAATCACACATTGCTATAATGGTATGACCCTTAAATCACACATTGCTATAATGGTATGACCCTTAAATCACACATTGCTATAATGGTATGACACTTAAATCACACATTGCTATAATGGTATGACCCTTAAATCACACATTGCTATAATGGTATGACCCTTAAATCTCACATTGCTATAATGGTATGACCCTTAAATCACACATTGCTATAATGGTATGACCCTTAAATCTCACATTGCTATAATGGTATGACTCTTAAATCACACATTGCTATAATGGTATGACCCTTAAATCTCACATTGCTATAATGGTATGATCCTTAAATCACACATTGCTATAATGGTATGACCCTTAAATCTCACGTTGCTATAATGGTACGACCCTTAAATCACACATTGCTATAATGGTATGACCCTTAAATCACACATTGCTATAATGGTATGACCCTTAAATCACACATTGCTATAATGGTATGACCCTTAAATCACACATTGCTATAATGGTATGACCCTTAAATCTCACATTGCTATAATGGTATGACTCTTAAATCACACATTGCTATAATGGTATGACCCTTAAATCTCACATTGCTATAATGGTATGATCCTTAAATCACACATTGCTATAATGGTATGACCCTTAAATCTCACGTTGCTATAATGGTACGGCCCTTAAATCACACATTGCTATAATGGTATGACCCTTAAATCACACATTGCTATAATGGTATGACCCTTAAATCACACATTGCTATAATGGTATGACCCTTAAATCACACATTGCTATAATGGTATGACCCTTAAATCACACATTGCTATAATGGTATGACCCTTAAATCCCACATTGCTATAATGGTATGACTCTTAAATCACACATTGCTATAATGGTATGACCCTTAAATCTCACATTGCTATAATGGTATGACCCTTAAATCACACATTGCTATAATGGTATGACCCTTAAATCTCACGTTGCTATAATGGTACGACCCTTAAATATTACATTGCTATAATGGTATTAACCTTAAATCGCACATTGCTATAATGGTATTACCCTTAAATCTCACATTGCTATAATGGTATGACCCTTATATCTCACATTGCTATAATGGTATGACCCTTAAATCTCACATTCCTATAATGGTATGACCCTTAAATCTCACATTGCTATAATGGTATGACCCTTAAATCACACATTTCTATAATGGTATGACCCTTAAATCACACATTGCTATAATGGTATGACCCTTAAATCACACATTGCTATAATGGTATAACCCTTAAATCACACATTGCTATAATGGTATTACCCTTAAATCACACATTGCTATAATGGTATAACCCTTAAATCACACATTGCTATAATGGTATTACCCTTAAATCACACATTGCTATAATGGTATTACCCTTAAATCACACATTGCTATAATGGTATTACCCTTAAATCTCACATTGCTATAATGGTAGTACCCTTAAATCTCACATTGCTATAATGGTATGACCCTTAAATCTCACATTGCTATAATGGTATTACCCTTAAATCTCACATTCCTATAATGGTATGACCCTTAAATCACACATTGCTATAATGGTATAACCCTTAAATCACACATTGCTATAATGGTATTACCCTTAAATCACACATTGCTATAATGGTATTACCCTTAAATCTCACATTGCTATAATGGTATTACCCTTAAATCACACATTGCTATAATGGTATGACCCTTAAATCTCACATTGCTATAATGGAAATTACTCTTAAATCTCACATTTTGAATGCTCTATCTGAATCATGAAAGAATCAAATTCATGTCCCACAAACATTTTTATATAATATTTCAGATTGCTTTTTGACGTAAATCTGTCAAAGAAAACAAAACATGCAATTCATGTTTACTAAATGGGAAACCAACAAAAAAAGGGCACAAAATACTTTGGCTAATTGAAGACAGCTTTTGGTTTACTGATTACCCAGCCGTATGTTTATATTTGCACTCGAAAACACTGAAATTGCAAAACCCAGAAGCAGTTGACCAATCTGTGCAAAATGTAGCTGATAAAGGTCTAGATTACAAGCGGAGCACAATCCTCATCACAAGAAGAGCAAAACACAATCGCAAGGTCAAAATAGTCAGGCTTAAAAAAAAAAATAATCACAACCTCACTTGCACACGCTCACAGTAACTAATGCTTGCTATACTCATGCTCATATTACAAGTTCATAATTAACCCTTGTACTTGAGCAATATTAGCAAAAATTATTTAAACAAAATGCATAAAAACGTTATAAGGGCTCAAAGATATGATGTCTCAGGCGTTAGAAAAAAAAGCAGGCAAAGGGCTTTAACATAGAGATACATACAAATACATAAAGATGTACATGTATGTATATAATCAAGTGAAAGAAAAGAAAAGTGTATATGGCGCAGTGTAAAGCCTAAAATAGCAAGTATTTGTAGTGCAGCCCCAATTTATCTATCGAAGCTGGAGAGTCCCCAAGATCTCCAGCTAAGATAAGAACCGTAGTATAGAAAACAAGAGAAAAGATAAATAGTAAAGGGCGCACAGACTAGTCGCTATCAAGTAAAACTAGAGTGTCTATTATGAAACCCCTATATGTGTGTAAATGTATGCTTATGAATGCAATGTATAGTTGCCCTACATAAAACTAGTTATTATAAAAAGTTCCTAGTGGACACAGTACCTATTAGTGGATTGGTACAGAATATGGATTATGCACTGAATGGTATTTTATCACAGAGTTACACTGTTAATAATAACTAAAATATAAACCTTAAATTGTTAAAACATCAGCATAGATAAACATAAAAGGACAATTGTATTGTATTTTATCTGTTTTATCTGTTCTTGGTTTCTAATTGTTTTGTCTTATCTATAGAAATATTACATTATTGTATGTTTTTTATGTTTATCTGCCATTGCTGATGTTCTAATTATAAATACCTAAATGTTATGATACTGACATTTAACTATTAGTGGTAAGATACCAGTTGAGATATACCTTAACTGGGGATTGTTTATTCTATGTACCTGCTATATCATTTTTAGCTGCATAATTTGGTTTATGACTGTACACTTGAATTATCACTATATTATTGTTTGTCCTTTTATGTTTATCTATGCTGATGTTTTAACAATTTTAGGTTTATATTTTAGTTATTATTAACAGTGTAACTCTGTGATAAAATACCATTCAGTGCATAATCCATATTCTGTACCAATCCACTAATAGGTACTGTGTCCACTAGGAACTTTTTATAATAACTAGTTTTATGTAGGGCAACTATATATTGCATTCATAAGCATACATTTACACACATATAGGGGTTTCCTAATAGACACTCTAGTTTTACTTGATAGCGACTAGTCTGTGCGCCCTTTACTATTTATCTTTTCTCTGGTTTTCTATAATGTATGTATATAAATATATATATATATATTTAGATGTTTGTACATATGTATTTATATGTGTATATATGTATTTACAGACATATATACACACATAAACACATAAATACTTATGTATACATATATAGGAGCCCTTTGCAGTTAAAGGGCCACTAAACCCAAAATCTTTCTTTCATGATTCAGATAGAGAATAGAAATTTAAACAACATTACAATTTACTTCTATTATTTATTTTGCTTCATTTTTTAGATATCCTTATTTGAAGAAAAAGCAATGCACATGGGTAAGCCAATCACATGAGGCTTCTATGTGCAGCAACCAATCAGCAGCTACTGAGCATATCTAGATATGCTTTTCAGCAAAGACTGTCAAGAGAACAAAACAAATTAGATTATAGAAGTAAATTAGAAAGATGTTTAAAATTGCATTCTCTTTCTAAACCATGAAAGAAAAAATGTGGGTTTCATATCCCTTTAAGTAGCTGAAAAAAACATGATAAATCATATTTATACAATATTCATTTTTAATAAAGTGTTTAATTATGTATTTACTATAAATGTTTCACATTCTAATGTTCTTCGCATGGGGCAATATGTCCTAAGTATTTTTAAATAGATATTTATACATATATATATATATAAATATATATATATATATATAAATATATATATATATATATATATATATATATCTGTATATAGCTATACCTAAATATAATCATATAGCTATAGAAATATATTTTACCAAAAACCCATTATATATATATATATATATATGTATTTAAGAATAAATAGTGCATATTCTGCTATGTGAAGAACATTGAAATGTGTAATATTCATATTTCATGTTGGATTAGTGCACTTAAGTCAAACATGATTGGATAGAAAGTAGAAATTCTCCCCACCAAAAAAAACAAACAAAAACATATTATAATCTGCACAGAACACCTCCTACTTCAGCTTCAGTGGAACCGGCTGTCTCTTTGTAACGTCTATTCTTTTTCACATTGTTATGTTCTATAGTTTCTTTAACGCAATGCATTAGACCGACAACCTTGAGACTTCTCCCAACCCCTAAGATCAACTTGTTTAACCTGGTGTAGAATAATAAAACCTGGGAAAGAAGATTGTTTCTGAAAAGTAAGGTTCATGGTAGGTTTGCAAATGTTTTTCTTATAACTTATTAGTTATTGGTGTTTTTAAGTAAAGGTAAAAAAAACAATATTATTATCAAATTTGGTGATTATGATGCAATCTGCTATTAAAAGAAACCGAAACTTTATAAATGTGCACTATCCCAAAAATGCTTTTCATACACCAAAAATTCTGGATACATCTTAAACAGGACATGTCAGCATAAAAAATAAAACCTGTGAACATGGATAAGAACAGCAATATACAACTATATATGCAAAGGACAAACCTGCAACACAAACTGTAGTTCCATTTGTGAAAATGACCTGCCGCACTCTAGTCAATCTGAAAACCCATATTTGTATAGACTAGCAAAAGACCCTTTAATAACTAACGGCTAGATTACGAGACAGGTCCAAACGCTGCTTTTTTATGCCCGCTGGTATTATGAGTCTTGCAGGTTTAGGGGCACCGCACACTTCTTTGGCCTTACCGCAAAACGATTTACGTAAACTTTGTAAAGTCTTTTTTCTATGGGACTTCCATAGCGCCGGTATTACGAGCCTGTCCTGGGACGCCAAAAAGTGAGTGGTACACCCTACCCTGTCAAGAGTCCTAACGCATTTAAAAGTCAGTAGTTATGAGTTTTATGGTACAACGCTGTAGCATAAAACTCATAACTAAAGTGCTAAAAAGTACACTAACACCCATAAACTACCTATTAACCCCTAAACCTGCCGCTCCAGACATTGCCGCCACTATCATAAACATATTAACCCCTAAACCGCCGCACTCCCGCCTCGCAAACACTAATTAAATATTATTAATCCCTAATCTGCCGCCCCTAACATTGCCGCCACCAACCTACATTTATTAACCCCTAATCTGCCGTCCCCAACGTCGCCGCCACTATTCTAAATTTATTAACCCCTAAACCTAAGTCTAACCCTAACACCTCCTAACTTAAATATAATTAAAATAAATCTAAATAAAAATTACTATCATTACCTAAATTATTCCTATTTAAAACTAAATACTTACCTGTAAAATAAACCCTAAGCTAGCTACAATATAACTAATAGTTACATTGTAGCTATCTTAGGGTTTATTTTTATTTTACAGGCAATTTTGTATTTATTTTAACTAGATAGAATAGTTAACTATTTACTAACTACCTAGCTAAAATTTTTACCTGTAAAATAAAACCTAACCTGTCTTACACTAACACCTAACACTACACTACAATTAAATAAATTAAATTAATTAAATACAATTACCTAAATTACAAAAAAAAACACACTAAATTACATAAAAAAATAAAAAAGTATCAGATATTTAAACTAATTACACCTAATCTATTAGCCCTATCAAAATAAAAAGCCCCCCCCCCAAAATAAAAAAAAACAACCATAGCCTAAACTAAACTACCAATAGCCCTTAAAAGGGCCGTTTGTGGGGCATTGCCCCAAAGAAATCAGCTCTTTTACCTGTAAAAAAAAAATACAAAGAACCCCTCAACAGTAAAAACCCCCACCCACACAACCAACCCCCCAAATAAAATCCTAACTAAAAAAATAAGCTCCCCATTGCCCTGAAAAGGGCATTTGTATGGGCATTGCCCTTAAAAGGGCATTTAGCTCTTTTTCAGCCCAAAAGCCCTAATCTAAAAACAAAACCCACCCAAAAAACCCTTAAAGAAAACCTAACACTAACCCCCGAAGATCCACTTACAGTTTTGAAGATGCAATCAGCCAATAGGATTGAGCTTGCATTCTATTGGCTGATTGGAACAGCCAATCGGAATTCAAGGGACACCATCTTGGGTGACGTCATTTAAAGAAACCTTCATTCGTCGTTAGTCATCGGAAGAAGAGGATGCTCCACGTCGGATGGATAAAGATAGAAGATGCCGTCTGGATGAAGACGTCTGCCCATCTGGAGGACCACTTCTGCCGGCTTGGATGAAGACTTCTCCCGGCTTCGTTGAGGACTTCTTGCCACTTGGATGAAGACTTGAAGATGTCCGGTCTTCAAAACTGTAAGTGGATCTTTGGGGGTTAGTGTTAGGTTTTTTTAAGGGTTTTTGGGGTGGGTTTTATTTTTAGATTAGGGCTTTTGGGCTGAAAAATAGCTAAATGCCCTTTTAAGGACAATGCCCATACAAATTACCTTTTCAGGGCAATGGGGAGCTTAGGTTTTTTTAGTTAGGATTTTATTTGGGGGGTTGATTGTGTGGGTGGTGGGTTTTACTGTTGGGCGGTTGTTTGTATTTTTTTTTACAGGTAAAAGAGCTGATTTCTTTGGGGCAATGCCCAGCAAAAGGCCCTTTAAGGGCTATTGGTAGTTTAGTTTAGGCTAGGGTTTTTTTTATTTTTTTTGGGGGGGGGGGGCTTTTTGTTATTTTGATAGAGCTATTAGATTAGGTGTAATTAGCTTAAATACCTGAAAATTTATTTTTTTATTTTGTGTAATTTAGTGGGTTTTCTTTGAAATTTAGGTAATTGTATTTAATTAATTTAATTTATTTAATTATAGTGTAATGTTAGGTGTTGGTGTAAGACAGGTTAGGTTTTATTTTACAGGTAAATTTGTATTTATTTTAACTAGGTAGTTAGTAAATAGTTAATAACTATTTAGTAACTATTCTACCTAGTTAAAGTAAATATAAACTTGCCTGTAAAATAAAAATAAACCCTAAGCTAGCTAGAATGTAACTATTAGTTATATTGTAGCTAGCTTAGGGTTTATTTTACAGGTAAGTATTTAGTTTTAAATAGCAATTGTTTAGGTAATGATAGCAGGTTTTATTTAGATTTATTTTAATTATATTAAAGTTAGGGGGTGTTAGGGTTAGACTTAGGTTTAGGGGTTAATAAATTTAGTATAGTGGCGGCGACGTTGGGGGCGGCAGATTAGGGGTCAATAAATGTAGATAGGTGACGGCGATGTTAGGGTTGGCAGATTAGGGGTTAATAATATTTAACTAGTGTTTGCGAGGCAGGAGTGCGGTGGTTTAGGGGTTAATATGTTTATTATAGTGGTGGCAATGTCCGGAGTGGCAAATTAGGGGTTAATACATATAATGTAGGTGTCGGCGATGTCGGGGGCGGCAGATTAGGGGTTAATAAGTGTAAGATTAGGGGTGTTTAGAATCGGGGTTCATGTTAGGGTGTTAGGTGTAAACATAAATTTTGTTTCCCCATAGGAATCAATGGGGCTGCGTTACGGAGCTTTACGTTGCTTTTTTGCAGGTGTTAGGCTTTTTTCAGCCGACTCTCCCCATTGATGTCTATGGGGAAATCGTGCACGAGCACGTAAAACCAGCTCACCCCAGCTTTCAGCAGGGCTGGTATTGGAGTGCGGTATGGAGCTCAATTTTGCTCTACGCTCACTTCTTGCCTGTTAACGCTGGGTTTATAAAAACCTGTAATACCAGCGCTGTAAGCAAGTGATCAGTGACAATAACGTGCAAGGTATTACCGCACCCCTCATACTGCAAAACTCGTAATCTAGCCGATTAGCAGTTACTACAATGTGGATGATTAATTTCCTAACGCATGGAAGAAGCTTCTATATAAGTACTACAACCCAGAATACATTAGCCTTCAGAAAATCTGAATTTTGTAGCAAAACCACAAAATATGAGCTAGACATGTGCACGGCTAAAAAATTTGGTTCGTTTTCGGTTCGGATCGATTCGGACTTTTCGAATTTCGGTTCGGATCGAATCGGATTCGGCAAAATTTGATTGAATTCGTTTCGGATTTATTCGGATTCGAATAAATTCGTTTCGGATTTATTCGGATCCGAATAAATTCGTTTCGGATTTATTCGGATTCGGCTGAATTCGGTTCTATTCGGTTCCGAAATTCGGTATGTTTTAGTACACTAACACCCATTTAGTACACTAAGTCACTAACACCCATAAACTACCTATGAACCACTAAACCGAGGCCCCCCCACATCGCAAACCCTATAATAACATTATTTAACCCCTAATCTGCCGATCGGATATCGCCGCAACCTACATTATAACAATTAACCCCTAATCTGCTGTCCCTAACATCGCCGACCCCTACATTATAGTTATTAACCCCTAATCTGCCCCCCCAACATCGCCGCAATCTAACTACAAGTATTAACCCCTAATCTGCCGACCCGATATCGCCGCCGCCTACATTATAGCTATTAACCCCTAATTTGCTGTCCCTAACATCGCCGACCCCTACATTATAGTTATTAACCCCTAATCTGCCCCCCCCCAACGTCGCCGCAATCTAACTACAAGTATTAACCCCTAATCTGCCGACCGCAAATCGCCGCCACTATAATAAATGTATTAACCCCTAAACCGCCGCACTCCCGCCTCGTAAACACTATAATACATTTTATTAACCCCTAATCTGCCCTCCCTAACATCGCCGCCACCTACCTACAATTATTAACCCCTAATCTCCCGCCCCCAACGTCGCCGCTACTATAATAAGATTATTAACCCCTAAACCTAAGTCTAACCCTAACACTAACACCCCCTAACTTAAATATAATTTAAATAAAACAAAATAAATTTACTATAGTTAAATAAATGAATCCTATTTAAAACTAAATACTTACCTGTAAAATAAACCCTAAGATAGCTGCAATATAACTAATAGTTACATTGTAGCTATTTTAGCATTTATATTTATTTTACAGGCAACTTTGTATTTATTTTAACTAGGTACAATAGTTATTAAATAGTTATTAACTATTTAATAACTACCTAGCTAAAATAAATACAAATTTACCTGTAAAATAAATCCTAACCTAAGTTACAATTACACCTAACACTACACTATCATTAAATTAATTAAATAAATGAATCCTATTTAAAACTAAATACTTACCTGTAAAATAAACCCTAATATAGCTGCAATATAACTAATAGTTACATTGTAGCTATTTTAGCATTTATATTTATTTTACAGGCAACTTTGTATTTATTTTAACTAGGTACAATAGCTATTAAATAGTTATTGACTAATTAATAGCTACCTAGTTAAAATAATTACAAAATTACCTGTAAAATAAATCCTAACCTAAGTTACAATTAAACCTAACACTACACTATCATTAAATAAAATAACTACAAGTACCTACAATTATCTACAATTAAATAAACTAAACTAAAGTACAAAAAAAAACAAACACTAAATTACAAAAAAAAAAAAAACACTAAATTTCAAAAAATAAAAAAATATTACAAGAATTTTAAACTGATTACAGCTAATCTAAGCCCCCTAATAAAATAACAAAGCCCCCCAAAATAAAAAAATGCCCTACCCTATACTAAATTACAAAAGTTAACAGCTCTATTACCTTACCAGCCCTTAAAAGGGCCTTTTACGGGGGCATGCCCCAAAGAAAACAGCTCGTTTGCCTGTAAAAAAAAACACAATACCCCCCCCACATTACAACCCACCACCCACATACCCCTACTCTAACCCAAACCCCCCTTAAATGAACCTAACACTACCCTCCTGAAGATCTCCCTACCTTGAGTCGTGTTCACCCAGCCGGGCCGAAGTCTTCATCCGATGGGGCAGAAGAGGACATCCAGACCGGCAGAAGTCTTCATCCAAGCGGGGCAAGAAGAGGTCTTCCATCCATCAGAAAAGTACCGAAAAACAAACAAACACTAAATTATCAAAAATAATAAAATATTACAAGAATTTTAAACTAATTACACCTAATCTAAGCCCCCTACTAGCTATTAATATAGCTACAATATAACTAATAGTTACATTGTAGCTATTTTAGGATTTATATTTATTTTACAGGCAACTTTGTATTTATTTTAACTAGGTACAATAGTTATTAAATAGTTAATAACTATTTAATAACTACCTAGCTAAAATAAATACAAATTTACCTGTAAAATAAATCCTAACCTAAGTTACAATTACACCTAACACTACACTATCATTAAATTAATTAAATAAATGAATCCTATATAAAACTAAATACCTGTAAAATAAACCCTAATATAGCTGCAATATAACTAATAGTTACATTGTAGCTATTTTAGCATTTATATTTATTTTACAGGCAACTTTGTATTTATTTTAACTAGGTACAATAGCTATTAAATAGTTATTGACTATTTAATAGCTACCTAGTTAAAATAATTACAAAATTACCTGTAAAATAAATCCTAACCTAAGTTACAATTAAACCTAACACTACACTATCATTAAATAAATTAACTACAAGTACCTACAATTAAATACAATTAAATAAACTAAACTAAAGTACAAACCCCCCCCCCCCCACTAAATTACAAAAAATAAAAAAATATTACAAGAATTTTAAACTAATTACACCTAATCTAAGCCCCCTAATAAAATAACAAAGCCCCCCAAAATAAAAAAATGCCCTACCCTATACTAAATTACAAAAGTTAACAGCTCTATTACCTTACCAGCCCTTAAAAGGGCCTTTTGCAGGGCATGCCCCAAAGAAAACAGCTCTTTTGCCTGTAAAAAAAAACACAATACCCCCCCACACATTACAACCCACCACCCACATACCCCTACTCTAACCCAAACCCCCCTTAAATAAACCTAACACTACCCCCCTGAAGATCTCCCTACCTTGAGTTGTGTTCACCCAGCCGGGCCGAAGTCTTCATCCGATGGGGCAGAAGAGGACATCCAGACCGGCAGAAGTCTTCATCCAAGCGGTGCAAGAAGAGGTCTTCCATCCATCAGAAAAGTACCAAAAAACAAACAAACACTAAATTACCAAAAATAATAAAATATTACAATAATTTTAAACTAATTACACCTAATCTAAGCCCCCTACTAGCTATTAATATAGCTACAATATAACTAATAGTTACATTGTAGCTATTTTAGGATTTATATTTATTTTACAGGCAACTTTGTATTTATTTTAACTAGGCACAATAGTTATTAAATAGTTAATAACTATTTAATAACTACCTAGCTAAAATAAATACAAATTTACCTGTAAAATAAATCCTAACCTAAGTTACAATTACACCTAACACTACACTATCATTAAATTAATTAAATAAATGAATCCTATTTAAAATTAAATACCTGTAAAATAAACCCTAATATATCAAGACTTCTGATGGATGGAAGACCTCTTCTTGCCCCGCTTGGATGAAGACTTCTGCCGGTCTGGATGTCCTCTTCTGCCCCATCGGATGAAGACTTCGGCCCGGCTGGGTGAAGACAAGGTAGGGAGATCTTCAGGGGGGTAGTGTTAGGTTTATTTAAGGGGGGTTTGGGTAAGAGTAGGGGTATGTGGGTGGTGGGTTGTAATGTGGGGGGGGTATTGTGTTTTTTTTTTACAGGCAAAAGAGCTGTTTTCTTTGGGGCATGCCCCCGCAAAAGGCCCTTTTAAGGGCTGGTAAGGTAATAGATCTGTTAACTTTTGTAATTTAGTATAGGGTAGGGCATTTTTTTTATTTTGGGGGGCTTTGTTATTTTATTAGGGGGCTTAGATTAGGTGTAATTAGTTTAAAATTCTTGTAATATTTTTTTATTTTTTGTAATTTAGTGTTTGTTTTTTTGTACTTTAGTTTATTTCATTGTATTTAATTGTAGGTACTTGTAGTTAATTTATTTAATTTATTTCATGATAGTGTAGTGTTAGGTTTAATTGTAACTTAGGTTAGGATTTATTTTACAGGTAATTTTGTAATTATTTTAACTAGGTAGCTATTAAACAGTAAATATCTATTTAATTGCTATTGTACCTAGTTAAAATAAATACAAAGTTGCCTGTAAAATAAATATAAATCCTAAAATAGCTACAATGTAACTATTAGTTATATTGTAGCTATATTTGGGTTTATTTTACAGGTAAGTATTTAGTTTTAAATAGGATTCATTTATTTAACTAATTTAATGATAGTGTAGTGTTAGGTGTAATTGTAACTTAGGTTAGGATTTATTTTACAGGTAAATTTGTATTTATTTTAGCTAGGTAGTTATTAAATAGTTATTAACTATTTAATAACTATTGTACCTAGTTAAAATAAATACAAAGTTGCCTGTAAAATAAATATAAATCCTAAAATAGCTACAATGTAAATATTAGTTATATTGAAGGTATATTAATAGCTAGTAGGGGGCTTAGATTAGGTGTAATTAGTTTAAAATTATTGTAATATTTTATTATTTTTGGTAATTTAGTGTTTGTTTGTTTTTTGGTACTTTTCTGATGGATGGAAGATATCTTCTTGCCCCGCTTGGATGAAGACTTCTGCCGGTCTGGATGTCCTCTTCTGCCCCATCAGATGAAGACTTCGGCCCGGCTTGGTGAACACAACTCAAGGTAGGGAGATCTTCAGGGGGGTAGTGTTAGGTTTATTTAAGGGGGGTTTGGGTTAGAGTAGGGGTATGTGGGTGGTGGGTTGTAATGTGGGGGGGTATTGTGTTTTTTTTTACAGGCAAAAGAGCTGTTTTCTTTGGGGCATGCCCCGCAAAAGGCCCTTTTAAGGGCTGGTAAGGTAATAGAGCTGTTAACTTTTGTAATTTAGTATAGGGTAGGGCATTTTTTTTATTTTGGGGGGCTTTGTTATTTTATTAGGGGGCTTAGATTAGGTGTAATTAGTTTAAGATAAGAAGACAAGAGAGGCGCCAAACATAAAACAGTATCGTCTGAACCATGGGCCAATAGCCCCCCCCTGTGTGCAGCCCTTAGTTTGTGAATTCCTTCGAGCAATCGATACCAGCTCTATCCAAGCACCAGCGCACCTCTGGGGATCTTTCGATCTTCTTTTTCTCTCAAGTAATTAGTTTAAAATTCTTGTAATATTTTTTTATTTTTTGTAATTTAGTGGGGGTTTTTTGTAATTTAGTGGGTTTTTTTTTGTACTTTAGTTTATTTAATTGTAGATAATTGTAGGTACTTGTAGTTAATTTATTTAATGATAGTGTAGTGTTAGGTTTAATTGTAACTTAGGTTAGGATTTATTTTACAGGTAATTTTGTAATTATTTTAACTAGGTAGCTATTAATTAGTCAATAACTATTTAATAGCTATTGTACCTAGTTAAAATAAATACAAAGTTGCCTGTAAAATAAATATAAATGCTAAAATAGCTACAATGTAACTATTAGTTATATTGCAGCTATATTAGGGTTTATTTTACAGGTAAGTATTTAGTTTTAAATAGGATTCATTTATTTAATTAATTTAATGATAGTGTAGTGTTAGGTGTAATTGTAACTTAGGTTAGGATTTATTTTACAGGTAAATTTGTATTTATTTTAGCTAGGTAGTTATTAAATAGTTAATAACTATTTAATAACTATTGTACCTAGTTAAAATAAATACAAAGTTGCCTGTAAAATAAATATAAATTGCAGCTATCTTAGGGTTTATTTTACAGGTAAGTATTTAGTTTTAAATAGGATTCATTTATTTGACTATAGTAAATTTATTTCGTTTTATTTAAATTATATTTAAGTTAGGGGGTGTTAGTGTTAGGGTTAGACTTAAGTTTAGGGGTTAATAATCTTATTATAGTAGCGGCGACGTTGGGGGCGGGAGATTAGGGGTTAATAATTGTAGGTAGGTGGCGGCGATGTTAGGGAGGGCAGATTAGGGGTTAATAAAATGTATTATAGTGTTTGCGAGGCGGGAGTGCGGCGGTTTAGGGGTTAATACATTTATTATAGTGGCGGCGATTTGCGGTCGGCAGATTAGGGGTTAATACTTGTAGTTAGATTGCGGCGACGTTGGGGGGGGCAGATTAGGGGTTAATAACTATAATGTAGGGGTCGGCGATGTTAGGGACAGCAAATTAGGGGTTAATAGCTATAATTTAAGTTGCGGCGATATCAGGTCGGCAGATTAGGGGTTAATACTTGTAGTTAGATTGCGGCGACGTTTGGGGGGGCAGATTAGGGGTTAATAACTATAATGTAGGGGTCGGCGGTGTTAGGGACAGCAGATTAGGGGTTAATAGCTATAATGTAGGTGGCGGCGGTGTCCGGTCGGCAGATTAGGGGTTAATACTTGTAGTTAGATTGCGGCGATGTTGGGGGGGACAGATTAGGGGTTAATAACTATAATGTAGGGGTCGGCGATGTTAGGGACAGCAGATTAGGGGTTAATAGCTATAATGTAGGTGGCGGCAATATCGGGTCGGCAGATTAGGGGTTAATACTTGTAGTTAGATTGCGGCGACGTTGGGGGGGGCAGATTAGGGGTTAATAACTATAATGTAGGGGTCGGCGGTGTTAGGGACAGCAGATTAGGGGTTAATAGCTATAATGTAGGTGGCGGCGGTGTCCGGTCGGCAGATTAGGGGTTAATAATTGTAGGTAGGTGGCGGCGATGTTAGGGAGGGCAGATTAGGGGTTAATAAAATGTATTATAGTGTTTGCGAGGCGGGAGTGCGGCGGTTTAGGGGTTAATACATTTATTATAGTGGCGGCGATTTGCGGTCGGCAGATTAGGGGTTAATACTTGTAGTTAGATTGCGGCGACGTTGGGGGGGGGCAGATTAGGGGTTAATAACTATAATGTAGGGGTCGGCGATGTTAGGGACAGCAAATTAGGGGTTAATAGCTATAATTTAAGTTGCGGCGATATCAGGTCGGCAGATTAGGGGTTAATACTTGTAGTTAGATTGCGGCGACGTTGGGGGGGGCAGATTAGGGGTTAATAACTATAATGTAGGGGTCGGCGGTGTTAGGGACAGCAGATTAGGGGTTAATAGCTATAATGTAGGTGGCGGCGGTGTCCAGTCGGCAGATTAGGGGTTAATACTTGTAGTTAGATTGCGGCGATGTTGGGGGGGACAGATTAGGGGTTAATAACTATAATGTAGGGGTCGGCGATGTTAGGGACAGCAGATTAGGGGTTAATAGCTATAATGTAGGTGGCGGCAATATCGGGTCGGCAGATTAGGGGTTAATACTTGTAGTTAGATTGCGGCGACGTTGGGGGGGGGCAGATTAGGGGTTAATAACTATAATGTAGGGGTCGGCGATGTTAGGGACAGCAAATTAGGGGTTAATAGCTATAATTTAAGTTGCGGCGATATCAGGTCGGCAGATTAGGGGTTAATACTTGTAGTTAGATTGCGGCGACGTTGGGGGGGGCAGATTAGGGGTTAATAACTATAATGTAGGGGTCGGCGGTGTTAGGGACAGCAGATTAGGGGTTAATAGCTATAATGTAGGTGGCGGCGGTGTCCGGTCGGCAGATTAGGGGTTAATACTTGTAATTAGATTGCGGCGATGTTGGGGGGGACAGATTAGGGGTTAATAACTATAATGTAGGGGTCGGCGATGTTAGGGACAGCAGATTAGGGGTTAATAGCTATAATGTAGGTGGCGGCAATATCGGGTCGGCAGATTAGGGGTTAATACTTGTAGTTAGATTGCGGCGACGTTGGGGGGGCAGATTAGGGGTTAATAACTATAATGTAGGGGTCGGCGGTGTTAGGGACAGCAGATTAGGGGTTAATAGCTATAATGTAGGTGGCGGCGGTGTCCGGTCGGCAGATTAGGGGTTAATACTTGTAGTTAGATTGCAGCGATGTTGGGGGGGACAGATTAGGGGTTAATAACTATAATGTAGGGGTCGGCGATGTTAGGGACAGCAGATTAGGGGTTAATAGCTATAATGTAGGTGGCGGCAATATCGGGTCGGCAGATTAGGGGTTAATACTTGTAGTTAGATTGCGGCGACGTTGGGGGGGGCAGATTAGGGGTTAATAACTATAATGTAGGGGTCGGCGGTGTTAGGGACAGCAGATTAGGGGTTAATAGCTATAATGTAGGTGGCGGCGGTGTCCGGTCGGCAGATTAGGGGTTAATACTTGTAGTTAGATTGCGGCGATGTTGGGGGGGACAGATTAGGGGTTAATAACTATAATGTAGGGGTCGGCGATGTTAGGGACAGCAGATTAGGGGTTAATAGCTATAATGTAGGTGGCGGCAATATCGGGTCGGCAGATTAGGGGTTAATACTTGTAGTTAGATTGCAGCGACGTTGGGGGGGCAGATTAGGGGTTAATAACTATAATGTAGGGGTCGGCGATGTTAGGGACAGCAGATTAGGGGTTAATAGCTATAATGTAGGTGGCGGCGATATCTGGTCGGCAGATTAGGGGTTAATACTTGTAGTTAGATTGCGGCGACATTGGGGGGAGCAGATTAGGGGTTAATAACTATAATGTAGGGGTCGGCGATGTTAGGGACAGTAGATTAGGGGTTAATAGCTATAATGTAGGTAGCGGCGATATTCGGTCGGCAGATTAGGGGTTAATAAAAAATGCAGGTGTCAGCGATAGCGGGGGCGGCAGATTAGGGGTTAATAAGTGTCAGATTAGGGGTGTTTAGAGACTCGGGGTACATGTTAGGGTGTTAGGTGCAGACTTAGTGTTTCCCCATAGGAAACAATGGGGCTGCGGTGTTAGGTTTTTTTTCAGCCGAAACTGCCCCATTGTTTCCTATGGGGAAATGCCGAATCTTAACGAGCTAATTCGGATTTATTCGGAGATACGGCAGCTATTTTGGATTCATTCGGTAGATTCGGAAGTATTTTAATTCGGAAATCCGAATCGATCCGAATCTCCGAATTTACCGAATTTTCCGAATTTCCGAATAAATCCGAAACGAACCGCACATGTCTAATATGATCCAAAGTCTTCAAACATCCTGAAAAGAGAGAGCATAAATGATTAATTCTGTCTTGTATTAGTAACACAACATGCTTGAGAATGGTCTAGCGTAAGATGAAATGTTTCCAATGAATCAATGTCCAAAATCACAAAAACTCTCCTATGAATTATTAACCCCTGCAAAAGCCACTTATATGGCTGGATTCTGGTTAAACAAGGGGGCACTGTTATCTTTGTGGCAGTCTACCTTAATTTGTGATATTTATAGGAGAGCATTATATATTTTTATCCTGAAAAAATAACAATATATTAATAACAGTGTTATATAAAACAAAAACAAAATGTCACCAAGTGATAAAGTGTAACACTGTGCACTCAATGTATAATAATAATAATAATAATAGAGATACTCAGTCTTTTTTGATGCTTGAGGAAGAATTGGAAGTCAATTTGTGTACAATATTTTAAAGTCTTGACAAAGCCTTCATGGTGAAACGTACGTTGGAGTGTCTAGGATATACAGCATCACGCCACAATGAGAAGTGAACTTTAAATTATTGAACAAAATAATCCAAGTGAAAAACTAACAGCTAGATTACAAGTCTGTGTGTTCGTCTTTTAACGCTGAAAATATGGTATTTTCAGTGTTAAAACAGCTCCGCAGCCATTACAAGTCTTGTCGGTATAGGTGTACCGCAAGCCTTTTAACCTGTAACGCAACATCAGTACCAAACTCGTAAAAATTACATTTTTTCATGGGATTCCCATAGTGCTGCCATTACGAGTTTTGCGTTCTGGCTAAAAAAAACGGCGTTACAGCCTCAAACAACAAAATCCATAACGCCATCTAAAAGCAGTAGTTATGAGTTTTATGCTACAAATCTGTAACATAAAACTCATAATTAAAGTGTTACAAAGTACACTAACACCCATAAACTACCTATTAACCCCTAATGTGCCGCTCCCGACATTGCCTCCACTAAAAAATGTATTAACCACTATTCTGCCACTCCCCGACATTGACGCCCCTATAATAAATGTATTAACCCCTAAACCACCATCCTCCCGCATAACAAACACTATTTAAATATAATTAACCCCTAATCTGCCATCTGCCCACATCGCCCCCACTATACTAAAGTTATTAAGCCCTACACCTCCGCCACTATCATAAACCTATTAAATCCTAAACCACAAGCCCCCCACAACGAAATATACTAAAATAAACTATTAACCCCTAAACCAAAAGCCCCCCACATCACAATAAAGTAAATTAAACTAGTAACCCCTAAACCTAACCATAACCCTAATTTTAGATTAAAATTACAATTTCCCTATCTTAAATTAAATTAAAACTTACCTGTCAAATTAAAAAAAAGTTTAAACTAACAATTAAACTAATATAATTATTAAACTAAATTAAACTAACTATCAATTAAACTAAACTACACATTAAAAAATCCTAACACTACTCTATAAATTACAAACTATGGCCCAGATTACGAGTTTTGCGGCGCTAACGAGGCTTTGCGGTGCTAACAAGCAGGTTTCCCTCACCGCTCACTTACATGCAGCGCTGGTATTACGAGTTTTCAGAAACCCGTTGCTAAAACTCAAAAAGTGAGCGTTGAGCAAAATTTTGCTCATTACCGCACTCCAATACCAGCTCTGCTTAAGTCAGCGGTGAGCTAGTCATACGTGCTTGTGCACGATTTCCCTATAGGAATCAACGGGGAGAGCCGGCTGAAAAAAAGTCTAACACCTGCAAAAAAAGCAGCATAAAACTCAGTAACGCAGCCCCATTAATTCCTATGGTGAAATAAAATTTAACACCTAACACCCTAACATGAACCCCGAGTCTAAACACCCCTAATCTTACACTTATTAACCCCTAATCTGCCGCCCCCGACATCGCCGACACCTGCATTATATTATTAACCCCTAATCTGCCGCTCCGGACACCGCCGCCACCTACATTATGTTTATGAACCCCTAATCTGCTGCCCCCAACATTGCCGATTCCAATAAGTAGATATCCAGCCTCCAGGAAACAGTTAACAGTTTCCATAAAGAAATTCAACAACGTTTCAAACCACACACCTAACCCAACATCGCCGACACCTACATTATATTTATTAACCCCTAATCTGCTGTCCCCAATGTCGCTGCAACCTACCTACATTAATTAGCCCCTAATCTGCCGCTTCCTACGTCGCCGCCACTATATTAAAGTTATTAACACCTAAACCTAAGTCTAGCCCTAACCCTAACTTAAATATAATTACAATAAAACTAAAAAAATATTCCTATCATTAAATAAATTATTCCTATTTAAAACTAAATACTTACCTGCAAAATAAACTGTAAGCTAGCTACAATATAACTAATAGTTACATTGTAACTAGCTTAGGGTTTATTTTTATTTTACAGGCAAGTTTGTATTTATTTTAACTAGGTAAAATAGTTACTAAATAGTTATTAACTATTTAATAACTACCTAGCTAAAATAAATACAAAAGTACCTGTAAAATAAAACCTAACCTAAGTTACAATAACACCTAACACTACACTATAATTAAATAAATTAACTCAATTAAATACAATTAACTAAATTAAATTAAATTAGCTAAAGTACAAAAAAAAACAACACTAAATTACAGAAAATAATAAACAAATTACAGATATTTAAACTAATTACACCTAATCTAATAGCCCTATTAAAATAAAAAAGCCCCCCCCCAAAATAAAAAAAAACCCTAGCCTAATCTACATTACCAATAGCCCTTAAAAGGGCCTTTTGCGGGGCATTGCTCCAAAGTAATCAGCTCTTTTACCTGTAAAAAAATACAAAAAAGGGCATTTGGATGTGCATTGCCCTTGAAAGGGCAGTTAGTTCTTTTGCAGGCCCAAAGTCCCTAACCTAAAAATAAAACCCACCCAATACACCCTTAAAAAACCTAACACCAACCCCCTGAAGATCGACTTTCCCGGGAGAAGTCTTCATCCAATCTGGGCCGAAGTCCTCAACGAAGCCTGGAGAAGTCTTCATCCAAGTCAGGCAAAGTGGTCCTCCAGACGGGCAGAAGTCTTCATCTAGACGGCATCTTCTATCTTCATCAATCCGGCACTGAGCGGGTCCATCTTCAAGACATCCGATGCGGAGCATCCTCTTCATCCGACGCCTAATGCTGAATGAAGGTACCTTTAAGTGACATCATCCAAGATGGCGTTCCTTAGATTCCGATTGGCTGATAGAATTCTATCAGCCAATCGGAATTAAGGTAGACAAAATCCTATTGGCTGATGCAATCAGCCAATAGGATTGAGCTTGCATTCTATTGGCTGTTCCAATCAGCCAATAGAATGCGAGCTCAATCCTATTGGCTGATTGGATCAGCCAATAGGATTGAACTTCAATCCTATTGGCTGATTGCATCAGCCAATAGGCTTTTTTCTACCTTAATTCTGATTGGCTGATAGAATTCTATCAACCAATCGGAATCTAAGGAACACCATCTTGGATGGCGTCACTTAAAGGTGCCTTCATTCAGCTTTAGTCGTCGGATGAAGAGGATGCTCCGCGGCGGATGTCTTGAAGAAGGACCCGCTCCGTGCTGGATGGATGAAGATAGAAGATGCCGTCTGGAGGAAGACTTCTGCCCGTCTGGAGGACCACTTCGCCCGGCTTGGATGAAGACTTCTCCCGACTTCGTTGAGGACTTCGGCCTGGCTTGGATGAAGACTTCTCCCGGGAAAGTCGATCTTCAGGGGGTTAGTGTTAGGTTTTTTTAAGGGTGTATTGGGTGGGTTTTATTTTTAGGTTAGCGACCTTGGGCCTGCAAAAGAGCTAACTGCCCTTTTAAGGGCAATGTCCATCCAAATGCCCTTTTAAGGGTGACTGGGAGTTTAGGCTTTTTTAGATAGTATTTTATTTGGGGGGTTGGTTCTGTGGGTGGTGGGTTTTACTGTTGGGGGGTTGTTTGTATTTTTTTACAGGTAAAAGAGCTGATTACTTTGGGGCAATGCCCTGCAAAAGGCCCTTTTAAGGACTATTGGTAGTTTAGTTTAGGGTAGGGGTTTTTTTTAGTTTGGGGGGGCTTTTTTATTTTAATAGGGCTATTAGATTAGGTGTAATTAGTTTAAATATCTGTAATTTGTTTATTATTTTCTGTAATTTAGTGTTGTTGTTTTTTTGTACTTTAGCTAATTTAATTTAATTTAGTTCATTGTATTTAATTTAGTTAATTTATTTAATTATAGTGTAGTGTTAGGTGTTAGTGTAACTTAGGTTAGGTTTTATTTTACAGGTACTTTTGTATTTATTTCAGCTAGGCAGTTATTAAATAGTTAATAACTATTTAATAACTATTCTACCTAGTTAAAATAAATACAAACTTGCCTGTAAAATAAAAATAAACCCTAAGCTACAATGTAACTATTAGTTATATTGTAGCTATCTTAGGGTTTATTTTATAGGTAAGTATTTAGTTTTAAATAGGAATAATTTAGTTAATGATAGCAATATTTATTTAGATTTATTTAAATTATATTTAAGTTAGGGGTGATAGGGCTAGACTTAGGTTTAGGGGTTAATAACTTTAATATAGTGGCGGCGACGTTGGGGGCGGTAGATTAGGGGTTAATAAATGTAGGTAGGTGGCGGTGATGTTGGGGGCGGCAGATTAGGGGTTAATAAATGTAGGTAGGTGGCGGCGATGTTAGGGACGGCATATTAGGGGTTAATAATATTTAACTAATGTTTGCGAGGTGGGGTGCGGCGGTTTGGGGGTTAATATGTTTATTATAGTGGTGGAGACGTTGGGGGCAGCAGATTAGGAGTTAAAAAGTGTAGGTAGGTTGCGGCGACATTGGGGGCGGAAGATTAGGGGTTAATAAATATAATGTAGATGTTGGCGACGTAGGGGGCGGCAGATTAGGGGTTAATAAATATAATGTAGGTGGCGGCAGTGTCCGGAGCGGCAGATTAGGGGTTAAAAAATGATTACAGTGTTTGCGATGCGGGAGGGCCTCGGTTTAGGGATTAATAGGTAGTTTATGGGTGTTAGTGTACTTTTTAGCACTTTAGTTATGAGTTTTATACTACGGCGTTGTACCATAAAACTCATAACTACTGACTTTTAAATGCGTTAGGACTCTTGACAGGGTAGGGTGTACCGCTAATTTTTTGGCGTCCCAGGACAGATTTGTAATACCGGCGCTATGGAAGTCCCATAGAAAAAAGACTTTACGAAGTTTACGTAAGTCGTTTTGCGGTAAGGCCAAAGAAGTGTGCGGTGCCCCTAAACCTTCAAGACTCGTAATAGCAGCGGGCGTAAAAAAGCAGCGTTAGGACCTCTTAACGCTGCTTTTTTACCCTAACTCACAACTCGTAATCTAGTTAAATATAATTACAAAAAATAAAGTACAAAAAATAACAAACAAAATTATCAAAAAGAAAAAAGAAAAACACCTAATCTAATAGCTCTATCAAAATATAAAAGCCCACCCAAAATAAAAAAAGCCCTAGCCTACAATAATCTACCAATGGCCCTTAAAAGGGCCTTTTGTAGGGCATTGCCCAAAGTTAAACAGCTCTTTTACCTGTAAAAAAAATACAAAGACCCCCAACAGTAAAACCCACCATCCAACCAACCCCCCAAAATAAAAAAATTAACTCTAACAAAAACCTAAGCTACCCATTGCCCTGAAAAGGGCATTTGGATGGGCATTGCACTTAAAAGGGCATTTAGCTCTTTTACATGCCCAAACCCTAATCTAAAATAAAAACCCACCCAAAAAAACTAAAAAAACTATCACTAAGCCCCGAAGATCCACTTACAGTTTTTGAAGTTTTGCTTGAACGATCTTCATCCCGGCGGAGAAGCCCTCATCCAGGCAGCATCTTCTATCTTGATCCCGGGGGTTGTTTGTATTTTTTTTACAGGTAAAAGAGCTGAATACTTTGGGGCAATGCCCCGCAAAAGGCCCTTTTAAGGGCTATTGGTAGTTTAATTTAGGCTAGGGTTTTTTTTTTAGTTTGGGGGGCTTTTTTATTTTAATAGGGCTATTAGATTAGGTGTAATTAGTTTAAATATCTGTAATTTGTTTATTATTTTCTGTAATTTAGTGTTGTTGTTTTTTGTACTTTAGCTAATTTAATTTATTTTAGTTAATTGTATTTAATTTAGTTAATTTATTTAATTATAGTGTAGTGTTAGGTGTTAGTGTAACTTAGGTTAGGTTTTATTTTACAGGTACTTTTGTATTTATTTTAGCTAGGTAGTTATTAAATAGTTAACTATTTAATAACTATTCTACCTAGTTAAAATAAATACAAACTTGCCTGTAAAATAAAAATAAACCCTAAGATAGCTACAATGTAACTATTAGTTATATTGTAGCTATCTTAGGGTTTATTTTATAGGTATTTAGTTTTTAAATAGGAATAATTTAGTTAATGATAGGAATTTTATTTAGATTTATTTAAATTATATTTAAGTTAGGGGGTATTAGGGTTAGGGTTAGACTTAGGTTTAGGGGTTAATAAATGTAGGTAGGTGGTGCGATGTTAGGGACAGCAGATTAGGGGTTAATAATATTTAACTAATGTTTGTGAGGCGGGAGTGCGGCGGTTTAGGGGTTAATATGTTTATTATAGTGGTGGCGATGTTGGGGGCGGCAGATTAGGGGTTAAAAGTTTAGGTAGGTTGCGGCGACATTGGGGCGGCAGATCAGGGGTTAAAAAGTGTAGGTAGGTTGCGGCGACATTGGTGCGGCAGATTAGGGGTTAATAAATATAATGTAGATGTCGGCGACGTTGGGGGTGGCAGATTAGGGGTTAATAAATATAATGTAGGTGGCGGCGGTGTCCGGAGCGGCAGATTAGGGCTTAAAATTTTTATTACAGTGTTTGCGATGTGGGAGGGCCTCAGTTTAGGGGTTAATAGGTAGTTTATGGGTGTTAGTGTACTTTTTAGCACTTTAGTTATGAGTTTTATGCAGGGCCGGTGCTAGGATTTTTGGCCACAAAGGCGAGGATACATTTTTCCGCCCCCACCCCCCCAATTACATACTATCCCATTGCTAGTTAAAGGTATATGTAGCCCAAATTTTTATATCATGATTCAGATAGAGCATGACATTTTAATCAACTTTCTAATTAACTCCTTTTATCAATTTTATTTGTTCTCTTGGTATCTGTATTTGAAAAGCAGGAATGTAAGCTTAGGAGCCAGCCCATTTTTGGTTCAGATCCTGGGTAGCGCTTGCTGATTGGTGGCTATATTCAAATCAAACAGTAGTAGTAGTAGTAGTAGTAACACACAGTCACAGACACTAATACACATATACACGCACACACTAACACAGTCACAGACACTAACACAGTCACAGACAATACACACACACATACACTAACACACAGTCACAGACAATACACACACAGTCAAAGACAATACACACACACATACACACACTAACACACAGTCACATACACTAATACACATGTACAGACACACACTAACACACAGTCACAGACACTAATACACATATACAGACACACACACACTTACACTGTCAGACACCACTAATACATATATATAGACACACACACTAACACAGTCACAGACACTAATACACATATACACACACTAACACAGACACTAACACACACACACTAACACAGTCACAGACAATACACACACAGTCACAGACAATACACACACACACACAGTCACAGACAATACACACACATACACACACTAACACACAGTCACATACACTAATACACATGTACAGACACACACTAACACACAGTCACAGACACTAATACACACATATACACACACACACACACACACACTGAAACACAGTCACAGAAACTAATATACATATACAGACACACACACTTACATACATTCACAGACACTAATATACATATACAGACACACACACACAATTACACAGTCACAGACACCACTAATACATATATACAGACACAGACACTAATACACATATACAGACACACACTAACACACAGTCACAGTCACTAATACACATATATACACACACACTTAAACACAGTCACAGACACTAATATAAATATACGGACACACAAACTTACATACAGTCAGAGACACTAATACACATATACAGATACACACACACACAATTACACAGTCACAGACACCACTAATACATATATACAGACACACACACTAACACACAGTCACAGACGCTAATACACATATACAGATACACACTAACACACAGTCACAGACACTAATACACATATACAGACACACTCTAACACAAAAAAGTGCTGCTGCACTGCAAATATTTAAATGACTACATAAAGAGTATGTAGTAAGATAGCAGAGAGAGCCAGGCCAGCGTTGCATGCATGTAACCAATATGACTAGATTTTCAGATGTAAGGGAAGCCACAAAACCCACAATGCATTGTACATGCCCCTAAATAACCCCAAATATGTAATGCATTTGGACAATACCATGTAAACATTTAAAAGCTGCCTAGAGTACATAGGGCTCAGCGAAAGTAATTCTTTTAGACCCCCCTCTTCCCACACTCAAAGATAAGAGAAGTGTCTACTTGTTCAGCACTAACCTTTGTGGCTCCTAAGACCTATCTGCCTCTTATCAGTATCAAATAGCCTAGCCTGACAATAATATAACAACTTCCTTTTCACAGGGCTAGTCCTTTTATTACCGGTGGTGGTTTATTTTCTATGTCACACACACTCACAGGCACTCCATGTAATATGACCACCTGATTCCTGAAGAGCAGCCAGCACCCAGGCCAGCACCTATACAAGGATTTGTGTCTCCTGTGTCTGTGTGACACTCACTCACACAAATGCAATTATATTTTAAGGATGTATTAGGTGACCGGTCCAGTCCATGCTGGGATCTGGCTGCTTGCTTCAGCCTTCAGGTCAGCCATCAAGATGGCATGACATTCCATATATAAAATATATTTATAAACTGGGCCCCACCCCACCATTCATTGCTACTACTAGTAGAATGCCCACTCCAGCCTCCAGCCAGACCCCTCCTCAGAGCTCCCCCCCTTTCCTAAATGCCTCCGGATCCCTCCTCAGAGACGCCCACCAGCCCAGGCCACCACAGTGCCACGCACCTTTCCTACCTGCTCCAGTCCTCACTCGTCTTCTTCACTCGTCGTCTGCGAGACTGTGGTGGGCTGCGGGCAGGCTCCCTCAGTCACCACCTCACTCACGTGGCTGAGGGCTCAGCCTCAGATGGATGGTTGGTGGCGGTGCTGCTGCACGATTTCTCCCGCTCTCCCTCTCAGGCTGAGTGATGTCACTACTAGGTAGACAGACAGTCAGCCACTGGCAGCGGCAGGAAGGCAGGCAGCGCAGCAGCTGCGCAAGGCAAGAGAGCTCCGCCTTGTCGCCTCCAGTCCACTGTCCTCCGCTCCTCTCCACTATGACTCTGAGAGTCTGTGATACAGACACATCACACACTGTGACTTCATACACTGAAAATAAGTTTAGTTGCGGCAGGCGCAGGACCACCACGCAAGCGATATTCAAAATTGAAATATATATATATTTTTTTTAAATCATAGTAGGCAGTCGGCACCGCTCTTAGCGCCCCCCTGCTGATGCGCCCTAAGGCGGGTGCCTAAGCTGCCTAATACAAAACGCCGGCCCTGGTTTTATGCTACAGCGTTGTACCATAAAACTCATAACTACTGACTTTTAAATGCGTTAGGACTCTTGACAGGGTAGGGTGTACCACTCACTTTTTGGCGTCCCAGGACAGACTAGTAATACCGGCACTATGGAAGTCCCATAGAAAAAAGACTTTACAAAGTTTACGTAAATCGTTTTGCGGTAAGGCCAAAGAAGTGTGCGGTGCCCCTAAACCTTCAAGACTCGTAATAGCAGTGGTCGCAAAAAAGCAGAGTTAGGACATCTTAACGCTGCTTTTTTACCCTAACTCACAACTCGTAATCTAGCCGAATATAATTACAAAAAATAAATAAAGTACGAAAAATAACAAACAAAATTATCAAAAATAAAAAAGAATTACACGTAATCTAATAGCTCTATCAAAATATAAAAGCTCACCCAAAATTAAAAAAAAAGCCCTAGCCTACAAGGGCCTTTTGTAGGGCATTGCCCAAAGTTAAACAGCTCTTTTACCTGTAAAAAAAAATACAAAGACCTCCCAACAGTAAAACCCGCTATCCAATCAACCCCCCAAAATAAAAAAATTAGCTCTAACAAAAACCTAAGATACCCATTGCCCTGAAAAGGGCATTTGGATGGGCATTGCCCTTAAAAGGGCATTTAGCTCTTTTACATGCCCAAACCCTAATCTAAAATAAAAACCCACCCAAAAAAACTAAAAAAAAAACTATCACTAAGCTCCGAAGATCCACTTACAGTTTTTGAAGTCTTGCTTGAACGATCTTCATCCCGGCGGAGAAGTCCTCATCCAGGCGGCGAGAAGTCTTCAACTAGGCGGCCTTTTTAATCTTCATCCAGGCAGCATCTTCTATCTTGATCCCATGGGTTGTTTGTATTTTTTTTTACAGGTAAAAGAGCTGATTACTTTGGGGCAATGCAAAAGGGCTATTGGTAGTTTAGTTTAGGCTAGTTTTTTTTTTTTTAGTTTGGGGGGCTTTTTTATTTTAATAGGGCTATTAGAGAAGTCTTCAACCAGGCAGCATCTTCTATCTTGATCCTGGTCGGCGCGGAGTGGGTCCATCCTGAAGACATCCGGCACGGAGCATCCTCTTCATATGGTCGCCACCGTACCCTGAATCTTCAATGCAAGGTACTCGATCCAAGAATGGCGTCCCTTGCATTCCTATTGGCTAAAAGATTTGAATCAGCCAATAGGATTTAAGCAGCTCTCATTCTATTGGCTGCAATGGGTAGCTTAGATTTTATAGATAGTTTTTTTTATTTTGTGGGTTTGGGGGGTGGGGGTTTGTAATGTTAGTGGATGTTTGTAAAAAATAATTCATAAACAGAGCTGATTTCTTTAGGGCAATGCCCTACAAAAGGCCCTTTTATTGGCCATTGGTAGTTTATTCTAGATTAGGTTTTTTATTTTGGGGTGTTTTTTTAATGGGTATTAGAATAGGAATTTTTTTTATTATTTTTGATAATTTGTTTGTTATTTTGTGTAATGTATTTTTTTAGGGGGCGTTTGTTTTTTATAGCAAAAGAGCTTTTTAACTTAGCGCAATGCCCTACAAAAGGCCCTTTTAAAGGGACAGTAAAGTCAAAACTAAACTTTCATGATTCAGATAGGGCAGCAATTTTAAAAAACAATCCAAATTACTTTTATCATCAAATTTGCTTTGTTCCCTTGATGGTATTTTTGAAAAGCTAAACCTAGCTAGGCTCAAACTGATTTCTAAACCGTTGAAAACCGCCTCCTAGCTCAGAGCATTTTGAAAGTTTTTCTTAGTTAGACAGTGATAGTTCTTGTGTGTCATATAGATAACATCATGCTTACTCCCGTGACGTTATTTAGGAGTCTTCACTGATTGAATACACTGCATGTCTGTCAAAGGCACTTAGATAAGGGGGCTGCCTGTAGAGGCTTAGATACAAGGTAATCACAGAGGTAAAAAGTATATTAATATAACTGAGATAAGGAGCAGTCTGCAGAGGCTTTGATACAAGGTAATCACAGAGGTAAAAAGTATATTAATATAAGTGAAATACGGAGCAGTCAGCAGAGGCTTAGATACAGGGTAATCACAGAGGTAAAAAGTATATTAATATAAGTGAAATATGGAGCAGTCAGCAGAGGCTTAGATACAAGGTAATCACAGAGGTAAAACAGTATATTAATATAACTGAGATAAGGAGCAGCCTGCAGAGGCTTAGATACAAGGTAATCACAGAGGTAAAAAGTATATTAATATAACTGTGTTGGTTATGCAAAAATGGGTAATGGGATTATCTATCTTGTTAAATAATAATTTTTTTGGTGTAGACTGTCCCTTTAAGGGCCCTTGGCAGTTTGGGGGTGGGGGTTTGTATACTATTAGGGGGGTTTGTTTTTTGTAGCAAAAGAGCTGTTTAACTTAGGGGAATGCCCTACAAAAGGCCCTTTTAAGGGCCCCCAAAAGGCCCTTGGTAGTTTATGCTAGATTAGGCTTCTTTATTTCGGGGTGTTTTTTTTTTTTTTTTTTTAAGGGTATTAGAATAGGAATAATGTTTTAGTTTTTTGGATATTTGTTTTGTTGTTGTTGTAATTTTAGGTTTTAGTGTAAGGTAGCTTAGGTTTTGACAGATAATTTTGTATTTATTTTAACTAGGTAGTTATTAAATAGTTAATAACTATTTACTAACTAGTCTACCTAGTTAAAATAAATACAAACTTACCTGTGAAATAAAAATAAAACTATTAGTTATATTGTAGCTAGCTTAGCTTTTATTTTACAGGTAAGTCTTTGGGGGGTAGTTATCAAGCCGTCAACCTCAAATACGCTGCGTATTCCGCAGCGTATTTGTGGCGAGGCTGATACGCCTTAGTTATCAAAGGCTCGAGACCGGCAAAAGTAGAATTTTGTGACGTAAGCTTCGATCCGCCGGACTCAGTCCGACACAGATCGATTCTTACGTCACTCCAGATGTTCCGCACACAAGTGCGGCACATTCTCACTACTTTTGCTAGCTATCAAAAAACTAGCAGGTACGCTCGGCACTTTTACGGCCCAGCGTACCTGGTTTTCAAAGCGCCAGCCTGGAGGCGGCGGATCCCATAGGAATCAATGGGAGTCTGACCATAGCGAAAGTACAAGTTCGCTGCTGACAGACATCCCATTGATTCCTATGGGAGCTGTCTACACCTAACACCCTAACATGTACCCCGAGTCTAAACACCCCTAATCTGACCCCCCCTACACCGCCGCAACTACATAAAGTTATTACCCCCTAAACCGCCGCTCCCGGAGCCCACCGCAAGCTACTATATACATATTAACCCCTAAACCGCCGCTCCCGGAGCCCACCGCAACTATAATAAATGTATTAACCCCTAAACCGCCGCTCCCTGAACCCGCCGCAACCTATATTAAATGTATTAACCCCTATCCTGCCCCCCTACACCGTCGCCACCTATAATAAATATATTAACCCCTATCCTGCCCCCCACTACGCCGCCGCCACTGTAATAAAATTATTAACCCCTAAACCTAACCCTAACCCTAACGCCCCCTAACTTAAATATTAATTAAATAAATCTAAATAAATTAACTCTTATTAACTAAATGAATCCTATTTAAAACTAAATACTTACCTTTAAAATAAACCCTAATATAGCTACAATATAAATAATAATTATATTCTAGCTATCTTAGGATTTATTTTTATTTTACAGGTACCTTTCAATTTATTTTAACCATGTACAATAACTATTAAATAGTTATTAACTATTTAATAGCTTACCTAGCTAAAATAAAGAGAAATGTACCTGTGAAATAAATCCTAACCTAAGTTACAATTACACCTAACACTACACTATACTTTAATAAATTATTCCTATTTAAAAATAAATACTTACCTGTAAAATAAACCCTAAGATAGCTACAATGTAATTCATAATTATATTATAGCTATCTTAGGATTTATATTTATTTTACAGGTAACTTTGTATTTATTTTAGCTAGTTAGAATAGTTATTAAATAGTTATTAACTATTTAATAACTACCTAGCTAAAAGAAATACAAAATTACCTGTAAAATAAATCCTAACTTAAGTTACAATTAAACCTAATACTACACTATCATTAAATTAACTAAATAAACTACCTACAAAGAACTACAATGAAATACAATTACATAAACTAACTAAAGTACAAAAAATAAAAAAAGCTAAGTTACAAAAAATAAAAAATTAAGTTACAAACATGTTAAAAATATTACAACAATTTTAAGCTACTTACACCTAATCTAAGCCCCCTAATAAAATAACAAACCCCCCCAAAATAAAAAAAATCCCTACCCTATTCTAAATTACATAAATTTCAAAGCTCTTTTACCTTACCAGCCCTTAAAAGGGCCATTTGTGGGGGCATGCCCCAAAAAGTTCAGCTCTTTTGCCTGTAAAAGAAAAATACAACCCCCCCCCAACATTAAAACCCACCACCCACATACCCCTAATCTAACCCAAACCCCCCTTACAAAAACCTAACACTAATCCCCTGAAGATCATCCTACCTTGAGTCGTCTTCACTCAACCGAGCCACCGATGGAACTGAAGAGGACATCCGGAGCGGAAGAAGTTAATCCTCCAAGCGGCGCTGAAGAAATCTTCCATCCGATGAAGTCATCATCCAGGCGGCGCTGAAGAAGTCTTCAATCCGGCCGATGTCATCTTCAAAGAGGCGCTGAAGAGGTCTTCTATCCGGGCGAAGTCATCTTCCAAGCCGGGTCTTGAATCTTCCTTCCGCCGACGCGGAACCACCTTCTTCACCGACGGACTACGACGAATGACGGCTCCTTTAAGGGACGTCATCCAAGATGGCGTCCCCTCAATTCCGATTGGCTGATAGGATTCTATCAGCCAATCGGAATTAAGGTAGGAAAATCTGATTGGCTGATGGAATCAGCCAATCAGATTCAAGTTCAATCCGATTGGCTGATCCAATCAGCCAATCAGATTGAGCTCGCATTCTATTGGCTGATCGGAACAGCCAATAGAATGCGAGCTCAATCTGATTGGCTGATTCCATCAGCCAATCAGATTTTCCTACCTTAATTCCGATTGGCTGATAGAATCCTATCAGCCAATCGGAATTGAGGGGACGCCATCTTGGATGACGTCCCTTAAAGGAGCCGTCATTCGTCGTAGTCCGTCGGTGAAGAAGGTGGTTCCGCGTCGGCGGAAGGAAGATTCAAGACCCGGCTTGGAAGATGACTTCGCCCGGATAGAAGACCTCTTCAGTGCCTCTTTGAAGATGACATCGGCCGGATCGAAGACTTCTTCAGCGCCGCCTGGATGATGACTTCATCGGATGGAAGATTTCTTCAGCGCCGCTTGGAGGATTAACTTCTTCCGCTCCGGATGTCCTCTTCAGTTCCATCGGTGGCTCGGTTGAGTGAAGACGACTCAAGGTAGGATGATCTTCAGGGGATTAGTGTTAGGTTTTTGTAAGGGGGGTTTGGGTTAGATTAGGGGTATGTGGGTGGTGGGTTTTAATGTTGGGGGGGGTTGTATTTTTCTTTTACAGGCAAAAGAGCTGAACTTTTTGGGGCATGCCCCCACAAATGGCCCTTTTAAGGGCTGGTAAGGTAAAAGAGCTTTGAAATTTATGTAATTTAGAATAGGGTAGGGATTTTTTTTATTTTGGGGGGGTTTGTTATTTTATTAGGGGGCTTAGATTAGGTGTAAGTAGCTTAAAATTGTTGTAATATTTTTAACATGTTTGTAACTTAATTTTTTATTTTTTGTAACTTAGCTTTTTCTATTTTTTGTACTTTAGTTAGTTTATGTAATTGTATTTCATTGTAGTTATTTGTAGGTAGTTTATTTAGTTAATTTAATGATAGTGTAGTATTAGGTTTAATTGTAACTTAAGTTAGGATTTATTTTACAGGTAATTTTGTATTTCTTTTAGCTAGGTAGTTATTAAATAGTTAATAACTATTTAATAACTATTCTAACTAGCTAAAATAAATACAAAGTTACCTGTAAAATAAATATAAATCCTAAAATAGCTACAATGTAATTATTAATTACATTGTAGCTATCTTAGGGTTTATTTTACAGGTAAGTATTTAGTTTTAAATAGGAATAATTTATTAAAGTATAGTGTAGTGTTAGGTGTAATTGTAACTTAGGTTAGTTTTTATTTTACAGGTAAATTTCTCTTTATTTTAGCTAGGTAAGCTATTAAATAGTTAATAACTATTTAATAGTTATTGTACATGGTTAAAATAAATTGAAAGGTACCTGTAAAATAAATATAAATCCTAAAATAGCTAGAATATAATTATTATTTATATTGTAGCTATATTAGGGTTTATTTTATAAGTAAGTATTTAGTTTTAAATAGGATTCATTTAGTTAATAAGAGTTAATTTATTTAGATGTATTTAATTAATATTTAAGTTAGGGGGGCGTTATGGTTAGGGTTAGACTTAGGTTTAGGGGTTAATCATTTTATTACAGTGGCGGCGGCGTAGTGGGGGGCAGGATAGGGGTTAATAAATTTATTATAGGTTGCGGCGGGTTCATGGAGCGGCGGTTTAGGGGTTAAACTATTTATTTAGTTGCGGAGATGTGCGGGATCAGCAGGATAGGGGTTAATAACTTTATTATAGAGGGCGGCGGTATAGGGGGGGCAGGATAGGGGTTACTGGGTATAATGTAGGTGGCGGCTGTGTCCGGGAGCGGCGGTTTAGGGGTTACTACATTTTTAATAGTTGCGGCGGGGTCTAGGAGTGGCGGTTTAGGGGTTAATAACTTTATTTAGTTGCGGGGGGCTCCGGGGGCGCCGGTATAGGGGGTAGAACAGTGCAGTTTAGTGTGAGTGCTTAGTGACAGGCTAGCAATAAAGCTGGGAAAAAGCCGAAGGGCAGCGAGATCGGATGAGTGATAACTGTCACAGTCCGCTGCTCATCGCCCCGCGGCTTTTTGACAGCTTTATTTGATAACTTAGGTGAACGTATTCAAGGTCCGCGGTGGCGAAGGTAGGCGAGCTTAGGCGGACGTATTGGGCCGGCGAAGCCAGAAAAGTAGACGGCTTGATAACTAGCCCCCTTTATCTTAACGAGGTATTATTTAGTTAATAATTGTAAATCTAATTTAGCTCTTTTTTAATTATGTTAAAGTTTGGGGGTGTTAGGGTTATTTTAGGGTTAGGTTTAGGGGTTAATATTTTAATTTAGGTTGTTGCGATGTGGGAGGCTGGTGGTTTAGGGGTTAATAGGTTTATTAAGTGGTAGTGATGTGGGAGGCCAGAGGTTTAGGGATTAATAACTTTATTTAGTTGCGGCAATGTTGGGGAGCGGCGGAATAGGGATTAATAACTTTAATATAGTGTGGTCGGTGTTGGGGAGTGGCGGAATAGGGATTAATAACTTTAATATAGTGTGGACGATGTTGGGGAGCGGCGGAATAGGGATTAATAACTTTAATATAGTGTGGACGATGTTGGGGAGCGGTGGAATAGGGGTTAATAACTTTAATATAGTGTGGACGATGTTGGGGTGCGGCGGAATAGGGGTTAATAACTTTAGTATTGTGGTGGCGATATCGGAAGCGGCAGATTAGGAGTTAATAACTTTATTTAGGTGTCAGCAATATCGGGAGTGGCAGATTAGGGGTTAATAACTGTAGTCAGGTGTCGGGGGCAGCAGATTAGGGGTGTTTAGACGTAGGGTTTATGTTAGGGTGTTAGGTTTAAACTGTATTTTCTTTTTCCCCATAGATATCAATGGGGCTACGTTACAGAGCTTTTCTTTCTGAGATCTCAGGTGTTAGACTTTTTTTCTGACCCGCTCTCCCCTTGATGTCTATGGGGAAAGCGAGCACGTCAAAACAGCGCTTGGTTTTGGTGCGGAATGGAGCTTAGAAGCACCATATCGCCCGCACAAGCCGGATTTTTAAAAATTGGTAATGGCAGAGCTATACGGGATTAAATAACGCCACTTTTGTTGCGTTCATTAATTTCCCTATAGCGCTTAAAAGTTGTAATCTAGGCGTTAGTATTTTATTCAGACTACAAGCATGCCTATATTCATTCCCATGGCACAGGATGGATTGAAATGGCTGGGACACAGACTTTACTCTCCTAATGACAACCAAACCCACAGTCATTGCATTCCAGTATTAGTTACAAGCCCTGCAAGATGGCAGCCATTTTGTGGTGGGAGGAGTTTTCTTGCAGGGACTGCTAAATAGTGATGCAAACAGACTGTGCAATGGGCATAGATATAGGCACTACTAGTACCACCAGTTCCTCTGTAAGTTTTCTTTATTTGTAAGACACAAGAACAGATTCCAATAACTCTGCATGCCCCTCATGGGCAGCACTATTACACACTTATGTTCTTCCTCTTCTGGAGGTTTGACAGCCATTTTCACCCAGCCTTGTACTCTGCCCCGCTATCTATATGCTGCTCCTTTGCACTGCGTCTTGAATATAAAGACCTCAAAAAGTAAGGAGTGATATTAAATGCCTGTCCCTTTAAAATGCATACTGCTTCCTATGGCTCTTTTCGTTTCATCAGCCTGTCCGTGCATTGGCTCCTGTAACTGTCAAGGGGTCTGTCAGTCCAGTCTTTTCTGCAAATTACTGACCTGGTCTTTTCCAATCACCTGTCCTGTCTACAATTTTCTTAACCAGTCTGTTCTAAGAGCCTGTCCTGTTTAGTCTACAAGTTGCTTACTTGGCCTGTTTTTGAGTAATAGATTGTGAAAATCCAGTTTCGCTTCACATTGCTGACTCATTGTCTGTCCCAGACTACACAACTGCCAGGCCCAGTCTGGCTCTTCAGATTCTTATCCCGGCTATTCCAGAATATAAGAAGGCCAAATCCTGTCTAGTCTGCTTCTGTCAAATTATGGTCATCACCTCTGGCGCAGTCGTCAAATACTAAGTAAAGGTGTGTCAGGTAGCTCATTGTTTTCATCTCCTTCTCCCTCCTAGACCCAACTCCAGGTATAACAGCAACAGAAGATAAGGGACCGCAGGTGTCATGTATTCGATCTGTAGATCATATATGGACATGGAGCTGGTGTAATGAGGCAAAACTGAGTCAAAAAAGAGAAAGGATACTTTCTCACAATCAATGGTGTTTTCTACAGAATACTCCTCACACTTTACTGAAGTTTGTAATATTTTAAAATGTAATTTGTTTTTTTCTGAAGGGGGATGAGACATTATCCCCATTGATAGAACAAATTAAATTTGTACCAAGAAAGGCTCCAATTTTAGGAAACAAGTTGGCGCCAAGCTTAGTGGTCAGTAATTCAAACAAAAGGATATCAAATTGGCTAGACAGAAAAGGAATTTTTTAATGTCTGACATCTAACTGTGGCACTTGTGAAGTTATTTCCAGAGGAGATTTATTCAATAGCACCTCAACAGGGCTGAGTTATAGATTAAATCACTATGCTAATTGTTCATCCACGTTTGTGGTCTACTTATTAGAGTGCAATTTCTGTGGGGCCCAATATGTTGGTCAGACCTCTCGCACATTAAGAACTAGAATTGGGGAACATAGGAGAGATGTGAAGAATTATGTAAAAACCTCCAGTTTGGCCAATCATTTTAATTGGCTACACTTTATTAATATCTCCAACTTTGGTGTCAAGGTAATTGATCTTGCATTACTGCCACCTAGAGGTGGCAGTACATGCAAGATCCTTATGTAAAAGGAACTGTATTGGATCTTCATGCTGAATACTAGAGAACCGCATGGTTTGAATAAAGAGTGGGATATAAGTTTTTTCATAGATTCGTTTTATTAGGTTTATATATGTTTATATGAAAGAATTTTTCACATGAAATTAATTTTATACTTATTTTCAGTGCACCTATTATTGCATGTTTTAGCTATCTTGCAGGTTTCTAAGATTTTGCCACACTCTTTAAAGTTTGATTCAGCTAGCCGTATTGTGAAGGTAGCGTTTTTTGTTGAATCTATATAGTATTTAACATCAGATAATCCATTAGAATAACATATAGAATTAATAGCCCTGAGACTCCTATTAGATAGGCACACGAAGGGGCCCCCATATGACCTGTAAATTATCACATATTGCATGCGTTGTGGCTATGCTTTTTGCTTACATGTTTTAATAATTAATATTCAAAAGGATGTG
This sequence comes from Bombina bombina, assembly GCF_027579735.1. Classification (NCBI taxonomy): domain Eukaryota; kingdom Metazoa; phylum Chordata; class Amphibia; order Anura; family Bombinatoridae; genus Bombina; species Bombina bombina. The sequence goes on from NC_069508.1 coordinate 204,063,075, forward strand.
TTCATATTAGACACAGTTATTTTTATGTAAGGAGTCATATTTACATCGTCAGGTTGCTATTATTTGTGAGAACATTATTCCTAGGTCCCTGTATAATGTGTTTCCAACCACATCGTTCACTGAATTAATTGTGGCAGATTTACCCTTTTATATTGCTACTTTGTTACTGTTTGCATTATGTTTTCTTTTTTCTTTCTCTTTTTATCATATTCCGGTTAATACAAAATCCTTTTGATTGGTTTTCTCTTATAACACGTTGTCAGTATATCTGCTTCACCACTCCCAGATACGTGTTCTCAATCGTGATTGGGGTGCAGAGGTATATATTCTTGTGTTGCATACTCACCTGTCATCCTATGAATAAGTGCCGCACGGCACGAAATGCGTAAGGACACGCCCCCTATTGCCTCCACTGCACTGTGTGTTTGTGTATCTTCATATGTATATCTGCAAAAAACATCAGTTTTTTGCAGATATCAAGAGTGCTGCCTTTTCTTTTTTATTGCTATTAGTTACCTCTGAGTAATATGTATATTGCTAAAAGTTACCACTGAGTAACATGTATATTGCTATTAGTTACCACTGAGTAATATGTATATTGCTAATAGTTACCACTGAGTAATATGTATATTGCTATTAGTTACCACTGAGTAAGATGCATATTGCTATTAGTTACCTCTGAGTAATGTGTATATTGCTATTAGTTACTACTGAGTAATATGTATATTGCTATTAGTTACCTCTGAGTAATATGTATATTGCTATTAGTTACCACTGAGTAATATGTATATTGCTATTAGTTACCTCTGATTAATATGTATATTGCTATTAGTTACCACTGAGTAATATGTATATTGCTATTAGTTACCACTGAGTAAAATGCATATTGCTATTAGTTACCACTGAGTAATATGTATATTGCTATTAGTTACCACTGAGCAATATGTATATTGCTATTAGTTAACTCTGAGTAATATGTATATTGCTATTAGTTACCACTGAGTAATACGTATATTGCTATTAGTTACTACTGAGTAATATGTATATTGCTATTAGTTACCTTTGAGTAATATGTATATTGCTATTAGTTACCACTGAGTAATATGTATATTGCTAATAGTTAGCACTGAGTAACATGTATATTGCTATTAGTTACCTCTGAGTAATATGTATATTGCTATAAGTTACCACTGAGTAATATGTATATTGGTATTGGTTACCTCTGAGTAACATGTATATTGCTATTAGTTACCACTGAGTAACATATATATTGCTATTAGTTACCACTGAGTAATATATATTATTGCTATTGGTTACCTCTTAGTAATATGTATATTGCTATTAGTACTGAGTAACATGTATATTGCTATTAGTTACCTCTGAGTAATATGTATATTGCTATTAGTTACCACTGAGTAATATGTATATTGCTATTAGTTACCACTGAGTAACATGTATATTGCTATTAGTTAGTACTGAGTAACATGTATATTGCTATTAGTTACCTCTGAGTAATATGTATATTGCTATTAGTTACCACTGAGTAATATGTATATTGCTATTAGTTACCACTGAGTAATATGTATATTGCTATTAGTTAGTACTGAGTAGCATGTATAAAATTGCTGTTAGTTACCACTGAGTAATATGTATATTGCTATTAGTTAGTACTGAGTAACATGTATATTGCTATTAGTTACCACTGAGTAATATGTATATTGCTATTAGTTTGCACTGAGTAATATGTATATTGCTATTAGTTACCACTGAGTAATATGTATATTGCTATTAGTTAGCACTGAGTAACATGTATATTGCTATTAGTTAGTACTGAGTAACATGTATATTGCTATTAGTTAGCACTGAGTAACATGTATATTGCTATTAGTTAGTACTGCGTAACATGTATATTGCTATTAATTAGTACTGAGTAACATGTATATTGCTATTAGTTACCACTGAGTAATATATATTATTGCTATTTTTTACCTCTGAGTAACATGTATTTTGCTATTAGTTAGCACTGAGTAATATATATATTGCTATTAGTTACCACTGAGTAACATGTATATTGCTATTAGTTACCTCTGAGTAATATATATTATTGCTATTAGTTAGTACTGAGTAACATGTATATTGCTATTAGTTAGTACTGAGTAACATGTATATTGCTATTAGTTTGCACTGAATAATATGTATATTGCTATTAGTTACCACTGAGTAATATGTATATTGCTATTAGCTACCACTGAGTAATATGTATATTGCTATTAGTTAGCACTGAGTAATATGTATATTGCTATTAGTTACCACTGAGTAACATGTATATTGCTAATAGTTACCACTGAGTAACATGTATATTGCTATTAGTTACCACTGAGTGACATGTATATTGCTATTAGTTACCTCTGAGTAATATGTATATTGCTATTAGTTACCACTGAGTAATATGTATATTGCTATTAGTTACCACTGAGTAACATGTATATTGCTATTACTTACCACTGAGTAATATGTATATTGCTATTAGTTACCACTGAGTAATATGTATATTGCTATTAGTTACCGCTGAGTAACATGTATATTGCTATTAGTTACCACTGAGTAATATGTATATTGCTATTAGTTACCACTGAGCAATATGTATATTGCTATTAGTTACCTCTGAGTAATATGTATATTGCTATTAGTTAGCACTGAGTAATATGTATATTGCTATTAGTTACTACTGAGTAATATGTATATTGCTATTAGTTACCACTGAGTAATATGTATATTGCTATTAGTTACCACTGAGTAATATGTGTATTGCTATTAGTTACCACTGAGTAAAATGCATATTGCTATTAGTTACCACTGAGTAATATGTATATTGCTATTAGTTACCACTGAGCAATATGTATATTGCTATTAGTTACCTCTGAGTAATATGTATATTGCTATTAGTTACCACTGAGTAATACGTATATTGCTATTAGTTACTACTGAGTAATATGTATATTGCTATTAGTTACCTTTGAGTAATATGTATATTGCTATTAGTTACCACTGAGTAATATGTATATTGCTAATAGTTAGCACTGAGTAACATGTATATTGCTATTAGTTACCTCTGAGTAATATGTATATTGCTATAAGTTACCACTGAGTAATATGTATATTGCTATTGGTTACCTCTGAGTAACATGTATATTGCTATTAGTTACCACTGAGTAACATATATATTGCTATTAGTTACCACTGAGTAATACGTGTATTGCTATTAGTTACCACTGAGTAATATGTATATTGCTATTGATTACCTCTGAGTAACATGTATATTGCTATTAGTTACCACTGAGTAATATATATTATTGTTATTGGTTACCTCTTAGTAATATGTATATTGCTATTAGTACTGAGTAACATGTATATTGCTATTAGTTACCTCTGAGTAATATGTATATTGCTATTAGTTACCACTGAGTAATATGTATATTGCTATTAGTTACCACTGAGTAACATGTATATTGCTATTAGTTAGTACTGAGTAACATGTATATTGCTATTAGTTACCTCTGAGTAATATGTATATTGCTATTAGTTACCACTGAGTAATATGCATATTGCTATTAGTTACCACTGAGTAATATGTATATTGCTATTAGTTAGTACTGAGTAACATGTATAAAATTGCTATTAATTACCACTGAGTAATATGTATATTGCTATTAGTTAGTACTGAGTAACATGTATATTGCTATTAGTTACCACTGAGTAATATGTATATTGCTATTAGTTTGCACTGAGTAATATGTATATTGCTATTAGTTACCACTGAGTAATATGTATATTGCTATTAGCTACCACTGAGTAACATGTATATTGCTATTAGTTAGTACTGAGTAACATGTATATTGCTATTAGTTTGCACTGAGTAATATGTATATTGCTATTAGTTACCACTGAGTAACATGTATATTGCTATTAGTACTGAGTAATATGCATATTGCTATTAGTTAGTACTGAGTAATATGTATATTGCTATTGGTTACCTCTGAGTAATATGTATATTGCTATTAGTTAGCACTGAGTAATATGTATATTGCTATTAGTTAGTACTGAGTAATATGTATATTGCTATTAGTTAGTACTGAGTAATATGTATATTGCTATTGGTTAGTACTGAGTAACATGTATATTGCTGTTAGTTAGTACTGAGTAATATGTATATTGCTATTGGTTACCTCTGAGTAATATTTATATTGCTATTAGTTAGTACTGAGTAATATGTATATTGCTATTAGTTAGTACTGAGTAATATGTATATTGCTATTGGTTACCTCTGAGTAATATGTATATTGCTATTAGTTAGTAGTGAGTAATATGTATATTGCTATTAGTTAGTACTGAGTAATATGTATATTGCTATTAGTTAGTAGTGAGTAATATGTATATTGCTATTGGTTACCTCTGAGTAATATGTATATTGCTATTAGTTAGTACTGAGTAATATGTATATTGCTATTAGTTAGTACTGAGTAATATGTATATTGCTATTGGTTACCTCTGAGTAATATGTATATTGCTATTAGTTAGTAGTGAGTAATATGTATATTGCTATTAGTTATTACTGAGTAATATGTATATTGCTATTAGTTAGTAGTGAGTAATATGTATATTGCTATTAGTTAGTACTGAGTAATATGTATATTGCTATTAGTACTGAGTAATATGTATATTGCTATTAGTTAGTACTGAGTAATATGTATATTGCTATTAGTTAGTAGTGAGTAATATGTATATTGCTATTAGTTATTACTGAGTAATATGTATATTGCTATTAGTTAGTACTGAGTAATATGTATATTGCTATTGGTTAGTACTGAGTAATATGTATATTGCTATTAGTTAGTAGTGAGTAATATGTATATTGCTATTAGTTATTACTGAGTAATATGTATATTGCTATTGGTTAGTACTGAGTAATATGTATATTGCTATTAGTTAGTACTGAGTAACATGTATATTGCTATTGGTTAGTACTGAGTAATATGTATATTGCTATTAGTTAGTACTGAGTAATATGTATATTGCTATTAGTTAGTACTGAGTAATATGTATATTGCTATTGGTTAGTACTGAGTAATATGTATATTGCTATTAGTTAGTACTGAGTAATATGTATATTGCTATTAGTTAGTACTGAGTAATATGTATATTGCTATTGGTTAGTACTGAGTAACATGTATATTGCTATTAGTTAGTACTGAGTAATATGTATATTGCTATTAGTTAGTACTGAGTAATATGTATATTGCTATTGGTTAGTACTGAGTAATATGTATATTGCTATTAGTTAGTACTGAGTAATATGTATATTGCTATTAGTTAGTACTGAGTAACATGTATATTGCTATTAGTTAGTACTGAGTAATATGTATATTGCTATTAGTTAGTACTGAGTAATATGTATATTGCTATTAGTTAGTACTGAGTAACATGTATATTGCTATTAGTTAGTACTGAGTAATATGTATATTGCTATTAGTTAGTACTGAGTAATATGTATATTGCTATTAGTTAGCACTGAGTAATATGTATATGGGGAGCCCCAGAAAATGTGTACACTGGGGCCAATTATTCATCAGTTCCGCTAGTGTAATAGCCCCTTTAATTGTTGAGCACTTTGATATTTAGTTAGTACCTCAGTATTATTGAAAAGAGCTGCAATTCGTTTTAAAATGATTTGCTTGGCCATTTTCCTGCATGAGCTGATAAATTGTGGCGATAAATTTGTGACTGAGATTTATGCAACACTAAGTCATGGTACAGCTTGTGGGCAGCAATCAGAAACTCACAAAAATACCATCTGCAGCCTTTTACAATTTCCCTGGATTATCTTAAAATGGTTCACCTTTATCAAATGACTCTTAATAATGATTTTTATACCTGTGCTGGCTGTCTCTCCAACGTTCATAGTGTGACTTTATATGCGCAAGATCATTTATAGATCATTTAACTGTAATTTTGAGGAAACATTTCATAGAAAAGCATTGAATTATGCAATACTTTTCGGAGAAAAACAGAGAGTTGGAAAGTAATAAGAATTAACATATTTTACCTTTCTATGTTTTTTTTAAAACTTTATTTATTTATTTCAGGACAGATCAGAAGCTGCATAACTTGAGTAAATGAGTGGCTTCTTATATATACCGCCCCTTACTGACACAGGAGTGTAATGTAAGTCTGTAGCTGACAATCCTTTAGCATGTGGATCACTAGAGTAAGAGGGGAAATACATTTGGACAATATGATGTTTTACTTTATAAAGAGACACGTATACACTTGTTTAAAGGGACTGTCTAGTCAAAAATAAACTTTAATGATTCAGGTAGAGCATGTCATTTTAAACAACTTTCCAATTTACTTTTATCATCAATTTTGCTTTGTTCTCTTGGAATTCTTAGTTGAAAGCTAAACCTAGGTAGGCTCATAAGCCCTTGATGGCCACCTCTTATTTTGTTTTCACAGCTAGAGGGTGTTACTTCATGTTCTCATTTACAAAACATTGTGCTGACGCCTGTGCAGTTACTTATGAGTCAGCACTGATTGGCTAAAATGCAAGTTTGTCAAGAGAACTGAGATAAGGAGGCAGTGTTCAGAGGCTTAGATACAAGATGATTACAGAGGTAAAAAGTATATTTCTATAACAGTGTTGGTTTTGCAAAACTAGGGAATGGGTAATAAAGAGATTATCTATCTTTTAAACAATAAACATTTAAAAGAAATGCAAAATAATAAGTCAGAGATATTTTGTTTTTAAATTCCCAGACTAGAAGCACCACAGCTAAGTGCTTTTTATGCCCCAGATTACATCAGTTTTATACGGGGGTGGAGCTTGATGCCGGTTAAGGCTGCCTATCACTAGACCGCCTGAACACAAGACAGAAAACATCAGTTACCTGGAAACTGCTAAGCTCACTCTGCTTAAATTGAAGGTAAAGTAAATAATTACACATATCAAGCCAAATAAATATAACTTTCATTCATCAAATTTTCTAAATCTTTATATTACCTGAGATATGTTATATTATAGTCATGCATTCGGCTATCCGAAAATCAACCCGTAACATTTATTTTTTTTATAAACAACGATCACGTTGTTCAGCCATCCGATTGATTCTTTGACCATTAGGCGGCCGTCAAATTTTGTCATCATCAGATGACTCTAGATGCGCATGCGTAACATATTCTACTTTGCATTTGCCAAGAGCGCGCGTCCACGTTTCACGCATGCACAGTATAAACTTGATTTTGTAGGCATAGTTGGAACAGCAGAGGATCACTGTGAAAAAATGATGCGCATGCGCGGTTATTCAGTGCTCGATGTGCACGAGCTTAGTAGACACGTATAGAGCGGGTGGAACCGCTCTATACGTCACAGTATCAGAAACCCGGAAATGGTGGATGGGAGGAGAATATGCAGGGAACGGTAAGAAAACTATAGTTAGAAAAATACATAAATAAATAAAAAATAAATAAAAAAACAAACCTAGCAACTGGATTTCAGTTAGTAAAAGGATCATAAATACGATTGATGGATAACAAAACTTTACCTTCACTTTAAGATCGCCGACTTATAGAGCGTCCGGTGCTTTAGTTTGCTACTAGAGTAAGTGAAGTGGAGTGGGCCACAGCAATATCCTTCAGAGGTTTTTGGGGCAGGAATGACAGCCGTACATTGCTCCAACTCATGATAAGAGTAGATCCTCTGCTCCCCAAGTGTTATTTGCACAGTACTTGCACAATCTGAAACAAACTCGCCAACTTTCATTTAGCAAGATAAACTAGTGAGACCTTCAGGCATAGGGCCCTATTTATCATTGTGTCAATCTCGACGCATTCGCTGGAGTCAGTACGCTCGCCAGACATTGCCAGACATCACTGCCACAAATCTACATACGACGGCCTTATTTATTAAAAAGTCTGTCAAAAACACGCACATCAAGTACGGCACGATTAGCATTGGACTGTTGATAAATAAGAATCATCGATGTTGCGGATATTCTGTATTTTCAAACTTTATTTATACCATTTCATTACTGTCCATGAACAAGCACATTTCTCTAAAGCTAATCTTTTATGTTTCATCTGTTAATGTCCAAGAAATAGCTTCATTTATACCTGAACAAACAATAATATCTAATAGATAGTTATTTTCTATGTATTTGTTATACCAAAAACTGGTATATGATATTTTCACATAAATTAATGTGTATTTATATTTCTAAAAATCATGATATGCCTATTTCATGTTTTCTTCTTTTTTTAAATGATTATTAATGCTAGAATTTGTACATATATCTTTGCACATACTTGTGTATATATATGTATATATATATATATATATATATATATTTATATGTGTTACGTCAGAAATCTTTTGCAAACATATTTACATGTCCCTAAATTCCTTTTTTTTTGTTCTAAATAATGTTGTCTTTCATATCTCTGTGTTTATTTATACCACTATATGAGTGTAAATGTATTATTATTCTGAGCAGGAATAATTGTGAATATAACATGTAATCAGGGTATCATGTATTTATTTGCAATCAATAGATATTTTAAGAGCTGGGCCAGTTTTCTCTTTGCACCTGTGTCACCCTTCCTGATTGCAGTCTAATTTTAAACACCACCCCTACACAGGTGTTATAAAATGGACTGGCATATAAAATGACATTTCTTAATAAAAATGAAATTCAAGAGAAGGAAGAAAAACACTGAAAATAGCATGGCAGTAAAGAGGTAATTTTAATTTCTGCTGTATCTGATTCATGACAGTTTAATGTTAGGTAGCTATCAATTTAAGATTCTAGTGAATCAAACATCATTCAATTATTAAAATCATTGTCAGAAATATTACACTGTGTGGCCTAATGTCATCATGAATGTTTATCTTTAATACTAATTTCACATATACATACTTTCAAAGTATAATACACAATGTAACAAATGGCACTTACAAGTTCTGATGAGTGATCAATGACTCAAGTTTCGAGCAATTTGATTCGTTAGTGATAGTAGAAAATTTATATTTCAATCAGATTGACTGATTTCATTACTCACATGATTATGCATTCACCAATAAGAAGTTGTGGAAACCTTTACTAGTTTGTGGGTTGTTTAGGAGATTGAGTATTGCGTCAAATTTGGTGCAAAAAGTGTTGCATCACATTTGGTGCGAAGTGGAGAGTGGGACTTCATTTTTATCCCTATATCTACTAGTGCACCAAATTTCAAGCAATAATATTGTTTGATTTAGAAAGGGTATACAATTTTAATAACGTTTCTAATTTACTTTTATTATCTAATATGCTTCATTGTCTTGCAGCATTGAACATAACCTTTCTGTGTTTTTAGACTCCCCTTGATTTCTATGACATTTGTGGCCTCAAGGGTGGCGGTTTGAATGATAGTTACGCTGCGTCGGAATTGACGCGAGCGTACCTGTTGAATGTTTGATAAATTGGCAAGAGGGTCAAATGGAGTTGAATGTGACGATGGATGTTCATTATTTTGCTCGAATAACACAAGCATTGATCTGCGTCAGATTGATATAGTGGGAGCGTATATTACGTCACATATTTCAACATTTGATGATCTTGACACTTTGGTAACTAGGGCGGATCAACTTTGCATCTAATTTGACGCAAACTTCCAGGGCATTATCATTTGAAGCTTTGATAATTGGCCCCATAATGTTCTCAGAGAATACAAGACTTGTACAAAAACTTTAGCCCACTTTCAGCCTATTTATCAAGGCTACAAGATTCATTTTACAATAGAAAAATAAAGTACACTTTGTATTTTGCACTTTTCATTAAGCTTTTAACTTTGCATTTTGAAACTATTTTGTGCATTAAGTAAAATGTTACCTGTGTAGTTTAAATACGATGTTACATTGTAAATTCACATATTGATGCACATTTTTAATATGAATGGTAATGAATATTATTAAAACATAATTTGATTGATATTTTGACATTGTATTTTCAACATGCTTTTTAATATGACTATATTGTAATGCATTTGTCTGTCATTCTCATTCACAAATTTAGATTTTGGGGAATATCTATCAAGCCGTCAACTGTGTTGCATGCGCCGGCATCAATACACTCGCCTAACATTGTGGCCGCGTATCTCAATACGCTCTCCTTAGTTATGAAAAAAGCCAGCAAAAAGACGCGCACCAAGTATGGGGTAATGAGCATCGGACTGTTGTTAACTAACAGTCATCGATCTCGCCTCTATTCGACTTTTTGCCAACTTTATTTATACTCTGTCACTAAACGTAGCCACTATACTAAAATGTTTAACCCCTATCCCGCTGCTCCCCGATCCCGCCACAACCTAAATAAAGTTATTAACCCCTATCCCGCCGATCCCCGACCCTGCCGCAACCTTAAAAAGTTATTAACCCATATTACGCCATGCTCCACAACACCGCCACAACCTAAATAAAAGTATTAACCCCTATTCGGCCACTTCCCGACCCTGCCGCAAACTAAATAATAAAAGTATTAACCCCTAAACATCTGGCCTCCCACATCACTACCACTAACTAAACCTATTAACCCCTAAACCATCAGCCCCCCACATCACCATAAATTAAATTAAGCTATTAACCCATAAACCTAAGAACCCGCTAACTTTAAATTAAAATTACAACACCCTTATCTTCAAATAAATTTAAACTTACCTGTAGAATTAAAAAAACTATTTTAAAATATTAATTAACCTACCCTAACTATTATACTACAATTAAATTAAACTACCAATTAAATTAACTAAATTACATATTAAAAAATCTAACTGTACTCAAATTAATTAAATATACAATTAAACATTATTAAAAGTACTAAATTACAGAAAAATAAAAACACTAAGTTACAAAACAAAACAAAACACTAAATTACAAAAAATAAAAAAACATTATCAAAAATAAAAAATAGATACACCTAATCTAATAGCCCTATCAAAATACCCCTCCCAAATAAAAAAACCTAGCCTACATTAAACTACCAATGGCCCTTAAAAGGGCCTTTTGTGGGGCATTGCCCCAAATAAATTGGCTATTTTACCTGAAAAAAAAATGCAAACACCCCCAACAGTAAAACCCACCACCCAACCCCACCATATAAAAAACCTATCTAAAATAACCTAAGCTCCCCATTGCCCTGAAAAGCGCATTTGTATGGGCATCGCCTTTAAAAGGGCATTTAGCTCTTTTACATGCCCAGACCCTAATCTAAAAATAAAACCCACCCATAAAACCCTTAAATAAAGCTAACACTAACCCCGATGATCCACTTACAGTTATTGAAGTCCCACTTGAAGGATCCATCCAGCCGGCAAGAAGTCTTCATCCAGACGGCCTCTTCGATCTTCATCCAGCCGGCAAAGTCCTCATCCAGGTGGCAAGAAGTCTTCATCCAGACGGCATCTTTTATCTTCATCCATCCGGCGCGGAGCGGGTCCATCCTGAAGACATCCGGCGCGGAGCATCCTCTTCATACGGTCGCCGCCGTAAACTGGAACTTCAATGCACGTGACGTCATCCAAGATGGCGTCCCTTGCATTCCTATTGACTTGGATCTTTTTTTAAAGAGTTAAGAGCTTTAGAGAATTGAGCCCTATATGTAGTCAATTGCTAGTTCAAAATCAAGGCCAATATGCTTTCAGGGTCAAGGCAAAGAAAGTAAAAAAACTAGTCCTAGATAAAGGTTAAATATTCCCATTTAAAGGTTTTCCACAGAGAAACAAGGTGCCCTCTCAGACAAATCTCTTTGCACAGAAAAAGGGAAATCATGACCAGTAAATTTCAAAGGTTCCTCTCTGTCTGTATTCTGGCAGGTTTTATCTTATCATAGTCTTCAAAATGACAAACCTTACACAAAGAAACAAATCAGATTAATAGTTACATCTAAAAAAAATGCTCAGAAATTATTTGTTCGAAAGATTCAGGAGACTTCCTGTTGCAGTGGATACAAAAGATGCAGCTGGCGAATTAAAGGGACAGTATACACTCATTTTCATATAACTGCATGTAATAGACACTACTATAAAGAACAAAATGCCCAGATACTGATATAAAAATCCATGATAAAACGGTTTAAATACTAGAAACTCTCAGTTTAGCTCTGTTGAAAAGTTATCTGGAAAGCCCATTGCAAGTGGGAAATAAGACACTCCCCCCTCCTTCTTTTGCATATGAAAAGACCCTTTACACAAACAGTAGGTAGCTGACTGTATTCACATCAAAAGCTAGAGTAGGTAGCTGACGGTATTCACATCAAACTTTGGGGCTTGGTTAGGAATCTGAAAATCAGAGCAATTTTTTTTAAAAATAAGCAACAATATGCATTTTTTAGAAAATCAAACTTTATGGGCTATATAAATAGATCATCTACAAAACATATATGCAAAGAAAAAAATGATTGTATAATGTCTCTTTAAGTAAAAAGTAAGTGCACCCTTCTGACTAGTTTTCTTGCCCTTAACCAGGTTCGAACTATACATAAAACTTAGTATGAAGAACAACAGGATATACATACAACTTAGTATGAAGAACAAGAGGATATACATAAAACTTAGTATGAAGAACAACAGGATATACATAAAACTTAGTATGAAGAACAACAGGATATACATAAAACTTAGTATGAAGAACAACAGGATATACATAAAACTTAGTATGAAGAACAACAGGATATACATAAAACTTAGTATGAAGAACAACAGGATATACATAAAACTTAGTATGAAGAACAACAGGATATACATAAAACTTAGTATGAAGAACAACAGGATATACATAAAACTTAGTATGAAGAACAACAGGATATACATAAAACTTAGTATGAAGAACAACTGGATATACATAAAACTTAGTATGAAGAACAACAGGATATACATAAAACTTAGTATGAAGAACAACAGGATATACATAAAACTTAGTATGAAGAACAACAGGATATACATAAAACTTAGTATGAAGAACAACAGGATATACATAAAACTTAGTATGAAGAACAACAGGATATACATAAAACTTAGTATGAAGAACAACTGGATATACATAAAACTTAGTATGAAGAACAACAGGATATACATAAAACTTAGTATGAAGAACAACAGGATATACATAAAACTTAGTATGAAGAACAACAGGATATACATAAAACTTAGTATGAAGAACAACAGGATATGCATAAAACTTAGTATGAAGAACAAAAGGATATACATAAAACTTAGTATGAAGAACAGCAGGATATACATAAAACTTAGTATGAAGAACAACAGGATATACATAAAACTTAGTATGAAGAACAGCAGGATATGCATAAAACTTAGTATGAAGAACAACAGGATATACATAAAACTTAGTATGAAGAACAACAGGATATACATAAAACTTAGTATGAAGAACAACAGGATATGCATAAAACTTAGTATGAAGAACAACAGGATATACATAAAACTTAGTATGAAGAACAACAGGATATACATAAAACTTAGTATGAAGAACAAAAGGATATACATAAAACTTAGTATGAAGAACAACAGGATATACATAAAACTTAGTATGAAGAACAACAGGATATACATAAAACTTAGTATGAAGAACAGCAGGATATACATAAAACTTAGTATGAAGAACAACAGGATATACATAAAACTTAGTATGAAGAACAGCAGGATATACATACAACTTAGTATGAAGAACAACTGGATATACATAAAACTTAGTATGAAGAACAACAGGATATACATAAAACTTAGTATGAAGAACAACAGGATATGCATAAAACTTAGTATGAAGAACAACAGGATATACATAAAACTTAGTATGAAGAACAACAGGATATGCATAAAACTTAGTATGAAGAACAGCAGGATATACATAAAACTTAGTATGAAGAACAGCAGGATATACATAAAACTTAGTATGAAGAACAACAGGATATACATAAAACTTAGTATGAAGAACAGCAGGATATGCATAAAACTTAGTATGAAGAACAACAGGATATACATAAAACTTAGTATGAAGAACAACAGGATATACATAAAACTTAGTATGAAGAACAACAGGATATGCATAAAACTTAGTATGAAGAACAACAGGATATACATAAAACTTAGTATGAAGAACAACAGGATATACATAAAACTTAGCTACATTTGAATACATGTAGAGAAACCAATGATATTCTAGAACATCCAATTCATCAAACTCTATAGCAATTGATAGGGAGCATAGTAGGAATTCAAAACCGAAGCCACTGCCAAGACAAATTGCTGAGATGTCAGGATGACTGGTCATCTAAAATACGAAAGGGCACAGAACAAGCACCTGTTGAGTACACTCATGAGTCATAATAGAAGATGCCCCTTGTGACATATATGCACATATCATGAAGGAAAAGACTCTTAGATACTGAACTATAGATCTCAGGCAAGAACTGGGGAGATCAGCTTTAAGAGTGACCACTCAAGAAGGCACTGAAAAACAAAGCCCAGAATGTCAACAGTTAGTATTTCAGTGATTATTCTGATTGTTATATTATTTCACACATGTATCAAATATGTAAAATTCTGTGAATGAAAAGAAAGGATAAAAAAACAAAAACTCATTAGCAAACAGAGATGAGCACAATACAAAAATTGTCACTCAGACACATTAATGAATTAGAGTTATTTTTTACTATTATGGCCCTTTAAGCTACAAAAGTATAAAATATGAATATTTATATGTATATATAATATGTAAACTAATATATATTTTTAAGAAGTAACACATAGATTCTATTTTAAAAAGCTCATGTAAAAATGAGTAGAAACAATAAACAATGGGGGCCAACACAATCCTTTTAGAAAAATTATCTAATCTTTTTTTTACAGAAAACCTCTATTAATGTCTATGGAGATTTTGGTAGATAAATAATTTGATACATTTTTCTAAAGGATTGTGACTGATCCCCTATGTTTTAATTCCATGTAATGATTTATGCTTAAAGGGACAGTCTACTCCAGAATTATTATTGTTTAAAAAGATAGATAATACCTTTATTACCCATTCCCCAGTTTTGCATAAACTACAGTTATATTAATACACTTTTTACCTCTGTGATTACCCTGTATCTAACCCTCTGCAGACTGTCCCCTTATCTCAGTTATATTAATATACGTTTTACCTCTGTGATTACCCTGTATCTAACCCTCTGCAGACTGCCCCTTATCTCAGTTATATTAATATACTTTTTACCTCTGTGATTACCTTGTATCTAAGCCTCTGCAGACCTCCCCCTTATCTCAGTTCTTTTAGCAGACTTGCATTTTAGCCAATCAGTGCCCTCTTATAAGTAGCTCCATGGGCGTGAGCACAATGTTATCTATATGGCACACATGAACTAACGCCTTCTTGCTGTGAAAACTGTCAAATGCATTCACATAAGAGACGGCCTTAGAAATGAGCATATGAGCCTAACTAGGTTTAACTTTCAACTAAGCATAGAATACCAAGAGAACAAAGCAAATTTGATGATAAAAGTGAATTGGAAAGTTGTTTAAAATTACATGCCCTATCTGAATCATGAAAGTTTAAATTTGACTAGACTGTCCCTTAAGTTTTTTTAATCATCATCCTCATAAGCCAGGTTTAAGGGCGGCTCATTTAGGAGGCATCTTCTGGAATGGCACAGACACAAAAAAACAAACAAAAGTGCTCTTAAAGGGACACTGTAGTCAAAAATAGATTCATTCTATTTTAATAGTATACCTTTAAATCAAGAGATTTTCAATGTTGATCATGTTGTAAATATTTACCGTTTATTATATATTAGTATTTGAAATATTACATTTTTCCAAAGCCACTGAGTTTTTCACCGTTACTGATTTCCAATCCAAGGTGACAACTCCAGTTGGAAGATGGCGACTCCTTGACACATTGTGCATGCGCGATTTAACACAACATCATCGGATACATCACCGTCTTATGGGGAAGAAGACACGCTTTATCGATACTGCATCAGAAGAATTTGCTGCACAGAGAATACGTAGAATGGCTGGAATACCGATCGCATCGATTGAAATTTAAAATGCGCATGCATTATTTTTATTCTTGTGTCAGTCATGTCGGCTTCTGTGCCGCAATATGCGCATGCGTAGATTTAGACAATTGTATTTTGATTACAGGCAAATACTCGCCATCCGATTGGCAAGTATGTTATACCTTAGATGCCCCACATTTGAAGGCTGAATGACGTGATGTCATGGGGATAAAATAAAACGTTATTTTATTAATAAAGGAAGCTTCGTTTCTGCACATAATAAGGTACATTACATTTGTGTGATAATTGCAATGTTAAAAGTATGGTCTGTTTTGCATAGGAAAATCTAAAGTTGGTAATCCTTTAATGTTGGATCTTGGTATTTTATGAACCTTTTGTATTCACTTTCCGCTGGACCTGGATTATGGTAGACAGGAATGAGCAACCAAGTTCTGCAGCCATACCATGCATGACCTGGAGACAACAAAATGAGATTGTAAGCACAACATTTTAAATATGGGATAACATTCTGAAACAAACACATGATAATTTATTGCTAAGCTTTTTCCCTCTTCAAAAATCATCTAACCAAGAGTTATATAAAAGACTAAACTAGAAATTGCCTGTCTTAAGCATTTCATAGGTGTGTGGGTAATGTTGAATATGAATCATGACTGCATTCTGGGAATGCTACAAAGAGTTTTTATTATCCCTTTATAGAACGTTCTGTATTTTTGGGGGGCATGTTATCCCTAAAGGATGCAATATATGGCTCCCAAAATACTGAGCATTCTTTCATATGTAAAAAAGCGACTTTTACACTATAATAGGCCTCAGATTATTGTCAAAGGAAGCAAACCTCTTCAGTATATTTTTTTCAACATTTAAAGGGAAAATATAGTCAAAATTAAACTTTCATCATTCAGATGGAGCATGCAAATATAAATCAATTTACTTATATTATCTAATTTGCTTTGTTCTCATGGTATTCTTGATTTAAAAGCATATGTAGATAGGCTCAGGAGTAGTCATGCACTACTGGGTGCTAACTGTTGATTGGTTGTTGCATACATATGACTAGTCTCTTCGGCTCAACCAATGTCTTCAGCTAGCTCCCAGTAGTGCATTGCAGCTCCTTTGACATAGGATACCAAGAGAAAAAGCAAATTTGATAATAAATTTACATTGAAAAGTTGTTTAAATTGTTTGCTCTTTTTGTATCATGAAACAACGTTTTTGGGTTTCATGTCCCTTTAAACAACTAATATCACTTTAATAAATACATATTATTCGCTGGCAAATCTTTGGTTTGCACACATCATTATTTATTCAGTGTTTAATGTCCTTTTAAAATGGTTATGAAAATAAACTAGCATGTCCCTTTAATTTTATATCTGAGACACCACTATCCTTCTCCTGTAAATGTGAGAGTGAAATCTATATCAATCACTGTGACATCAGAGCTAAAACTGTACACATGCGGTTTAGATGCAAATGGTATAGCTTTGTTTTATCGTTATTGGTCATGTAGATAATAGAGTACTTTGCTGGTTGTTATTATGTGTTGAGTCCCACATGAACATTATTTATAGATGTTGTTATGCATAAGCTTTCAGTATCATAAAAAAAACATTTTCAGATGAGATTTCACTTTAATAATCTTATGAAAAGAATTTTGTTCTCATGACAGCTCATGTTTAAAAGGCTTGTTATAAATTGATATGGGAAAAAGTGTTACATTATATCATTTCAAAAATAAAAATTGTTTAGTCATTGCTTTCTCTAGCATTTGTGTGTGTGTGTATGTGTGCGAGTGTGTATGTATATGTGTGCAAGTGTGTATGTATGTATGTATATGTGTGCGAGTGAGTATGTATGTATAGTTGTGCGAGTGTTATGTATATGTGTGCGAGTGAGTATTTATGTATATCTGTGCGAGTGTGTATGTATGTATAGGCATGTGAGTGTGCATGTATATGTGTGCGAGTGTGTATGTATGTATAGGCGTGTGAGTGTGTATGTATATGTGTGCGAGTGTGTATGTATATACTGTATGTGCAAGTGTGTATGCATGTATCTGTGTGCGAGTGTGTATGTATAGGTGTGCGAGTGTGTATGTATATGTGTGCAAGTGTGTATGTATAGGTGTGCGAGTGTGTATGTATAGGTGTTCGAGTGTGTATGTATATGTGTGCGAGTGTGTATGTATGCATAGGTGTGCGAGTGTGTATGTATAGGTGTGCGAGTGTGTATGTATATGTGTGCGAGTGTGTATTATGTATAGGTGTACGAGTGTATATGTATGTATAGGCGTGTGAGTGTGTATGTATATGTGTGCGAGTGTGTATGTATGTATAGGCGTGTGAGTGTGTATGTATATGTGTGCGAGTGTGTATGTATGTATAGGTGTGCAAGAGTGTATGTATATACTGTATGTGCAAGTGTGTATGCATGTATATGTGTGCGCGTGTGTATGTATAGGTGTGCGAGTGTGTATGTATATGTGTGCAAGTGTGTATGTATAGGTATGCGAGTGTGTATGTATAGGTGTGCGAGTGTGTATGTATATGTGTGCGAGTGTGTATGTATGTATAGGTGTGCGAGTGTGTATGTATAGGTGTGCGAGTGTGTATTTATAGGTGTGCGAGTGTGTATGTATATGTGTGCGAGTGTGTATGTATAGGTGTGCGAATGTTTATGTATATGTGTGTGAGTGTGTATGTATGTATAGGTGTGCAAGTGTGTATGTATAGGTGTGCGAATGTGTATGTATAGGTGTGCGAGTGTGTATGTATATGTGTGCGAGACTGCGAGTGTGTATGTATACATGTACGAGTGTGTGTATATATATATATATATATGAGTGTGAGTGTGTATGTATATATGTGCGAGTGTGCAGGTGAGTTTTGGGATACTAGGGAAACTTTGTATTGCTGACATTTGACAAAGGTGTTTTGTAAGCACCGAAACGTTATGTCTTTTTAATTTTTGCATATTTATTAAAAGTAAAATTTTACGTGAACAGTGAGTGCCTTTTTTGCTGGACTTTTGTATACATTTTAAAGTGCACCCTGGCTGCTGGAAGGAACTGTTTGATGTGCTTAACCTTTTTGGATAATATGTGCGAGTGACGAGTGTGTATGTATATGTGTGTGAGTGTGTATGTATGTATAGGTGTGGGTGCACGTATGTGTGCATTTGTGTGTGTATATGTGTATGTGTGTGAGTGTGTATGTATGTATTGGTGTGCACGCACGTATGTGTGCATTTGTGTGTGTATATGTGTATGTGTGTGAGTGTGTATGTATGTATTGGTGTGCACGCACGTATGTGTGCATTTGTGTGTGTATATGTGTATGTGTGTGAGTGTGTATGTATGTATAGGTGTGCACGCAGGTATGTGTGCATTTGTGAGTGTATATGTGTATGTGTGCGAGTGTGTATATGTGTATGTGTGTGAGTGTGTATGTATGAATAGTTGTGGGCGCATGTAAGTGTGCATTTGTGTGTCTGTATGCGAGTGTGTACGTATAAATAGGTGTGGGCGCAAGTATGTGTGCATTTGTGTGTGTGTATGTGTATAGATTTAATTTTACTTTTATTTTGTAAGTACTTTGTACTTTTGTACTTTTGTATTTATTTTAGCTAGGTAGTTATTAAATAGTTAAAAACTATTTAATAACTATTGTACCTAGTTAAAATAAATACAAACTTGCCTCTAAAATAAAAATAAACCATAAGATAGCTACAATGTACCTATTAGTTATAGTGTAGCTAGCTTAGGGTTTATTTTATAGGTAAGTATTTAGTTTTAAATAGGAATTATTTAGGTAATAATAGTAATTTTTATTAAGATTTATTGTAATTATATTTAAGTTAGGGGGGGTTAGGGTTAGACTTAGGTTTAGGGGTTAATACATTTAGTAGAATTCTGGGAGTCCAGGGGATATCACACTCTGTGTATATCTAGGGGCTGAGAGTTCAGGTATCAGTAACAATCATATACATAAGGGGCCCAAAGAGTTAACAACAACAATCACATACAGTAGGGGCCCAAATGGTTAACAACAAAATAAGACAAGGATTTTACAGAAGAGAGAACTGAACACACCAGAAGGGGAAATTGTTCCATAAAGCTGGCAATGCAACAAAATAATGAACTGATAATTCACTGAGTGAGCTTCTTAACCTCTGGAGGATCTGGTCCTAGGGAGGATGATTCAGTCCTATAACAGAGGAATCATGTGCAATGGAGAAGAATACGTCATGGGGAGGAGGATCCGGTCCTATAACAGAGGAATCATGTGCAATGGAGAAGTATACGTCATGGGGAGGAGGATCCGGTCCTATAACAGAGGAATCATGTGCAATGGAGAAGAATACATCATGGGGAGGAGGATCCGGTCCTATAATTGAGGAATCATGTGCAATGGAGAAGAATACGTCATGGGGAGGAGGATCCGGTCCTATAACTGAGGAATCATGTGCAATGGAGAAGAATACGTCATGGGGAGGAGGATCCGGTCCTATAACAGAGGAATCATGTGCAATGGAAAAGAATACGTCATGGGGAGGAGGATCCGGTACTATAACTGAGTAATCATGTGCAATGGAAAAGAATACGTCATGGGGAGGAGGATCCGGTCCTATAACTGAGGAATCATGTGCAATGGAAAAGAATACGTTATGGGGAGGAGGATCCGGTCCTATAACAGAGGAATCATGTGCAATGGAGAAGAATACGTCATGGGGAGGAGGATTCAGTCCTATAACAGAGGAATAATGTGCAATGGAGAAGAATACGTCATGGGGAGGAGGATCCGGTCCTATAACTGAGGAATCATGTGCAATGGAAAAGAATACGTTATGGGGAGGAGGATCCGGTCCTATAACAGAGGAATCATGTGCAATGGAGAAGAATACGTCATGGGGAGGAGGATCCAGTCCTATAACAGAGGAATCATGTGCAATGGAGAAGAATACGTCATGGGGAGGAGGATCCGGTACTATAACTGAGGAATCATGTGCAATGGAAAAGAATACGTCATGGGGAGGAGGATCCGGTCCTATAACAGAGGAATCATGTGCAATGGAGAAGAATACGTCATGTGGTGGAGGATTCAGTCCTATAACAGAGGAATCATGTGCAACGGAGAAGAATACGTCATGGGGAGGAGGATTCAGTCCTATAACAGAGGAATCATGTGCAATGGAGAAGAATACGTCATGTGGAGGAGGATTCAGTCCTATAACAGAGGAATCATGTGCAATGGAGAAGAATACGTCATGGGGAGGAGGATCCGGTACTATAACTGAGGAATCATGTGCAATGGAGAAGAATACGTCATGTGGAGGAGAATTCAGTCCTATAACAGAGGAATCATGTGCAATGGAAAAGAATACGTCATGGGGAGGAGGATCCGGTACTATAACTGAGGAATCATGTGCAATGGAAAAGAATACGTCATGTGGAGGAGGATCCGTTACTATAACTGAGGAATCATGTGCAATGGAGAAGAATACGTCATGGGGAGGAGGATTCAGTCCTATAACAGAGGAATCATGTGCAATGGAGAAGAATACGTCATGGGGAGGAGGATTCAGTCCTATAACAGAGGAATCATGTGCAATGGAAAAGAATACGTCATGGGGAGGAGGATCCGGTCCTATAACTGAGGAATCATGTGCAATGGAGAAGAATACGTCATGTGGAGGAGGATTCAGTCCTATAACAGAGTAATCATGTGCAATGGAGAAGAATACGTCATGGGGAGGAGGATCCGGTCCTATAACAGAGGAATCATGTGCAATGGAGAAGAATACGTCATGGGGAGGAGGATCCGGTCCTATAACTGAGGAATCATGTGCAATGGAGAAGAATACGTCATGGGGAGGAGGATCCGGTCCTATAACAGAGGAATCATGTGCAATGGAAAAGAATACGTCATGGGGAGGAGGATCCGGTACTATAACTGAGTAATCATGTGCAATGGAAAAGAATACGTCATGGGGAGGAGGATCCGGTCCTATAACTGAGGAATCATGTGCAATGGAAAAGAATACGTTATGGGGAGGAGGATCCGGTCCTATAACAGAGGAATCATGTGCAATGGAGAAGAATACGTCATGGGGAGGAGGATTCAGTCCTATAACAGAGGAATCATGTGCAATGGAGAAGAATACGTCATGGGGAGGAGGATCCGGTACTATAACTGAGGAATCATGTGCAATGGAAAAGAATACGTCATGGGGAGGAGGATCCGGTCCTATAACAGAGGAATCATGTGCAATGGAGAAGAATACGTCATGTGGTGGAGGATTCAGTCCTATAACAGAGGAATCATGTGCAATGGAGAAGAATACGTCATGGGGAGGAGGATTCAGTCCTATAACAGAGGAATCATGTGCAATGGAGAAGAATACGTCATGTGGAGGAGGATTCAGTCCTATAACAGAGGAATCATGTGCAATGGAGAAGAATACGTCATGGGGAGGAGGATCCGGTACTATAACTGAGGAATCATGTGCAATGGAGAAGAATACGTCATGTGGAGGAGAATTCAGTCCTATAACAGAGGAATCATGTGCAATGGAAAAGAATACGTCATGGGGAGGAGGATCCGGTACTATAACTGAGGAATCATGTGCAATGGAAAAGAATACGTCATGTGGAGGAGGATCCGTTACTATAACTGAGGAATCATGTGCAATGGAGAAGAATACGTCATGGGGAGGAGGATTCAGTCCTATAACAGAGGAATCATGTGCAATGGAGAAGAATACGTCATGGGGAGGAGGATTCAGTCCTATAACAGAGGAATCATGTGCAATGGAAAAGAATACATCATGGGGAGGAGGATCCGGTCCTATAACTGAGGAATCATGTGCAATGGAGAAGAATACGTCATGTGGAGGAGGATTCAGTCCTATAACAGAGTAATCATGTGCAATGGAGAAGAATACGTCATGGGGAGGAGGATCCGGTCCTATAACAGAGGAATCATGTGCAATGGAGAAGAATACGTCATGGGGAAGAGGATCCGGTCCTATAACAGAGGAATCATGTGCAATGGAGAAGAATACATCATGGGGAGGAGGATTCAGTCCTATAACAGAGGAATCATGTGCAATGGAGAAGAATACGTCATGGGGAGGAGGATCCGGTCCTATAACAGAGGAATCATGTGCAATGGAGAAGAATACGTCATGGGGAGGAGGATTCAGTCCTATAACAGAAGAATCATGTGCAATGGAGAAGAATACATCATGGGGAGGAGGATTCGGTCCTATAACAGAGGAATCATGTGCAATGGAGAAGAATACGTCATGGGGAGGAGGATCCGGTCCTATAACAGAGGAATCATGTGCAATGGAGAAGAATACGTCACGGGGAGGAGGATCCGGTCCTATAACAGAGGAATCATGTGCAATGGAGAAGAATACGTCATGTGGAGGAGGATTCAGTCCTATAACAGAGGAATCATGTGCAATGGAGAAGAATTTTTTTTTGGGAGAAAAGTTCTTCAAGCAGTGGTGCCTTCGGTTTAGGCATCTGTCTTGTCCCTCCCGTTCATCCGTGTCCTATAGCTTTGGTATTGTATCCCACAAGTAAAGGATGAATCCGTGGACTCGTCGTACCTTATAGAAGAAAAGTAAATTTATGCTTACCTGATAAATTAATTTCTTCTATGGTACGACGAGTCCACGGCCCGCCCTGTCATTTTAAGACAGATTTTATTTTTTTGATTTAAACTTCAGTCACCTCTGCACCTTTTCGTTTCTCCTTTTTCTTCCTGTACCTTCAGTCGAATGACTGGGGGGTGGAGCTAAGGGAGGAGCTATATAGACAGCTCTGCTGTGGTGCTCTTTGCCACTTCCTGTTAGCAGGAGGATAATATCCCACAAGTAAAGGATGAATCCGTGGACTCGTCGTACCATAGAAGAAATTAATTTATCAGGTAAGCATAAATTTACTTTTTCTTCAAACAAAAGCTCTACCCCTGTCTGAGTGTTGAGACCTCTATGTAAGTTAGTTTGTAGAGTGAAAATCCAATAAACTGTTGCAATCAACAAATTGTTCACCTGCAAAGGCAAAACCAACTGAAATATTGTTTAAATAGTTCAAATAAATTCTCACTACTTGCTCATCTCCATCCCATACAAAGATCAAATGGTAAATATAACGAAAATGTATAATATGATCCTTAAAGGGATTTCTATCTCCATAGACATGGAACCGCTCCCACCACCCCATGAAGAGGTTGGCATAAGAAGGGGCAAATTCTGCACCAATAGCGTTGCCACATCTCTGGAGATAGAATGAACCCCTTAAACATAAAAAATATATGAGTGAGGAGATTATCAAATGATCTGAGCAAAAACGTTTTGTTAACATCTTTATAATTTGTATGAATATCCAAAAAATATGTAATAGCCTCCAATGCTTTTGAATGCTCAATGGAGGTATAAAGAGACGTTACATCAATCGTTAATAATTTGTACGTGGATTTCCATTCATTACTCTGCAAATTAACAAGAAGAGAGGTGGTGTCTTGAATAAAGCTGGGCAAATCCCTCACCAATGGTTGTAAAAACGGATCAATCAATTCAGCTAATGGTTCATTTAGTGAAGCAATAACAGCTACAATTGGGCGTCCAGGGGGTTTAACAGGATCCTTGTGTATTTTAGGAAAATAATGAAATATTGATGTAACTGGATACTTAGGCAATAAATATTTCTTAATAGTGTCACTAATAATGTTATAATAATAGGCAAAAGAAGCTAAATCCTCTAAAATATTCCTAAAATTCTCAGTAGGATTATTCATTCATTTCACATAGACCTGTTTATCCCCTAGTCGTAAGACATGTAAGCATCCCTGTCCAGAATTGCCACGTTACCGCCCTTATCTGATGCTCTTATTACAATGTTATTATTCTCACCAAATCATTTAAGAGCATATTTCTCCCTGCTGTTGATAGAATTGTAGGGAGTCGATTTATTTACATTCAAATGTGAGGCTCGCAATCATGTTTTCAACTGTCCTCTGAAAAATTTCTTACACATCAGATCTAAAATGAACAGGATAAAAATTACTTTTATTTCTAATATGTTTCAAATCAACATTTTCCTTAAATTAAAGGACCGGTAAATACAGTAGATTTACATAATCAACTAATGCATGATAAAAAGATAATGCAAATAGCACTTAGGGGCCGATTTATCATCGGTCTATCCG
Source organism: Bombina bombina (assembly GCF_027579735.1). NCBI lineage: Eukaryota > Metazoa > Chordata > Amphibia > Anura > Bombinatoridae > Bombina > Bombina bombina. The sequence continues at coordinate 204,088,411 of NC_069508.1, forward strand.
ACATGATCCGCTCAGCGATCAATGAATGCGCTGTCAGCATTTATCACTGCACAAGCAGTTCTGGTGAACTGCTTGTGCAATGCCGCCCCCTGCAGATTCAGCAATCAGCCCGATCGTATGAGATTGGGCGGATTGATGTCCGCAGCCTCAGAGCAGGCGGACCAGTTAAAGGGATAGTTAACCCAATTTTTTTCTTTCATGATTCAGATAGAGCTTACAACTTTCTAATTTACTCCTATTATCACATTTTCTTCATTCTCTTGGTATCTTTATTTAAAAAGCAGAAATGTATGTTTAAGAGCCGGCCCATTTTAGGTTCAGAACCTGAGGCCCATTTATCAAGCTCCGGATGGAGCTTGTGGGCCCGTGTTTCTGGTGAGTCTTCAGACTCGCCAGAAACAGTATTTATGAAGCAGCGGTCTTCATAACGCTGTCCGCCTGCTCTGACCGGAATTCAAGCTGTTTGTTACTTTCTAACAGAAATTCCTGTAAATCTGCAATAGCACAAACAAGATTTTAGAATCATGACATTGATCATCCATAGACGAACCAAAATTAATCAACCAATTGATGAGAAAAATGTTTACGTAGGGTTAAAATCCTCAAAAATTTATTTACATCTAGATTGGTAAAAAATAAATCAAAATGGTTATAGGGGACAAAATTAAGACCCTTGGGTAATAAACTTAACTCATCCTGTGAGAGAGAAACAGAGGACAAATTAATAAGATTGTAATTCATATGTATTTTTTTGCGCTTCTGAAATCTGGTCTGGTATAGTTTGCTTTCTGTTGACTGTTTTCAAGGATTTTTAGTTTTTACCCCTGCCCCCTCTGTGTGTTATTTTCTTTTTGAGGGAGTACCCCGCAAGGTATCCCCATTTTTTGATATATCAACCTCATCAGAGACCATCAGTGTTTGTAACACTGAAGACATGGAAGCTACTACTTAATCGAAATTGCTTTCATAATCAGATGGTTCCACATCATAATCTGTAATAAAAAAAGCTGACCTGTTTTGATTTTTGAGGGGTTTGTTTGTTCTTCCTTCTTATAAGCCCTGTTGTTTTACCATTATCTCTAGAGAAAACTTGGGACAATGACCACTTATAGACCTGATTGTAATCATAGTCACGCTTGTCAAGTGACATTCTACTTGACTTAATTAAAGTGACAAAGTTCTCGTCTAAAAAGGTTAATGTTTTTCAGGGTCCTGCTTGAAAGTTTTAAGCTTTACTTGGATCTCTTTAATTTCTTGAATCAAAAATGTCTTTATTTCTTTTTGTATTTTATTCTAGTAATTCAATCTTCGCAAACGAACATGCATCCAAAATGGCATTCCAGCTGGTAATAAAGTCTAAATCAGACACAACAAACTATACGTAATTCCTGTGGTATTCTTTTGTTATGCTTATAGATGAGAAAGGACTTAATATCCAAGTCCAATTTAATATATTTTCTGCATATTGAATCAATCGCATACAGCAGAGAACTTAAAATGATATCCTCATCATTCATAACATCATCATACTCGGGATCTTCAAAATCCTTAAGTTCAAATCTTTGTTCCTGATCTGTATTCATAATGTTATAACTAAAGGTACCTGATACAAACAATTGTTGTAATAAAGTATTTTTTGTATAGTGAATAAATATATAGTGAAATCACTATATATAAGTCCTACCTCGTCTTTAGCCTTGCACACTATTAGCAGCATTTAAATATAGCATGATACATATAGCATATCTCCAAATGAAGCACAATTCAGAAAGGGAAAAAGAGAAGGCAGCTTTCCATGACTCAGACAGAAAGCAATCCATGCACCTAGTAAGACTAGTAGTGCACTAACCACCTCCTATGAATGCAATCTTTAGTGCAGGCACAATAGAGACCGGGTACCAAACTCATCCAGTGCCAGAAGTGACGTGTCCGTCTACACGCTATACAAAGTGGCCAACAGGTAGAGAGACTCTCAAGCTTACAATCTACAGGAGAGGGAATTGACACAAAGGAAATGAGAAGGGAAATATGTCTGATATAAGGCAGAGTGAACTGAGAGTGAGTAGTGATGTAAGCAAACAATAAGAAAAAGTGTGTGGTGAGTGGGCAAATGAGAATTGGAAAAGAGTAGCAAAATGTGGTTAAATATAAGTACAGAGGCTGTGAAAATGAAGTAGCTTCTCTATCCTGGATTATAAATGACAGCTGCACCTAATTGCTGTTAGGAGGTGTGTATATATTAAAATTAACACCAGGGCGGGTGGCGGAGGAAAGATGGGAGGGCTAGTGCTTGCAGAGCAGGGTAAGTTGTGTAGTTAGAGTTGCAGCTGTAAGAAAGAGAATGGTAAGGTGAAAAATCCTGGTTATAAAGTAATGGGGAGGTGTAAGTTTGAGACAGGGTAGAAGGGTAGACAAGAGATTGGAATGTTACAATAATAAAAGTTAAAAGCAAATCCAAATTAGACCAACAGATATAAGAAATAAATGCACTCATTGTCTTGATTGGAGATATACTTCAGATGAATTACCTTTTAAAAAAGTTTGCAGAGCAGGGTAAGTTGTATAGTTAGAGTTGCAGCTTTTAAAATGGTCTGCATAGCAGGGTAAGTTGTGTAGTTAGAGTTGCAGCTTTTACAATGGTCTGCATAGCAGGGTAAGTTGTGTAGTTAGAGTTGCAGCTTTTAAAATGGTCTGCATAGCAGGGTAAGTTGTGTAGGTAGAGTTGCAGCTTACGGGAGCCACTATGGGAAAAGTAATTTATTTATATTTCTCTTTAGCTTTGTGATGTTGGGCTTTGCGCTGGGTGGGAATAGGTGGGCAGCGAGGAAACGATGTAACAACTCTTTGCACCTCCATTGAGCATTCAAAAGAATTGGAGGCTATTACATATTTTTTTCATTTTCATACAAATTATGAAGATGTCACCAAAACTTTTTTTGCTCAGATCAATTGATTATCTCCTCACTCATATTTTATGTTTGAGCGTTCAATCTATCTACAGAGACATGGCACTGCTATTAGGGCAAAATTTGTCCCCTCTTACGTGGACCACTTCATGGGGTGGTGGGAGTGGTTTCTTGTCTATGGAGACATAAATCCCTTAAAGGATCACATTATAAATTATTTTCTTTATATTGACAATTTGATCTTTGTATGGGATGGAGAAAAGGAATTAGTGAGAACTTTTTTTAAATGATAATTCAGTTGGTATTGCTTTTGCAGGTGAACATTTTGGTGATTTAATCAGTTTTTTAGATGTTGAAATAAAATATAATTCTGAGCGTAATGTGGTTTGATACTACAGTCTATAGTAAACCTATGGCTGGTAATGCCATCTTGAATTATACTTTCTGCCACCCCAAACATACACTTAGGGGTATCCCTAAAAGTCAATATATCAGAGCTAGAGGGACGGAGCTAGCTCAGAAGCCGAGCGGTCACACTTTTCCACAGCTCCTGAGTAAGTTACATCTAATCTGCTTGATTCGACCACTTGGCTTGCTATACCACTAAATACTACTATTACCTCTGTGCTGCTCTCGGGAGTGAAGATTCAGCTGAGGCCATCTTTGGACACATGTGAACGCATCAGCTCGTAAGTAAATGAGCTGACTGCTGCTCATGCAGGGTAGACATCTCGGTCCCAGGCAGCGAAACAGAGCCACTTATATAGGCTGCGCAAATTCACTCCTGCTGGTGATAAGGTCAGATTCCTGTGCCGGACAGCATCAAGCACTTAGATTGAGGCCTGTATCCTAGACCCGGCCGGAGGAGTGGCGCTATTATAACGGCACCCTATTCACCAGACCACGTGTCCATCTGGAGTAGATCTCTATGGGAGTCTTATGAGATTGAGAGCTGGACCAGCAAGTCACAACCACTAACTTTGATGCAAATTTGCAATTAAACTTATTTCCAGACCCCTCAGTGACTACAATCTTAGCTTCCACTATATACCCATATTGCTACAGATACCCAGGTATTACCAAGACCAGGACTATTTTACCATATAATCTGCCTTTCCATTGGCTACAAAAGTGGCCTCTTGCCTCACCTTCACCTAGATTACAAGTTTTGCGCTATAGAGTTTGCGAAACAAACGCAACAAAAGTTGCGTTATTTCACCCTCCATATCGCTGCCATTACAAGTTTCTAAAAAGCCGCCTTATGCGTGCAATATGGTTGCGTTGAGCTCCATACGCACAAAATACAAGTGCTGCTTTGACGTGCTTGTGCACGCTTTCCCCATAGACATCAATGGGGAGAGAGTGTTAGAAAAAAAACTAACACCTGCGACCACCCAATGAAAAGCTCTGTAACGCAGCCCCATTAATGTCTATGGGGAAAAAAAGTTAAGTTTAAACCTAACACCCTAACATAAACCCTTAGTCTAAACACCCCTAATCTGATGCCCCTGAGATAATGTTATTAACCCCTAATCTGCTGCTCCCAATATCGCCGTCATCTTTTGTAGGCCCTTAAAAGAGCCTTTTGCCCTAAAGAAATCAGCTCTTTTTCTAAAAAAAGAAAAACATACACCCCCTTGATTCGAATCAGCAAATAGGAATGAGAGCTGCTTAAATCCTATTGGCTGATTTGAACAGCCAATATGATTTTAGCAGCTATAATTCCTATTGGCTGATTTAAAATTTTCAGCCAATAGGAATGCAATGGTACCCCCAGTATAAAAGGGGTACCTTGCGGCAGACGATCACATGAAGAGGACCTCCGCCTGAATCTTCGCCTGGACCTCCGCCTCCGCGCATCAACCGCTCTGCCTCGGCAGGGATGAAGAATATGCCGGTCCCTCAATGGATGAAGATGGAGCCGCCTGGATGAAGATGGAGACGCTGGGATGAAGATCGTTCAAGCCGGACTTCAGCAACTGTGAGTACCTAAAGAGGGGTTAGTGTTAGGTTTTAGGTTTTTTTTTTGTTTGTTTGTTTTTTAGACTAGGGTTTGGGTTTGTCTTAAAAGAGCTGAATGCCCTTTTAAGGGCAATGCCCATACAAATGCCCTTTTCAGGGCAATGGGTAGATTAGGTTTTCTTTAGAGTTAGTTTTTTATTTTATTTTGGGGGTTTGGTTGGGTGGTGGGTTTTACTATTGGGGGGTCTTTGTATTTTTTTACAGGGAAAAGAGCTGACTTCTTTAGGGCAATGCCCTACAAAAGGCCCTTTAAGGGCTATTGGTAGTTTATTGTAGGCTAGGGGTTTTTTTATTCAGGGGGTTATTTTGATAGGGCTATTATATTAGGTGTAATTGTTTTTATTTTGGAAAATTTTGTAATTTAGTATTTTTTTAATTTAGTATTTTTAATTTTTTGTAACCGTAGATTATTTTTTTTAGTAGTTTTTAGTGGGTTTTTGAATGAGTAATTTAATTTATTTAATTGATAGTTATTTTAATTTTAGTCTATTAGTAATGTTAGTTTAATTTATAGTTTAAACTTAGTTTTTTTTTAATTTCACAGGTAAGTTTTTATTTATTTTAAGATAGGGATTTTGTAATTTTAAGTTAGGGGGTTGTTAGGTTTAGGGGTTAATATTTTAATTTAGTTTTTGGCTATGTGGGGAGGTGGTGGTTTAGGGGTTAATAGGTTTATTTAGTGGTAGTGATGTGGAAGACCAGAGGTTTAGGGGTTAATGACTTTATTTAGTGGCGGCGATGTCAGGGAGTGGCGGAATAGGGGTTAATATATTTTTTATAGTGTGTGCAATGTAGGGGTGCGGGGGAAAAGGGGTTAATAACAGTGTTGACAATGTCGGGGAGCAGCAGAATAGGGGTTAATAAATGTTATTAGTGGCAGCGATGTCGGGAGCGGCAGATTAGGAGTTAATAACAGTTTTGTTGCGTAAAACACATAACTACTGGTCTCAGATGGCGGTACGGATAGTGTCGGTATAGGCTGTAATGCAAGCTTTTAAGCCTCACCGCAAAACTCGTAATGGCAGCGCTATGGGAATCCCATGAAAAAACGTAATTTTTTTGAGTGCGGGACTGACGTTGTGTTACAGGCTAAAAGGCTTGCGGTACAGCTATACCGACGTAATGGGTGCATTGCTGTTTTAATGCTGGAATGGGAATTTTTTCAGCGTTAAAACACGAACGCAAAACTCGTAATCTAGGCGCTAGTCCCTTAACCTCTAAGCAAGCTGAGGTTCTGCATCAAGTCCTGGATTGTTGACGGACTTCTGTAAACCATACAGGATTCTACATTATACCCCATCTTATGGTGCAGAGGCCTCTCTCTCTCCCTTTCCTGCTCAGGAGGTCTGGGCGGGTCATATCCTCTTATCCCTTTCCTGTCTGTGTCCAGTGGTGACAAATATCTCCTGAGAAGAGGCACTTACATAATTCCCCACACCTACCCTATGCTAGTACTCAACTTTTCAAACTGGGAAACTATGTACAACATGCTGGCTACCTAAACTACCCTGGCCCATGACCCCCAGGGAACTGATACAGCTATTTCACAATAAAGTTGGACTGTACACTATGTAAAAAGACTCACAGCACCATGTCACAGAACTCAAAAAATAAATCTGCTTCTTTCTCACTGGTAAAGAAATCTGTGGCAGGCCATTTTAAAGTTAGACCACCCCATGGTGACGCTACTATAGAAACTGACACAGAACTACAGCAACAGGAATCCCAAGCGGCCTCAGACTTAAGCCAAGCTTCTCATCTGGGGATGGAAGATTCTGCTGCAGCAGGAATTGTGGATACTCTAACACAGCGGTTGAATGCCCTACAAGACTCTCTTACCAAGGCGATCAGGGGGTCGGTGGGAAATTACAGAGAGATATAGGTGCGATAAATGAATGAACTGAGGCACTAGAACAAAAGCAAGAAGATCTAGCCATTGAGCAAGCTAATCTCATGAATAATTTCCAAAACCTAGTAGACCACATTGACTCTCTAGAGGCAAAAATTGCGGACTTTGAGGACCGGACCCGCCGCAATAATGTGAGATTTAGAGGGATTCCAGAAGATGCTCCTAATGCAGATCTAGAAGCCTTTATCGTGGAATTCTGCCAGCACCTAAAGCCACCTAAGTCTCAAGGAAAATCCACAATTGATAGAGTACATAGAATCCCAAAAGGTACAGATGGGAATATCCTACTAAGCTGCTGATTACTAAAGGAGGATCCCTTATAACCGTCGATACCCCAGCCAAAGGTAAAGACTTTCTTCAACATTGGTCTACAGATGCTGAAACCTGCCAAGAGACATTGCCCAAAAAGCCCAGTCACAAAGAAAGGGGGAGCTTCGACCACTGCTGCAGAATGGGAACCCTTGCCACTGAGATTCTTTTTTGCCAAAGTCAACAGGCTAATGCCTGAACTGCAGAATGGATGTTGGGACACTACAAGAATGCTTCCTAACTCATCAGACCTCTATGTGTGATTCAGAAAGGTAGCTATTTTGTACACCTCAGAGACTCAAAGAAACATCCTACTGCACCACTGTTTCAGGGTATTTTTACACTTAGTGTTAGTAACTAGTTATCGCTGCACAAATTTACTGGTTAGTGAATTAACTTTACAATTTATAAACATGTATCCGTGTATTGTTTACACTATTATAACTAAGATAGTCATATAAGTGCTATAAGAAATGTTTTAGTCTATGTTTTGATCCTCAGGTTTTAGATTGTCAACTGTCATAACTACTGTCTTAGGCCTCCAATAGGTACATCCAGTATGGACGTTTTGACCCTAGGATTCATTTGTTTACTTGAGTTTGTTATGTCTATTTACACTATGTCTCATGGTTTATATACTTTTTAGCGTATACTATGCAAAATGTTTTTCTAGTTAAGTACTGCTCACTCCCGTTTTGTTGCTACTGCAAGAATATGTGCTATAGATAACGGATGGGAAACGCACCACTCCTAATTCAGAGGTTTTCTTGCGGTTGCACTAGAACGGGAAGGACAAAACACAAGTTCCCACTTATTCTATCCTGATTGTATGGTTTTCTGAATTGTGTTGGGGATAGTGTTCTCTTGATTACCACTACTCACTTCCATTTTGTGGCAGCTACCAGCCCTGAGGCAAAGAACTTAGATGTGGAATACACCACTCCTATTTTGGAGATCGCTGAACCAGGGCAGAAGGGTTAAGTCAAGAGGTCACTATACCTAGATGCTATACAAGTTAGTCCTGCCGAACTGAAGTCTGATAATTGATAGAGACATGTTATGAAACTGGTCTGAGCCTTTAGGTTCATCAGCAGACTAGGCCTTCTAACAGTTATTTGACTTAGCCTTAGAGGGATGTATAAAGGATACTCAAATATCTCTGAACCAATATCTATTACAAACTTGTTATAAATATATTTATGAGTGTATGTTTATAGGCAGAATTGTATATTGCATTCTTTACCTTTCTTTTCAGAATGAACTACTAACCCACACTTACATCCTGTCACAATCGCTCAATTAGAGTCCACACAGGGAAATTACAGTACACTGGTACACCAATTAGGGACACATATGTGGACAAGAGGAATACTATATATTCACAAGCTAGACCCCATACCGCTATATCCCTGCAACCGCCACTACCTAACTTCACGCACATAACATGGCTGCTAGACAGCTGACCTATATTGCAAATATATTGTCCAGCATATAGGTCCACTCAACTCCAGCCACTACAGACCTATCATACCGAGAGTCCTCTCGCTCCTAAGTGAAACACTGTATTCTTAAACTTTCCACATTATAGTAATAGTTCCTGGGAGGTAGGCCATATGCTTACCATCCATACCTTTTACATATAACCCGACCCCTCCCTATACCCAGCCCCCATACAGAATTGCTCCCTAACACTTTAAAAGCTTATAGCATATGCCTACAAGTATCCACCCCCCCTCTTGAGTTTACTCTGTAACCAAAGGAAAATATATCCTATTAACCTCTTGATTTTTGTTCAGATATACGCCTCTACCAAGCCTTAGACTTACAGGGTCTGCAGATATAAATAACCTGAGAGGGTTCATACGCAACATATAGATAATCTCTAAATCCTCCCCCTTCTCCCTTCCCCCTTCTCCCTTCCCCCTTCTCCCCTCTCCTTTTTTTTCTTTTTTTTCTTCTTCTTCGCCAACATGGAATATACTCTGACCGTACGCCTAGTTAGTCTCAATGCTAAAGGACTCAACTCGCCTACTAAGCAAAGCCTTCTACTCAATTACCTAAAATTTCACAAGGCAGATATCACCATTGTGCAGGAAACCCATTGGCAACACAAAAACCAACCTGTTTTTAAACCTACCCAATACCCACACATTAGTTCTTCTCTGCATAGTGAGAAAAGTAAAGGGGTTTCCATTCTTATCCATAAAAATCTCTCATATCAACCGATACATATAGAACAAGATACAGAAGGCAGATACATAGTAATATGTAAATTGAACAATAGACTTTTTACATTAGTAAATATCTATGCCCCATCAATCAAGGCCAGATACCCTTCTTGAGAAATATCCTATCCTTCACAGAATAACTGAAGCAAGGTACTCTACTATTGGGTGGAGACTTCCACCTAGTGTGGGATCCAGCTTTAGACAAGCGTCTCCCGAAACATAAAGAGTTAGACTCCTTCTCCAAAACTTCAGCATCCAACTTTAGGAACGTAATAGCACTATACCAACTCTTTGATCGTGCCACCGGGGAGGGAGAAATTTTTCTTACTTCTTGCCGGTACACCACTCCTATTCTCGAAACCATTACTTTTTTACTGACTCATGGACCTTGTATAGGGAATGTTGCGAGTACCCGGAAAGAATGGGGAGGGCCGTTAGGACAGTTGATGTATGAACTACAAAGTAAGGAGCAGCTAAATAAGTCAACCCCCACACCTGAGTAGACGGACAGAATTATTCAATTAAAAGGCCTAATCAAAGATAGGGAATTACAAAGAATCCAATTAGTAGTAACAAGATTTAAACAAACTATGTATGCAAAGAGTAACAAGGCAGACATGCTTTTAACTAGAAAACTCAAGCTAAGGACAGTGGCAGCTAGGATCCCATTATGACTCATAAGGGTAGTATGGCGTATAACCCGGCAGAAATAGGTAAGATGTTCACATTCTGCTATGAAGATTTATATAATATCGCAGCACAGGAACGCCCAAAAGAGTCTACTATCCTGGAAATAATAGCTTTCCTAAAAAACTTACGACTTCTGACTCTAGCTACTGAGGACAAGGATGCGTTACTACAACCGTTCTCAATTGAAGAACTCAAAATAGCGGTTTAACATCTATAGTGCAATAAAGCCGCAGGACCGGATGGATTCACAGGTACGATGTTTAAAAAACTACAATTGCTCCTTAACCCAGTCCTGCTCAACACCTTTAATGAAATGAGACATACTGTACAAATTGTCAGGGTATTGTGGAGTGACATTATATAAGATATATATACACATATATATGCATTATATAGATAAATAATTAATTTATCTTAAAATATTAACCTTCAAACTGTGGAATGAAATACACTAGAATATTATTTACAACTTAAAAATGGTTTATTTCATCAAAGATAAAAGTAAAATGTATTTCATATAAAATTAAATGATAAACCTGTCTAAATTCATTATCATAGATTCATATACAACTCAATAAAATCTCTTACATATAACCTTAATGACTGAGGTGATGAAGGGATTACCGTACTTATGATTTCTTAAGTATCTTTTATACTTTGTAACTTTGTTACAAACACAATTGCTAACTTACAGGCATCACCCAGATGTCTGTCTGTTAGTAAATGTTTAACGATTGTGTTTAGGAAACAGGATTTACTGACACTATATAACTAGTACCTTCTATAAAATCTTGTGCACTTGTATGGGCAAACAGTTTTAAATAACTTATTCTGAGTTTAAAAAATGTAATTACATTTGGAACCCAATTTTAAAACACTATATTGCAAATACCACAATTAAAAGGTAACTATAAACGGTACATATGATAATACACAAAGTCAGGGGATGTGTGTTTCTTTTTCAAAAGTTCAAATGTCCAAAATGGGGAAGCTTTTTTATAGCATCTTTTTCGGAATGGACCAAAAGACCAACAAAACTTTTCTATCAAGGTCTCTATTTTTCGTTGAAAGATCTTACCTCTGGTTCTTAGGTAATTTAAGAGTTCTTATGTCAGCTCTGTTTGACTCACTCTGCGTCCAGAGAAGCCAAACTTGCTTCCTCCTCCCTGTTTCTTACGTCTCTCACTGACGTCACAGGTGTTACCGAGGGAATCCTTTTAACCGAATCTCCATTTACTTGCGGAAGTAGATGTCCAAACCCATCACCACTGTCTCCTCTCTTTCTCTTTTCTTAATACCGCACACTAGTACATATGTACGCTGGTATTTCTGCTTTCGAGTTTCAGATGATGAGACATGGATCCTATGGGTAATTAGCTTTTTTTCTTTGGAAGGTTAACACAGCTTCTACGCGTTTCACCCGTCTCTCCAGGCTTTATCAAGATCTTGATAAAGCCCGGAGTGACGGGTGAAACGCATAGAATTATATAACGTTTCACTGGAGTGTATTGACAAATTCTACTATATTCATTGGAAATATTGCTGACAATAATTTTATACTGCTATTAATTATTAATATTCATAATTACAATACGTAACACGTTAGTGGCAATTGTTGTTGATAAATATACCAACATTACTGGAGGACACTCCTGAGACGTATCAACAAAATACTTGGAGAATTTCTGGAAGCTTCCATTTTGTCAATACCTAAAGCAGGTAAAAATATCACAGGGTGCCCTTTCTGGAATGACATAACAGAACACTTGAAACTCATTCTAGGTGACCAATTCTACCTATCCCCTCTCACAGCTTTATTTAGTTATAAACCAGATAAGGGGTGTAAATTTAGATGGAAACTCCTCCAATATTGTCTAAACAGCGCCAGGCTGCTCATCGCTCGTAAGTGGAAATCCTCAAAGGTGCCGACTGTGCAGGAGTGGCTACACAACACATCTGAACTCCTTGAAATTGAGAAATACTCATATTATAAAAACAACTCCCTATCAGTTTTTCATAATATCCAGTTTTACTGGGACTCTCTCTCCCATACACTAGTTACTTTGGATAAATAGACTGAAATTTACAGCTCCCTATAGCCCAGGTGGACCTCCCCCCCCCTTTTTTTTCCTTCCCCCCCCCCGACACTCTTCCCCTCTTTTACCTGACCCTATGCAATAGCTGGAATGGTTGATAGGTTGTTAGATAATTTATTTCAACCCGTCTGTTTCATTTATGTTGATATATCTTTCCTTTTATTTTTATTATTTATAAGTATCAAAGGTATGATGGGAATACCTATCCAGACTGAATGCATACCATCCATCACTTGGTCACGTTTGTGGCATAACCGACTGTTAGCTATTGTACTACCTGCAACTAATTGTACATTTTTTTCTGTTATCACTTTATGGTATGACACTCTGTATCGCAGTTTATTTTTCCTTAATAAAGCTTTTTTAAAACTCAAAAAAAAAAAAAAAATATATCACGGGGTGTGGAAGCTTTAGACCTATTTTGTTAATAAACATAGACACAAAGCTCTACTCCAAATTACTCGCTAATAGACTCGTACACCTCTTACCCAACCTGATCCACATAGATCAGGTAGGTTTCATTGAAGGACATCAAGGTCCTGACAATAACAGGAGACTACTAAATACACTTATAGTAGGAAAAACAGCGGGAGTCCCCACGGTAGCCCTTTTGCTAGATGCCGAAAAGGCCTTCGACAGGGTCAGATGGGAATATCTCTGGAAGGTTCTCAGAGTATTCCAATTTCCCAAACCATTTATTCATTCTATTCAGGCCCTATATCTGTCTCTCTTTCCAAAAGTAAGAGGCCTAGGTTTTTGCTCTCCGGAAATGCGGATTAGGAATGACACTAGGCAGGGATGTCCTCTATCGCCATTGATTTTTGCAATGGTGATGAAACCTTTTGCACAAGCAATCCACATGTCCCAAACTATAAAAGGGGTTACTATCAGAAATCAAGTGGAGAAAATCATTTTATTTGTAGACAATTTGACTCTTCTTTTAACTGATCCCCTTAATTCAATCCCTGAGGTGTTCCATCAGATAGAACAATTTGGCAGAATGAGCTATTACAAAATTAATCTGTCTAAGACAGAATCGCATGTTTTAAATGTCCCATAACAAACACTCACCTGCAGTCTAAACATAATTTCTCCTTGTCTTTAACGCATCTTAAGCATTTAGGGATTCTGGATTCACGATCCAGAATATATAATCCGAGAGAATTGCAATAGAACTATCCCAGAGATTAAGCAGCTGATCAGTAGCTGGGACTTTAGAGAGGTTTCCTGGATAGATAGAGTTGTCACCATAAAGATGTCTTTGCTGCCCAAAATTCTATATCTGTTTAGATGTATCACAATCAATGTTCCATACTCCATCTTATATCAATTCCTGGCTAGGCAAAAAAAAAAAAACAGGCTCACGTTTAGCACTCTCCAGAGAAGCTATGCAAAAGGAGGCATAACTTTCCCTAATATTTTCCTCTACCATGAGGCAACTAGACTAGCACACATAACAGAATAGTGCCTATTAGCAGATAGACCTGGATGGTATTATATAGAAGAAGCAGCACTGCTTAGCAATCTAGAGCTTTCAGACATTATATGGATTCCAAATCACTCAAGGCTTATCAAAACGATAACTAATGATACAGTCATACATAATCTACAGAATTGGAAAACGCATCGATACTATGATTGCCCCACATCCTTCCCCAGCTCATCAGCTGAAAGGATTGTTTTGGGACAATATTATTCATATAATATTCATGTGGACGAATGGATGGCAATGAACCTGACAGCGACGGCAAACCTATACTCCTGAACTTTCATATGTACCACCAATGAGCTAATATCGAGATATGAGTTGACCCCATCGTGGTTCAGATTCGAAAGTATGAGAGTGCTGAGCTTCTTGAAGGCCTGGGGTTTCCCAAAATTGTCCTTAAAGGGATATTCCAGCCAAAATAGGAAACCACATGGGTGCATTTCAGTATTGAACAGAAGCAATTTTGTAAATGCTTCTAATAAAAGCTATAGAAAAGAAAAGCTGTTTCAAAAGTGTATTTAAGTATGCATCATGCACCAGCATTTTAAACACAGCACTTGCTCAGAGAGCCTAAGGTGCTTTTATCATCTGATAAGGACTCAATTTGTTAATTGCTGACAAAATACAAGCCCCACTGATGATCTAAGCAGCTGCATTTTTAAAATGTGGGTGCACTGAGAATATCCAGCTATGCGTCACGTGCACATGCAGAGAAAAATGTTAACACTAAAACAGTGATAATTCTTAATAGAAGCATTTTGCCAATGCATATATATTAAAAATATGTTTCTATTCAAAAATGCAATAAATCTATGTGCATTTATATTTTGACTGGAATGTCCCTTTAAGAGAACTTACTGACTGGGAGAAGAGATGGCTAAGAGGGGCTAAACTATATAAACACCTTACGGTTCACTATATTGACATAATGTCAGATCGCATTAAAGGAATACCATGGCATTTTAGAGCGGAACAGAGATCTAAGACATATCTTTATAGAACAAGAGTACAAGAGAGCGATACTTCTGTACTTCTGACAAAAAAAACATACATTGTGTTACGGTCTTAGAAAATGATACCAAAATCCTGTTAAAATGGCATAGGACTCCCCTCAGGCTCTCTAAAGTGTTCCTGACATCCTTGCCACTCTGTTGTTGACTGTGTGGAGATATTGGTACAGATTTACATGTATGGTGGGACTGCCCGAAATGAACCCATTTATGGCAAGAGATCACTGCATTACTTAGCTCCTTACATTTTATCTCTACCCTCACACCAGCAAATGCCTTGTTACATATCTTCGACAGCACGATTCCAGAAGCATCAAAGAGATTGATGATTTATATTCTGCCAGCGACTAAATTATGTATAGCACGCAATTGGAAAAAGCCGGATCCTCCACAAGTCACAATGATTATTGCTTTGGTAAACTATATGGTCAATATGGAGAACCATTTTTATAAATCTCAAAACAGGTTAGAAAACATTCTGGGAAATCTGGGACCCCTGGCTACATAGATAGGAGTAATATTTCTGCATCTCCCATGATAGACTAGAAACAAATCCTTCCCCCTTTTTTTTCCTTTTTTTGTTATCCCCCTCGTTTTAGCCACCTCCCCCCCCCCAACCCGCTCCTCACCTATTAACGTTCCACGGAACACCCAAGAGATATTCCAGCACCCCTAGTGTTGCCCTCCAACAGACATTATAGTTAAAGGGCCACTTAACCCAAAATCTTTCTTTCAGGATTCAGATAGAACATACAAATTTAAACAACATTACAATTTACTTCTATTATTTATTTTGCTTCATTTTTCATTTGAAGAAAAAGCAATGCACATGGGTGAGCCAATCACATGAGGCTTCTATATGCAGCAACCAGCAGCAACTGAGCATATCTAGATATGCTTTTCAGCAAAGAATATCAAGATAATAAAACAAATTAGATAATAGAAGTAAATTAGAAAGATGTTTAAAAATGCATTATCTTTCTAAATCATGAAAGAAAAAATGTGGGTATCATGGCCCTTTAATACTTCCCTATAACTTTAGTACGGAAGAGACTCACCATCCTCTTCTACTAAATACCGCCCTTCTATACTTAGGTCAGAGTTGCTTGGAGGATATGTGAAATGCATAATTGTATCTTGCCCTACTCTGTTTCCATATAGGCTGATTCTCTTGTAACTAAATGTTGAGGTAATTATACCAGATTGTGATCTTTACATGTCCTTCAGCCCAAGGTTTTGCTTGATATTTATTGTTTTTACAAAGTGAAATGTAACCCCAGATGGTATGATTGGTATACCCTCAAACAAAAAAAAGAGTTGATGCGTTGTTTGCTCAATATTTCCATACAGACTGTTATATTTTGGGACATTCCTCTATCCAGCTATATTACATCCTCTTGCAAACAACTCTTACAGAATGTTTTATTTTGTATTACGTCTCATAATATCTATATATTTCTCTGCTTGTTATGTTTGAAAAATGCAATGTACTGAATATCTGTATTCTTTAACACCTCAATATAAATCTTATTTAAAAAAAATAATATATATATATACAGTGTTTATATATATCAGAGCTAAACAGATTTGTTCTTCAGAGCTTTGTGCTGGGAATATCAGGTTGAAAGTAAGGGGCTGTGAAGAGTTTTGTTTAAAGCCTATAAGGAAGTTGCTGACATCCCCAGAGAGAACCTGTTACATTGTAAGTTAAAAAGTAAAAAAAACTTGAGAACAAACTTTTTTATTACAAAATACAGTCTTGAATATAATCAGGTATGCAATATCACTAAGTAATCTCTTCCAATTTTATATTCTAATAAGGATTTAAAATGAGCTGTGGAAAATAGCTGTGAATTTATATTGAGGAAGGGTAAAACCTTTGGTAAGTTTATCTCTCCCTCTCTTTTACCTCCCGGATAATTAAGGACATGGCTTCTTACATGTAATTTTTTTTAGTGTAGACATAAAATATGTAAGACTTGCAATTATGTCATAGAAGGAAATGAGTTTGTTTCAACAGTTACATCTGAAATATATAACATTAGGTATTACATTAATTGTAATGCTACTCATGTCATCTGTTTCCTAACCTGTGAAGGGTGTTCCAGACAATATGTTGGTAGAGCCAAGACATTATTAAAGGGACACTGAACCCAATTTTTCTCTTCCGTGATTCAGATAGAGCATGAAATTTTAAGCAACTTTCAAATTTACTCCTATTATCAAATTTTCTTCATTCTCTTGGTATCTTTATTTGAAATGCAAAAATGTAAGTTTATATACCGGCCCATTTTTGTTGAACAACCTGAGTTGTTCTGGCTGATTGGTGGATAAATTCATCACGCTTACCTAGAAGTCTCAACACTCAGATCTAGATCTTTTTGTTTAAAGAAAAACAAAAAAGATCAGTCCCTTTATCAGATGTGCCATATAAGATACTAGTATACATTCTGGTAAGAACTTGCTAATAATGTTTTGTTGTTTTTTTTCCCTTTGTATGAATTATTCAGTCTTTTTAGGAATTGTATTATATAGTCAAATGTACACATTTCTGTAAAGTTTATATGTCAATCCCATACATATATACGCTTTAAATTGGTAAGCAATTTGATTTGTTGTTCCTGATTTCTTCACTCACAGGTGGGGTTACACATATACTTAAATAAGCTATGAGCTGCCTGTAACTCACTGAGGTTCTGTAGGGCAGTGAACAAGTGCGCATGTGCATGAAACGCATCTGCATTGGAACATCAGTTACCCATGCTGTGATGTTTGTGTGTTTTATCAGTGCCCAATACTCTTTATCTATGCTTTTAAATTAGATTTAATAAATGCTTTGGTTTTTATTCTTTCGTTGCTGGTCCTGTGGTGCATGCATCTACAGTGCGGATCTGTTTTGGATTGATATTGCCATTATTTAATGGGATATAAAAAATGATAGGGGGCTAGATTAAGTACAATTCATAGCTCAAGGTGTGGTATATTGCATTTGTCTTGAGTGGATTTCAAAGAGAGAATCATAGCATGGTTGAAACATTTTTTACAAGTGGAGTGCTATATATCGCTTTCATAAAAGCGATATTTACATTCCACTTTGTAATACCAGCGCATGATAATGTGCGCTGGTATTACAAGTTAGCCGCAATGCGAACGCAAGCTCACATTCACATTGCTATGAAGCATTGCGCTCACAAGAGCGTATTTCCATAGGCTCCTATGGGAACCTCGTTTGGATGCCCTTACAGAACGTTTGGATGCCCATCAGAACTTCAGCGCCAGCGAAGGGGGTAAGTTGCACAGCAATGGTAGCAATCAAATATACATGTATATGCTATATATACATATTTATTTATATGTTAATCAGTGTATATAACTCAGCCAAAAAGAAAAAGCTGAAGCAACAACCAGAGTATATAAAACTTAAACTTTTATTGTAGAAAAGTATTAAAATCCATGGAGGATACGGGCACAAAAATAGAGCTTACAGTATACACGTTTCGGCTGAATGCCGTACTCACTACTACTTAAAAACTATTGCACACATGTTCATTTAAAAAGGGTGTACTCTACACCCATTGGTAAAACAGAACACACCCCTCTAATGACATTGCACTGAGTACCCGGGCTGTGAAACACCTAATACCTTAAACTCCCTACTACACGGTGAGACAAATTAACCCTATAATAACATTCCTATGATCTAATTCATAACTAGCATCAACAAACAAAATGTGAAACAAGATACGGTCAGTAATAAACAATACATAGCATTGCAAATAAGCTGAGATACTAAAGACAATACACTGAGAGTCTATTTACAAAGCAAAAATTTCAAAAACATTTGGAATTAATTAGTATGTTGGTTGAAAAGCTGGCGTATTAGCAGGATAATTTTATAGCTTTAAATACTGTTTTTATGTCATTCAAATATTTAAACTATGAAATTAAAATATATATTAAATATATTAAAATAAACACATATTAACACATAAATATATATGTATATAAGCATATTAACACATCAATATATATGTATATACACATAGTAACACATAAATATATATGTATATACACATAATAACACATAAATATATATGTATATACACATACTAACACATAAATATATATGTATATACACATAGTAACACATAAATATATATGTATATACACATATTAACACATAAATATAAATGTATATACACATATTAACACATAAATATATATGTATATAAGCATATTAACACATCAATATATATGTATATACACATAGTAGCACATAAATCTATATGTATATACACATAATAACACATAAATATATATGTATATACACATAGTAACACATAAATATATATGTATATATACACATAATAACACATAAATATATATGTATATACACATAGTAACACATAAATATATATGTACTGTATATACACATAGTGACACATAAATATATATGTATATACACATAGTAACATACATTTTAAGCAACTTTCTAATTTACTCCTATTATCAAATTTTATTCATTCTCTTGGTATCTTTATTTGAAATGCAAGAATGTAAGTTTAGATACCGGCCCATTTTTGTTGAGCAACCTGGGTTGTTCTTGCTGATTGGTGGATACATTCATCACGCTTACCTAGAAGTCTCAACACTAAGATCTAGATCTTTTTTTTAAAGAAAAACAAAAAAGATCAGTCCCTTTATCAGATGTGATATATAAGATACTAGTATACATACACATACTAACACATAAATATATATGTATATACACATAGTAACACATAAATATATATGTATATAGACATAATAACTCATAAATATATTTGTATATACACATAGTAACACAGAAATATATATGTATATACACATAGTAACACAGAAATATATATGTATATACACATAGTAACACATAACTATATATGTATATACACATAGTAACACATAAATATATATGTATATACACATAGTAACACATAAATATATATGTATATATACACATAGTAACATAAATATATATGTATATATACATAGTAACACATAAATATATCTGTATATGCACGTATTAACACATAAATATATATGTATATACACATAGTAACACATAAATATATTTGTATATACACATAGTAACACATAAATATATATATATATATACAAACATAGTAACATAAATATATATGTATATACACATAGTAACACATAAATATATATATGTATATACACATAGTAACACATAAATATATATGTATATACACATAATAACAATGTATATACACATAGTAACACATAACTATATATGTATATACACATAGTAACACATAAATATATATGTATATACACATAGTAACACATAAATATATATATATATATACACATAGTAACATAAATATATATGTATATACACATAGTAACACATAAATATATCTGTATATGCACGTAGTAACACATAAATATATATGTATATACACATAGTAACACATAAATATATATGTATATACACATAGTAACACATAAATATATATGTATATACACATAGTAACACATAAATATATATATATATACACATAGTAACACATAAATATATATGTATATACACATAGTAACACATAAAAATATATGTATATACACATAGTAACACATAAATATATATGTATACACACATAGTAACACATAAATATATATGTATATACACATAGTAACACATAAATATATATGTATATACACATAGTAACACATAAATATATATGTATATACACATAGTAACACATAAATATATATGTATATACACATAGTAACACATAAATATATATGTATATACACATAGTAACACATAAATATATATGTATATACACATAGTAACACATAAATATATATGTATATACACATAGTAACACATAAATATATATATGTATATACACATAGTAACACATAAATATATATGTATACACACATAGTAACACATAAATATATATGTATATACACATATTAACACATAAATATATATGTATACACACATAGTAACACATAAATATATATGTATATACACATAGTAACACATAAATATATATGTATATACACATAGTAACACATAAATATATATGTATATACACATAGTAACACATAAATATATATGTATATACACATATTAACACATAAATATATATGTATATACACATATTAACACATAAAAATATATGTATATACACATATTAACACATAAATATATATGTATACACACATAGTAACACATAAATATATATGTATATACACATATTAACACATAAATATATATGTATACACACATATTAACACATAAAAATATATGTATATACACATATTAACACATAAATATATATGTATACACACATAGTAACACATAAATATATATGTATATACACATATTAACACATAAATATATATGTATATACACATATTAACACATACATATATATGTATACACACATAGTAACACATAAATATATATGTATATACACATATTAACACATAAATACATATGTATATACACATATTAACACATAAATATATATGTATATACACATAGTAACACATAAATATATATGTATATACACATAGTAACACATAAATATATATATGTATATACACATAGTAACACATAAATATATATGTATACACACATAGTAACACATAAATATATATGTATATACACATATTAACACATAAATATATATGTATACACACATAGTAACACATAAATATATATGTATATACACATATTAACACATAAATATATATGTATACACACATATTAACACATAAAAATATATGTATATACACATATTAACACATAAATATATATGTATACACACATAGTAACACATAAATATATATGTATATACACATATTAACACATAAATATATATGTATATACACATATTAACACATAAATATATATGTATACACACATAGTAACACATAAATATATATGTATATACACATATTAACACATAAATATATATGTATATACACATATTAACACATAAATATATATGTATACACACATAGTAACACATAAATATATATGTATATACACATATTAACACACAAATATATATGTATATACACATATTAACACATAAAAATATATGTATATACACATATTAACACATAAATATATATGTATACACACATAGTAACACATAAATATATATGTATATATACATAGTAACACATAAATATATATTTATATACACATATTAACCAGTGACGTGCAGTGACGTCAGAGGATGGTGAGGCAGTGGCTAGGATACACCTTCATTCTTTTGATATCCTTTGTTGAAGAAATAGCAATGCACATGGGTGAGCCAATCACATGAGGTATCTATGTGCAGCCACCAATCAGCAGCTACTGAGCATATTTAGATATGATTTTCAACAAAGGACATCAAAAGAATAAAGAAAATTAGATATTAGATGTAAATTGGAAAGTTATTTAAATTTGCATATGGGTTTCATATGGGTTTCATGTCCCTTTAAATGGTGTCTTGGAAAACTGGTCAACTTAGTAAACATCTGATTTTAGTCTAAAAGGATTGTAACAGAAACTCTTGCCAGATAACACAATGCTTGCTCTGATTATGAGATCTAGAAATCCATGCCCATTAAAATATGTTTAAAACATACTTTTTACTTTAATGCTGCAAATTATGCTTATTGATTCTTTCATTACATAAGGGATGAGAGTCAGAGGGGGAGGAAGAGAGACAGAGAGAGAGAAAGAGACCATGGGGGAGAACAACACATAAGGAGAGAGATGGATAGATAGAGAGAGAGAGAGAGACACACACACACACACAAGGGGGGGGGGGGGACCACTGCATTTTAAAGTAATAAAACAGCAGAGCTACAGAGAGTTCAGAAAGTAAGACTATACATTAGTACAGAGGCAAGCTGCTAAGTTAGTGGGTGTAAAGTTTGAGTAAACAAAATACAAAAACGACCCTGCTATAAAAGAGTAAATAAACACTAAACCACATTCATTAAATTATCATTTTCACTAACAGAATCTTTCAGTAAAATCTTACTTTAATAAGATGTGGGTGAAACACTGCTCTCTGTGCCTCTCTCCTGCTCTGTAAGGATTCAGGAAGTGACAGTGGCACATTCCACTGCACTTAGAGGGGAAGACCAGAACTCTCTTTTTCACTTTAGCAAAGCTAGCAGGTTCACAGGACAGCAACAAAATATATGAAAGTTGTTTTTTTGCGTTTTTGTTTTGTTTTATATGATTTAACATCCAGCCCCAATCCTATGTTCCACTTACTAATGCCTCTCGCTGGATTGGTTCAGCCCAAATAGGACTGCCTCAAATAAGCAGTTAATGAGCCATGCAATGATCTTAACCACTTGCATCCAGTAGATGGCGCAGCAAGTTGTGTAATGGTGGGCAGACCTGATTGTGCCTCTTCATTGCACAACATATAGCTGTGAGAAAAAAAAATGCTGGGGGAAAAAATTTACAATTTTAATATTAACACATAAATATATATGTATATACACATATTAACACATAAATATATATGTATATACACATAGTACCACATAAATATATATGTATATACACATAGTAACACATAAATATATATGTATATACACATATTAACACATAAAAATATATGTATATACACATAGTAACACATAAATATATATGTATATACACATAGTAACACATAAATATATATGTATATACACATAGTAACACATAAATATATATGTATATACACATATTAACACATAAATATATATGTATATACACATAGTAACACATAAATATATATGTATATATACATAGTAACACATAAATATATATTTATATACACATATTAACACATAAATATATATGTATATACACATAGTAACACATAAATATATATGTATATACACATAGTAACACATAAATATATATGTATATACACATAGTAACACATAAATATATATGTATATACACATAGTAACACATAAATATATATGTATATACACATAGTAACACATAAATATATATGTATATACACATATGAACACATAAATATATATGTATACACACATAGTAACACATAAATATATATGTATATACACATAGTAACACATAAATATATATTTATATTCACATATTAACACATAAATATATATGTAAATAAGTATAGTAACACATAAATATATATGTATATACACAGTAACACATAAATATATATGTATATACACATAGTAACACATAAATATATATGTACTGTATATACACATAGTAACACATAAATATATATGTATTTACACATAATAACACATAAATATATATGTATATACACATAGTAACACATAAATATATATGTATATACACATAATAACACATAAATATATATGTATATACACATAGTAACACATAAATATATATGTATATACACATAAGAACACATAAATATATATGTATATACACATAGTAACACATAAATATATATGTATATACACATAGTAACACATAAATATATATGTACTGTATATACACATAGTAACACATAATATATATGTATATACACATAGTAACATACATTTTAAGCAACTTTCTAATTTACTCCTATTATCAAATTTTATTCACTCTCTTGGTATCTTTATTTGAAATGCAAGAATGTAAGTTTAGATACCGGCCCATTTTTGTTGAGCAACCTGGGTTGTTCTTGCTGATTGGTGGATACATTCATCACGCTTACCTAGAAGTCTCAACACTAAGATCTAGATCTTTTTTTTAAAGAAAAACAAAAAAGATCAGTCCCTTTATCAGATGTGCCATATAAGATACTAGTATACATACACATACTAACACATAAATATATATGTAAATACACATAGTAACACATAAATATATATGTATATAGACATAGTAACACATAAATATATTTGTATATACACATAGTAACACAGAAATATATATGTATATACACATAGTAACACAGAAATATATATGTATATACACATAGTAACACATAACTATATATGTATATACACATAGTAACACATAAATATACATGTATATACACATAGTAACACATAAATATATATATATATATATATACAGTATATATATACACATAGTAACATAAATATATATGTATATACACATAGTAACACATAAATATATCTGTATATGCACGTAGCAACACATAAATATATATGTATATACACATAGTAACACATAAATATATTTGTATATACACATAGTAACACATAAATATATATATATATATATATATATATATATATATATATATATACAAACATAGTAACATAAATATATATGTATATACACATAGTAACACATAAATATATATATGTATATACACATAGTAACACATAAATATATATGTATATACACATAATAACAATGTATATACACATAGTAACACATAACTATATATGTATATACACATAGTAACACATAAATATATATATATATATATATATATACACATAGTAACATAAATATATATGTATATACACATAGTAACACAAATATATCTGTATATGCACGTAGTAACACATAAATATATATGTATATACACATAGTAACACATAAATATATTTGTATATACACATAGTAACACATAAATATATATGTATATACACATATTAACACATAAATATATATGTACTGTATATACACATAGTAACACATAAATATATATGTATATACACATAATAACAATGTATATACACATAGTAACACATAAATATATATGTATATACACATAGTAACACATAAATATATATGTATATACACATATTAACACATAAATATATATGTACTGTATATACACATAGTAACACATAAATATATATGTATATACACATATTAACACATAAAAATATATGTATATACACATATTAACACAAAAATATATATGTATACACACATAGTAACACATAAATATATATGTATATACACATATTAACACATAAATATATATGTACTGTATATACACATAGTAACACATAAATATATATGTATATACACATAGTAACACATAAATATATATGTATATACATATAGTAACACATAAATATATATGTATATACACATAGTAACACATAAATATATATGTATATACACATAATAACACATAAATATATATATATGTATATACACATACTAACACAGAAATATATATGTATATACACATAGTAACACATAAATATATATCTATATACACATAGTAACAAATAAATATATAGTTATATACACATAGTAACACATAAATATATATGTTTATACATATAGTAACACATAAATATATCTGTATATACACATATTAACACATAAATATATATGTACTGTATATACACATAGTAACACATAAATATATATGTATATACACATAGTAACACATAAATATATATGTATATACATATAGTAACACATAAATATATATGTATATACACATAGTAACACATAAATATATATGTATATACACATAATAACACATAAATATATATATATGTATATACACATACTAACACAGAAATATATATCTATATACACATAGTAACACATAAATATATAGTTATATACACATAGTAACACATAAATATATATGTTTATACACATAGTAACACATAAATATATCTGTATATACACATATTAACACATAAATATATATGTACTGTATATACACATAGTAACACATAAATATATATGTATATACACATAGTAACACATAAAAATATATGTATATACATATAGTAACACATAAATATATATGTATATACACATAGTAACACATAAATATATATCTATATACACATAGTAACACATAAATATATAGTTATATACACATAGTAACACATAAATATATATGTTTATACACATAGTAACACATAAATATATCTGTATATACACATATTAACACATAAATATATATGTACTGTATATACACATAGTAACACATAAATATATATGTATATACACATAGTAACACATAAATATATATGTATATACATATAGTAACACATAAATATATATGTATATACACATACTAACACAGAAATATATATGTATATACACATAGTAACACATAAATATATATCTATATACACATAGTAACACATAAATATATATGTATATACATATAGTAACACATAAATATATATGTATATACACATAGTAACACATAAATATATCTGTATATACACATATTAACACATAAATATATATTTACTGTATATACACATAGTAACACATAAATATATATGTATATACACATAGTAACACATAAATATATATGTATATACATATAGTAACACATAAATATATATGTATATACACATACCAACACAGAAATATATATGTATATACACATAGTAACACATAAATATATATGTATATACACATAGTAACACATAAATATATAGTTATATACACATAGTAACACATAAATATATATGTTTATACACATAGTAACACATAAATATATCTGTATATACACATATTAACACATAAATATATATGTATATACACGTAGTAACACATTAATATATATGTATATACACATAGTAACACATAAATATATTTGTATATACACATAGTAACACATAAATATATATGTATATACACATAGTAACACATAAATATATATGTGTATACACATAATAACACATAAATATATATGTATATACACATATTAACACATAAATATATATGTATATACACATATTAACACATAAAAATATATGTATACACACATAGTAACACATAAATATATATGTATATATACATAGTAACACATAAATATATATTTATATACACATATTAACACATAAATATATATGTAAATAAGTATAGTAACACATAAATATATATGTATATACACAGTAACACATAAATATATATGTATATACACATAATAACATAAATATATATGTATATACACATAATAACACATAAATATATATGTATATACACATAGTAACACATAAATATATATGTATATACACATAGTAACACATAAATATATATGTATATACACATAGTAACACATAAATATATATGTATATACACATAGTAACACATAAATATATATGTAAATAAGTATAGTAACACATAATGTATATACACATAGTAACACATAAATATATATATATATGTATATACACATAGTAACACATAAATATATATGTATATACACATAATAACAATGTATATACATATAGTAACACATAAATATATATGTATATACACATAGTAACACATAAATATATATGTATATACACATATTAACACATAAATATATATGTATATACACATATTAACACATAAATATATATGTACTGTATATACACATAGTAACACATAAATATATATGTATATACACATAGTAACACATAAATATATATGTATATACACATAATAACACATAAATATATATATATGTATATACACATACTAACACAGAAATATATATGTATATACACATAGTAACACATAAATATATATCTATATACACATAGTAACACATAAATATATAGTTATATACACATAGTAACACATAAATATATATGTTTATACACATAGTAACACATAAATATATCTGTATATACACATATTAACACATAAATATATATGTATATACACGTAGTAACACATTAATATATATGTATATACACATAGTAACACATAAATATATTTGTATATACACATAGTAACACATAAATATATATGTATATACACATAGTAACACATAAATATATATGTAAATAAGTATAGTAACACATAATGTATATACACATAGTAACACATAAATATATATATGTATATACACATAGTAACACATAAATATATATGTATATACACATAATAACAATGTATATACACATAGTAACACATAAATATATATGTATATACACATAGTAACACATAAATATATATGTATATACACATATTAACACATAAATATATATGTATATACACATATTAACACATAAATATATATGTACTGTATATACACATAGTAACACATAAATATATATGTATATACACATAGTAACACATAAATATATATGTATATACACATAGTAACACATAAATATATATGTATATACACATAGTAACACATAAATATATATGTATATACACATAATAACACATAAATATATATATATGTATATACACATAGTAACACAGAAATATATATGTATATACACATAGTAACACATAAATATATATCTATATACACATAGTAACACATAAATATATAGTTATATACACATAGTAACACATAAATATATATGTATACACATAGTAACACATAAATATATATGTATACACATAGTAACACATAAATATATATGTTTATACACATAGTAACACATAAATATATATGTATACACATAGTAACACATAAATATATATGTTTATACACATAGTAACACATAAATATATCTGTATATACACATAGTAACACATAAATATATAGTTATATACACATAGTAACACATAAATATATATGTATACACATAGTAACACATAAATATATATGTTTATACACATAGTAACACATAAATATATCTGTATATACACATATTAACACATAAATATATATGTATATACACGTAGTAACACATTAATATATATGTATATACACATAGTAACACATAAATATATTTGTATATACACATAGTAACACATAAATATATATGTATATACACATAGTAACACATAAATATATATGTGTATACACATAATAACACATAAATATATATGTATATACACATAGTAACACATAAATATATATGTATATACACATATTAACACATAAAAATATATGTATATACACATATTAACACATAAATATATATGTATACACACATAGTAACACATAAATATATATGTATATATACATAGTAACACATAAATATATATTTATATACACATATTAACACATTAATATATATGTAAATAAGTATAGTAACACATAAATATATATGTATATACACAGTAACACATAAATATATATGTATATACACATAATAACATAAATATATATGTATATACACATAATAACACATAAATGTATATGTATATACACATAGTAACACATAAATATATATGTATATACACATAGTAACACATAAATATATATATGTATATACACATAGTAACACATAAATATATATGTATATACACATAAGTATAGTAACACATAAATATATATGTATATACACATAATAACACATAAATATATATATATATGTATATACACATACTAACACAGAAATATATATGTATATACACATAGTAACACATAAATATATATCTATATATACATAGTAACACATAAATATATAGTTATATACACATAGTAACACATAAATATATATGTTTATACACATAGTAACACATAAATATATCTGTATATACACATATTAACACATAAATATATATGTATATACACGTAGTAACACATTAATATATATGTATATACACATAGTAACACATAAATATATTTGTATATACACATAGTAACACATAAATATATATGTATATACACATAGTAACACATAAATATATATGTGTATACACATAATAACACATACATATATATGTATATACACATAGTAACACATAAATATATATGTATATACACATATTAACACATAAATATATATGTATATACACATATTAACACATAAAAATATATGTATATACACATATTAACACATAAATATATATGTATATACACATAGTAACACATAAATATATATGTATATATACATAGTAACACATAAATATATATTTATATACACATATTAATACATATATATGTAAATAAGTATAGTAACACATAAATATATATGTATATACACAGTAACACATAAATATATATGTATATACACATAATAACATAAATATATATGTATATACACATAATAACACATAAATATATATGTATATACACATAGTAACACATAAATATATATGTATATACACATAGTAACACATAAATATATATGTATATACACATAGTAACACATAAATATATATGTAAATAAGTATAGTAACACATAAATATATATGTATATACACAGTAACACATAAATATATATGTATATACACATAATAACATAAATATATATGTATATACACATAATAACACATAAATATATATGTATATACACATAGTAACACATAAATATATATGTATATACACATAATAACACATAAATATATATGTATATACACATAATAACACATAAATATATATGTATATACACATAATAACACATAAATATATATGTATATACACATAGTAACACATACATATATATGTATATACACATAATAACACATAAATATATATGTATATACACATAATAACACATAAATATATATGTATATACACATAGTAACACATAAACATATATGTATATACACATAGTAACACATAAATATATATGTATATACACATAGTAACACAGAAATATATATGTATATACACATACTAACACATAAATATATATGTATATACACATACTAACACATAAATATATATGTATATACACATAGTAACACATAAATATATATGTATATACACATAGTAACACATAAATATATATGTATATACACATACTAACACATAAATATAAATGTATATACACATAGTAACACATAAATATATATGTATATACACATAGTTACACATAAATATATATGTATATACACATAGTAACACATAAATATATATGTATATATACACATAATAACACATAAATATATATGTATATACACATAGTAACACATAAATATATATGTACTGTATATACACATAGAAACACATAAATATATATGTATTTACACATAGTAACACATACATTTTAAGCAACTTTCTAATTGTTTGTCATATTAGTGTTTTTATTTATACCACTATAGGTACATAGTGTAAATGTATTATTATTCTGAGCAGGAATAATTGTGAATATATGTAATCAGAGTATCATTTGTATTTAGTTGCAATCAATGGATATTTTAAAGGGATAGGAAAGTAAACATTTAAGTTGTAGAATGATAAAGAGAACAGAGGGGTGTCTCATGTGCACAACCACCAAACAAATGTATAAGCACAGTGGTCTAGATAAGCCAAATGGATACTCACATATCCTGGGAGCACCCTAATGTGCTAGTAGCTACAAGCTGATATACTTAGGGGCGCATCAGCTCACCCACTCCAGAGAATTCCTGTGCACTGGATATAGGAAATAGAGAAAAAGAGCACCACATGTGCAGATCAACTACATAAAAATGTGTATTGAAAATGCCAAAGGGGTACTCACATTTAGAACAATCAGACCTATGTGCTGGTAGATGCAGACTGATACATTTGAGGAGGCGTATCAGCTCA
This sequence comes from Bombina bombina, assembly GCF_027579735.1. NCBI lineage: Eukaryota > Metazoa > Chordata > Amphibia > Anura > Bombinatoridae > Bombina > Bombina bombina. The sequence continues at coordinate 204,120,487 of NC_069508.1, forward strand.
CCCACTCCAGGTTCTTGTAGTAGTTCCAATAGGTGCAGGATAATGTAAGAGTCTGTGATTCAGTTAATATCAAGTGGACTCAAACAAGTAAGGTGACTCCACTAAGCTTGAGTTTGTTAAAAAAACTTTCATTTATTTAAAAAGCAAATATATAAATAAAAAGCAGTGGATTAAAATATCCCCCCTTGGCATGCAACGCGTTTCTTGGCAATACAAGGGCTGTTTCATCAGGCATAAGGTCACCTTACTAACTGTCCTTCTTTTAAAATTCATAAAGAACCACTCAGAGACCCTAGAAAGGGCAACACCCAAAAAGGGGCGTGTCTTGCATTTAACCATAAACACATATACACATTTGTGTGCTTTCCCAAAAATGAATCATACATTTTTAGCCATTGTGACATGTATTAGGCATATTGTCAGGTTTATTGACATAACTCTTGCTGTACCTTTAAATCCGGATCTAACATTACCTGTCTCACTATTTAAGTCAGTCTGTACCTCCTCTCATTGCTTGGTATACGTTTTTGTTTGCTCCTGGTAGCTGAACAAAGAATTCCTAAGCCTGTTCCTTACTGCTGTTACGCAGTCCTCCTCTACAGCATACAGACTCCTGAACGGGATTCCGGATCTACACCATATCACTCCGCGGTGACGTCACACGCCAACCACGGAGTAAACGGAGCTCCACAATTTCCTCCTTGCCTTACCGGATCCTCCTAACCCTGCAGGGCTACCAACCTACCGGATCATCCTGCTACTGAATTAGAACTCAGCACTTCTCAGGTATATGTTTCCATTTTAATCAAGTAAAACCGGAACCTTTTGTAAATATCACCCGTTAGCATCTGGGTCATTACTATGCTCTGATAAGTTTACCTACATCCATACTTAAAGTTATACTGCATATATAAGGCTCCTTATCTTTTTCAAACCTGTGAACTTAGCACATGTTTTCCCTTTTTCCATTTTTTATGTGACATGTCATATTTTTGCTGTATGCTATACACTAACTGTTAATTCAGCAGGTTACTGTGTGAGACGCTCTGCTGCATTATATTCAGTGTATAAAATACACATTTGGCAGCTATAGAGCACTCTTCACCTATATAACCTCAGACCAAATCCAGCTACCTGAATTAATTGTGTTTAGCAGTATCCAGGTGGATATACATGTTAAACTACATTAACTCTTTGCTACATACCAAATCTTGTTAGAATATATATAATAATCTCAGCAGCTGTGGTCTCACTTTTTCACTATGTTCTCCTATTTGAAACGCTTAGTGCATTTGACTGAACCTGACAGAATACCAAGCCCAACTACTATGGACCCAGCTGAGATGACAACTCACATACAGACACTTAACCAGAGGGTTGATTTACTTACAGAGGGGTTAACTTCACTTAAAGCTGAGAATGATGCCCTTAAGGCTTATATTAAGGATTATATTGATCCTAAGATACATACATCAGAACCACATGTGAGTTTACCAGAGAAGTTTACTGGCGATAGGTCTCAGTTTAGAGATTTCAAAAATGCTTGCCATTTGCTCTTTACATTGAGGCCCCAGTTATACCCTAATGATAGGATCCGTGTTCTCACAGTAATATCCTATTTAAGAGGGGAGCCCCGCTCATGGGCCAATAGTTTTTTTGAGACAAATGAAGCCATACTCAATTCTTTGGATGGGTTTTTCACTGCTATGGGTCAATTATATGAAGACCCTTTCAAGCAACAGACAGCTGAGACAGCACTTAGGGCTTTAAAACAAAAGAAGAGAATTGTTGAAGAGTACATCACTGATTTCAAAAGGTGGGCTAAAGATTCCCAATGGAATGATGTATCTCTTAAAAATCAGTTCAGAATTGGCCTTTCTGAATCTATTAAAGATGAGTTATCCCGCATAGACTTGCCCCCCACATTCGAAGGGCTCATCAACCTTAGCATCACCATTGATAGACGCCTCAGAGAACGCATGCATGAAAGATCATATCAGGACACCCACCTTAAAAAACACACCACCACTACATCTCCTCATGTCTCTAGCAAAACATACGCAGAACCCATGGAGATAGGGTTCTTGAAAGGGCCTCTTATACACCAAGAGAAAAACAGAAGAAGAGAGAATAATCTATGCTTATACTGTGCTTCTCAGGACCATACTGTCAGAGACTGTCCCTCTCTTCAAAGAAAAAAAAAAGGGTAAGGAAGATTCTATAACATCTTGTTGCAATACCTATGATTCCACCACTACATACTGTAAACTCACTCTTTTATTACAGTGGGATCTCCTACGCGTCAACGTTCCAGCAATAATTGACTCTGGTGCTACAGCATATTAAATATAGATAAGGATTTTTTTTTGCGTGGTATTGATGGAAATGTTATTACCTCAGGGCCAGTCATATACCAAACTATACCACTACTAGTTTCCACTAACAACCATCATAGGGAATATATATCGTTTGATGTAATAACCTCACCAGTCTCTCCTATAATTCTAGGTTTAACTTGGTTAAGCTTACACAATCCACTTATATCCTGGACTGATCTTTCTCTTACCTTTAATTCAAAATACTGCTCTACAACATGTTTTCCCATAAATATTCTACTTACATCTCCAACTACACCTGAATTTCATATTCCTGCTGAGTATAGCGATTTTTCAGATTTATTCAACAAAACTGAATCTGAGAGCTTGCCCCCACACAGGAAGTATGACTGCCCTATAGACATACTTCCCGGTGCTGATATTCCTTGTGGGCACATTTTTCCCCTTTCTACAACTGAACTTAAACATTTGAAAACATACTTAGAGGAAAACCTCAGGAAAGGGTTTATACGCCCCTCTACCTCACCGGCAGGAGCCGGAATTTTCTTTGTGAAAAACAAAGACGGCTCCCTAAGGCCCATCATTGACTATAGACAACTCAATAAAATCACGGTAAAGAATAGGTATCCGTTGCCCCTAATTCCGGAACTCATTGAGAGACTGGAGGGGGCTAAATACTTTACCAAGTTGGACCTTAGGGGGGCGTATAACTTGATTAGAGTAAGAAGTGGGGATGAGTGGCTGATGGCGTTCCGGACCCAATACGGTCACTATGAATATACGGTCATGCCGTTCGGGCTCTGTAACGCCCCGGCCACTTTCCAGCATCTGATTAACGATTTATTCAGAGATATTCTAGACGTCTTCATAGTTATTTATCTAGACGATATTCTAATATACTCCAAGAATATTACCGAACATATACTTCACGTCAGACAAGTTCTTTCCAGATTAAGAGATAATCACCTCTATCTCAAACCTGAAAAATGTATTTTTAACACACAAAGTATAGCTTTTCTAGGTTATGTAATTACCTCCTCAGGTATCTCTATGGAGGAAACAAAAATACAAGCGGTAAAGGATTGGCCTAACCCTAAATCTAGAAAAGAAATCCAACGTTTTTTGGGTTTTGCGAATTTTTATCGCAAGTTTATAAAAGACTTTTCTAAACTCACCAAACCTCTTACTATTCTAACAAAAACCACAGTACCATTCAAATGGAGTCAAGAAGCACAAACAGCATTTGATTTTCTGAAAATGAAATTTACCACCGCACCTATACTCAGATTCCCTAACCCAGATCGCCAATATGTCCTGGAGGTTGACGCCTCAGACGTTGCTGTGGGTGCTGTTCTCTCACAACGTGAAGATATCAAACAACCTTTACACCCAGTTGCTTTTTTTTCTCGTACGCTAAATTCAGCAGAACAGAACTACCCCATCGGGGATAAAGAATTATTGGCCATTAAACTTTCCCTTGAACACTGGAGGCACCTCCTGGAGGGCACTATTGTTCCTATATTGATCTACACAGATCATAGGAACTTGCAATACCTCAAGTGTACAAGAACTCTTTCTGCAAGACAAGTCAGGTGGAATCTGTTTCTTTCTAGATTCGATTATCAAATAGTTTACCGCCCAGCGAATAAAAACCATAAAGCTGACGCTCTCTCCAGATTACCTATGTATACACGATTCCAGACACCAGACCAAAGCTTAATACCAAAAGAAAGATTTATATCCTTCGTTTGTGATTCTAAACCACAGCTTTTACTGGAACAAGCAAAAGATCAAAGTAAGCCAATAGCCCTTTTGAATAAGAAAAACGATGGGCTCTACTACTATCAAGATAAGTTGTATATCCCACCTGATCGCCGACAAAAGTTGCTTCAAATCGCACATGAATCATTATTAGCCGGACACCCAGGGGTTAAAAAGACCCAAGAACTCATCAGCAGATCTTATTGGTGGCCTACGTTGAAAGAAGATGTTAGGACTCATGTCACCTCGTGTCATAATTGCACGGTTTCCAAATCCACAAAACAAGCACCTTATGGCCTTCTGCTGCCACTCAGTACACCTTCTAAGCCATGGTCTCAAATCGCAATCGACTTTATTGTAGATCTACCACAATCTAATAACAAGAACACTATATTAGTTGTAGTAGACTTATTCAGCAAAATGTCTCACTTCATTACATATCACAAACTACCCACGGCTATGGAAACCATTCAACTACTTATCACTCATGTTTTCAGATTACATGGTCTTCCAATCTCCATTCTTAGTGACAGAGGAACTCAATTCTCCAGCAGATTATGGACAGAATTTTGTAAAATATTCAATATCGAGAAAAAACTCACTACGGCATATCATCCACAAAGTAACGGGCAGACAGAAAGATGTAATCAATGGATCGAACAATATCTGAGACTTTACTGTTCTGCTCAACAACATCACTGGTCCACGTATCTCCCGTACGCTGAATTCTCTTTTAATAATTCTGTTCACTCTACCACCAAGACCACACCGTTCTTTTCCAATTATGGTTTTCATCCCAACTTCCATCTACTACCAGATGACCATAGTCAGTTCCCCAATGTTTCAGATCTCTCCGATACCATTTCTTCTAACTTTGCTATCACCCAAGCAGCCATTGAAGACTCCAAGAGAACACAGAAGAAATATTATGACAGGAAACGGAGGACACCTCCTTCTTACACCACTGGGGACCTTGTTTGGTTGTCCACCAAGAATCTCAGACTTAACACCCCCACCAAAAAGTTTTCTCCTTTATACATTGGACCATATCCTATAACTCAAGTCATCAATGTCAATGCTGTTAGACTTAAGTTACCGGACAATATGAAAATTCATCCCACATTTCATGTGTCACTTCTCAAGCCATATAAAGCATTGAGAAACTCTTTATCTAATAGTACTACTCCTCAAGTTTCCATAGACCCGGAGACTGAATACGAAGTTCGTACCATTTTGGACTCCCGATATTTCCGTGGTACCCTCCAGTATCTGGTTGGTTGGAAAGGCTACTCTTCGGATCATGATTCTTGGGAACCTGCTAGTAATATCTCTGCTCCTAGGTTGCTGTCCATATTCCATTGCAGAAATCCCGAACGTCCTCGTCCCTGAGCACCAGTGTTGCTCTTTGTTGGGGGGATCCTGTCAGGTTTATTGACATAACTCTTGCTGTACCTTTAAATCCGGATCTAACATTACCTGTCTCACTATTTAAGTCAGTCTGTACCTCCTCTCATTGCTTGGTATACGTTTTTGTTTGCTCCTGGTAGCTGAACAAAGAATTCCTAAGCCTGTTCCTTACTGCTGTTACGCAGTCCTCCTCTACAGCATACAGACTCCTGAACGGGATTCCGGATCTACACCATATCACTCCACGGTGACGTCACACGCCAACCATGGAGTAAACGGAGCTCCACAATTTCCTCCTTGCCTTACCGGATCCTCCTAACCCTGCAGGGCTACCAACCTACCGGATCATCCTGCTACTGAATTAGAACTCAGCACTTCTCAGGTATATGTTTCCATTTTAATCAAGTAAAACCGGAACCTTTTGTAAATATCAACCGTTAGCATCTGGGTCATTACTATGCTCTGATAAGTTTACCTACATCCATACTTAAAGTTATACTGCATATATAAGGCTCCTTATCTTTTTCAAACCTGTGAACTTAGCACATGTTTTCCCTTTTTCCATTTTTTATGTGACATGTCATATTTTTGCTGTATGCTATACACTAACTGTTAATTCAGCAGGTTACTGTGTGAGACGCTCTGCTGCATTATATTCAGTGTATAAAATACACATGTGGCAGCTATAGAGCACTCTTCACCTATATAACCTCAGACCAAATCCAGCTACCTGAATTAATTGTGTTTAGCAGTATCCAGGTGGATATACATGTTAAACTACATTAACTCTTTGTTAGAATATATATATAATAATCTCAGCAGCTGTGGTCTCACTTTTTCACTATGTTCTCCTATTTGAAACACTTAGTGCATTTGACTGAACCTGACACATATATACAATAAACATTTCAAACCGAAACATGTATAAACATAAATGGGTACAGTTCTTTTTGGTACATACCAGGCAGATACACAGTGAAATTTATTAAACAGAAACAAATTGCATTTTAGTATTATTTTGTATTTCACATAGTCAACAATGGCAATTATCACATATGTGTATTGTTTATAACAAACAACAAACATCTCAGATCGTACCCAGGTTTGCCCTAAACTTGTAACAGAACACAACATCGAATTAGTTCAAAATAGTGAAGATTTATAAGCATTTTAGGCAGAACAAGGTGTATAACCAATTCCCATCTTATTAGTACCACCTTTTTGTAGTTAACAATGGCGATTCTCTTATAGATCTCATAAACAGCTGTTACCCCTTTTGATCATACAAACAGCTCTAATAGCCACCCAACTAAATCAAATCTTACCTTAATTTGTCTCAGATTCACAACCTTGTTACGTTAGTTTTCAATAATAAATATTAATGAATAATAAAATTCTTATTTATATCTAATGCACTCGTGTTTTCTGGGCACAGGAAAACAGATGTGTGTAGCTAACTTGCGTATATCGTAAGTGCTGACTTTTTCTACCTATCAGTAAGTGAAAAATTTCCTCGGACCTATCAGATCAAAGAGGTATACATCTACCGTTCTAAAACACTGCTATACCATAGGAATGTGTATACTGTGTCACTTCCAGTGACGTATTATCAGCTGTTGGAGGGGTGTGGCGCTCAATGCGCATACGCAAGAGGACCAACCTACTTCAAACAGCTGTTTAAGAAGATTTACTTGCAAAAAAACGGGTCAAGGAATTCTATGGACCGTAAGCTGCAATACGCATGCGCAAACAATGCCACGCATGCGCACACGGCCCTACTCCTCATCGCTTTTCAGTCTGAAGTACATATATGGTTGCTTCTGTATCTTCTCATTGTGTATTCCCAAACTCACCTCTCCTCTATGAGTTATTAAAAATGTTACTGAAATGTGTACAATTTAGAAGGATGCTCATAAATCACAAGAAAGAATGCATGCTTCTGTCCAAGTGAGATGTGACTGTGAATAATGCAAAATATGAGGATTTGTGTTGCGGTGACTCCTGATGTCCTATTACTTTCAAGAGATTATATTGAATATAGCGACCGCAGTGCGCGCGTACGCTGTGAAGGCTATTAGCCTCTATAATTTATGATTTTGGGCCATATATTTCCTCGACCCATTGCTAAATTTACATCAGCTGTTTGGAGGAGGTTGGGCCTCTTGCGCATGCGCATTGAGTGACACACCCCTCCAGCAGCTGTCACTTGACCTAAAGTGATGTGGTATACATATTCCTATGCGGTATACCATTTTCTTTAGAACACCGTCATTCTCGTTCTTTGCCTCAGTTGGTTCCACACACTCGCTCCTTCCCCAAACAACACAGCTAGAGGATTAGGTCTGTGTCATGTCTAAACTCCGCCTCCATAGACCCTCACAATCCTTCCCATTTTAAACCAAATAAACGCAATACAGGCTGCAAATAACCCTATGCATTCCTTCATATTAGAGCCAACATGTGAGTAATCGCTAACCTCCTGTCTGCCACTATAATAACTATGTAGACTAGAATATTGTGGCCCTATTTTAACAGTGTCTTCACCATAGGATCGTATAGGAATCATTGGGATACAAAATGACCTAATCGGATATTCTATCTAATGATGCTATGTGTCTCACCATCTAAAAGGAAATAGTATACGGCGAGACTCACGTAGAAACTAACTATATGTTAGCCTATGTAAATACCCTAAAAAATAATAATCAACATACCACCCCTATATGTATAAATACCAAAAATATGTGATTCTATAATCACCGCTAATCTTTATATAATTAGTAAGTGGCGCTGAAGGTCTACTAATTATGTGAAAACTATAAATATATATGAATATGTGTACAGACTTTAATCTATCCGACACCTATAATAGTAAGTGAAAAAAATAATAATAAAAAATAATAAAAATATAATATATGTATATAAATATTATATTGTGAACCCAAATGTATTCTCATTAGTATCATGGTTACAATGTATGTGATAATAAAGTGTCCAAATAAAATATAATAAATATGCATACACCTTCAAGGTATATATCAGATAATGTGTACTGAGTGGTCATGGGGCACCTACTAGGATTATAAAATAGTGTCATTCTAACTAACTAAAATATAAATTATATCGTTATTAAACCACCCAAATCAATATAATCTAAAAAGTATCTATATGACAAAGTTATAAATAGATACTATTGTATCTTATTCTGTATTATAATAACCCTTAGTCGTGACCCGACTACCATCATATATTAGGGACACTACAGACCTTTTGAATAAACTGACGTCTCTTAAAAAAGGGAAATGGATATCTTTGGTTAACTTGCGATGTGGGATCCCTATACTCTAACATTGATCACCAATTTCAGACGTTATCCTGCACCTATTGGAACTACTACAAGAACCTGGAGTGGGTGAGCTGATACGCCTCCTCAAATGTATCAGTCTGCATCTACCAGCACATAGGTCTGAATGTTCTAAATGTGAGTACCCCTTTGGCATTTTGAATACACATTTTTATGTAGTTGATCTGCATATGTGGTGCCATTTTTCTCTATTTCCTATATCCAGTGCACAGGAATTCACTGGAGTGGGTGAGCTGATGCACCCCTAAGTACATCAGGTTGTATCTACTAGCACATTAGGGTGCTCCTAGGAAATGTGAGTATCCATTTGGCTTATCTAGACCACTATGCTTATACATTTGTTTGGTGGTTGTGCACATGAGACACCCCTTTGTTCTCTGTATCATTCTACAACTTATCTGGATTGTCCTGTGAGGAGGAGGCAGCCATTATCCGATTACTTGGCTTGGAAATAAAACTGTTTTCCTTGGGAGGAGTGTATTATACAATTATTGGGACTGTAAACTAAGTATAAATTATATATGTTTGTATAACAAACACTTGTTTGTCCATATATCTACATATGCACCCCCTTTAAAAAATTTAAGTTGCATGATTCCGATAGAGCATGTAATTTTAAAACACTTTCAAATTCACTTCTATTTACAAATGTGCTTTGTTCTTTTGGTATCCCTTGTAAGAAAAGAATACACACATATCCTACACTAGTGGGGGCTAGCTGCTAATTGGTGCCTGCACACATTTGTCTCTTATGATTGGCTAAATAGATGTGTGCAGCTTGCTGCCAGTAGTGCAATGCTGTTCCTTCAGCAAAGGATAAAAAGAGAATGAAGCAAATTTGATAATAGAAGTAAATTGGAAAGTTGTTTAAAATTGTATGTTCTATCCAAATCATGAAATAATATTTTGGGGTTTCCTGTCCCTTTAAGAGCTGGGCCAGGTTTCTCTCTGCATCTGTCTACCCCCTCCTGATTGCAATCTATTTTTAAAAACCACCCCTTCACAGGTGTTATAAAATGGGCTGGGATATAAAATGACATTTCTTACTGAAAAAGAAATTCAAGAGAAGGAAGAAATACACTGAAAATAGCATGACAGTAAAGAGGTGATTTTAATTTCTGCTGTATCTAAATCATGACAGTTTAATGTTAGGTGGGCTATCCCTTTGAGCTATCAGCTTAAGATTCTATTGAATCAAACATCGGATTGAGATTGCTGGATCGTATGTTACGTCACAAATTTCAACATTTGCCGATCTTGACGCTTTTATAACTACGGCGGATCAATCTCGCGACAAATACGACGCGGAATTCTAATGTATTTTCAGTTGACCCTTTGATAAATAGGGGGGTTTATTAACTGTATAAACTCAAAACCAGATAAGGCCTACCCTTACTTGTGGGGTCTCTCACAAAGGACTCCACACATTTAATTTTGCAAGGAAAAAGAGGAATGAAGGGGGCTTGTGATATTAGTTAATAACGTGTCAAAGTGAAAAATATTAATTAGGGCTGAACATTTTTTTATCATAAATTATTGTTTTATGGGTATTCTAGTATCTAAAACTAAATGATCATTACTTCTTAAATTTTCTATGTGTAAAATTAAAATAGAAGGACCTCTTAGGTGTTAAACTTTCTTCAGGTGCAATTTGTGTAATTATCGTGCTAAACTCAGTGTTAATGTCACAAACAAAATAACAGTTTCTTATAATTTGTAACTGTTTTGCAGTGATTTTTAAGATTTTTATTATAAAACCTAGGTTAGTTTAGGTTAATTTATTATTTTAAACTAAGTGCTTCCCAAAGTGCTAGTGCTAATTAATGCTAATTAGAAATAGGTGTCATATAATTTGATTTGGACTTAATTAATATACGCCTAATATAATCATGGTGATAAAAAATTATTCTTAGCTTTAGAGAAATATAATACTAATACTAATTTAATATGTTTAAAAAATTGATATAAGTGAAGTTGCAAATTAGTAAAGTTTATTCTATATGACAATTATTTAAACATATAAAAAACCTACACACAACATTAATGTTCCCTTATATTGTTAAAAAAATACACTGCTGTCACAAAAAAATGCTTATAAAAATTCTTGTAAAAATTAAAAATTAATAATCTTTTCCTTGAAAAGGAAAACATTTTCAAGTAAAATATTTTAATTTTTACATGAATTTTTATAAGCATAAAGAGGTCCTTCTATTTTAATTTTACACATAGAAAATTTAAGAAGTAATGATATTTTAGTTTTAAATACTAGGATACCCATAAAACAATAATTTATGATAAAAAAATAATTCAGCCCTAATTAATATTTTTCACTTTGACACGTTATTAACTAATATCACAAGCCTAGTATATAAGATAACCAATCGCCCCCTTCATTCCTCTTTTTCCTTGCTTTGATAAATAGGCCCCTAAGAGTCTAAAGAGCATAGGTTTTGCTTAGGGTATGGTCAAACAACGGGGAAGGGAGTACAGTTTAAATGGATTTACTTTTTTGTGCGTGGAGTTCAGTCAGTGTGTGTGGGGGGGGGGGGTCCAGCACACAAAGAGAATTTTAACGGTTCTGGGATGACCGGAAAACCAGAACAGGGTGGTAAGAGTGTGTGGGGAAGTGATTCCAAATTGTGCCCTTAATATACTTCTTAATGGAACAGGCAAGAATGAGTTTCATGCACTGGAATTCGATTTACACTAAAACATGACCCAGTTAAACAATTGATCTTATTTTTCAAAACTGCCAAACCCATTTTAAAAATGATACAAAATTATAAAGCCTTTTTTAAGAATTATATTTTGGTCTTCTGTTTTATATGAAATATAACATATACTGTCCAGAGTGAGTACAACATTCACACCAAGCTGCATAGCTTTCAATGCTAAATTTTCCTTTCTGTATATCACATGGGTACTTATACGTCTGGTAGACCTCATGGTAGCAGCTCACAAGGAAATAAGCTTCACTGTATCCAGCCCACTGCAAAAACAGTTTCAGTTTAGATACTTTTTGTGACTTTATACATTCTCTGCATCATTTAGTAACCAAACCAGCAAACGTGCAAGATTTTCTCTCTAGTTAGCTCATTATACTGTTACAAAGTGATTTTTGACCCAATTAAAATATTAGATTTTCCTCTTAACATCTTTTTACTACAAATTTGGAGTCAAATTAGTTATCAGCTGTATCACCTATAAACCATTTACAGTTCAGCTAGTGATTTATATATTTTTTAGATCTTTTTTAAGTGGCTTCTTTATTTCTTCTGTTCTTTTGAAGCACACAGTCTCCTTATGGCTAGTGAGATTATGTACATGAAACTCATGATAAAATCCTATATAACTGAGTACAGTAATTATTTGATGTGATTGAAAAGCTGAAGAAAGTAAATATTCCCTGCAATGTAAAACGTAGTAAAAAAAAAAGTATTTATTTTTCCTATAAACAGCAAAACTCCTTCAGTATCTCTTTCAGTATTAGCCCTCTGTATTATCATAAGGTGTGTCTAATTGGCTGTCTAAGAACACATGATTAAGAAACTATGGGAAATTCTTAAGATCTGTGATACAAATACCCAAAGGTCCATTTTTCCGACCTGTAGCCATGAGCCATGTCTTCCCAACTGTGTACTTCGATTCTCTCAAGGGGTTTGGAAGAAGATGTCTTATGTTTCACCAGGAGAGATCATATAGTCTCATGACACAAAGGTCTGAAGGACTTCACGTAAATAATTCACAGTTTCCTTCAATAAAGTGTTACATTTCATCTGCAAAATCGTCTGCCTGATAAGGAACCCTTATTTTTCTTTTTATGTATGTACTGATTCAATCAGACTATAAGAATACATTATATAATATAATATAATATATATATATATATATATATATATATATATATATATATATATATATAAATACATTATGTTTTAACTTTACTAAACTAACCTTTTCTAAATATTTTGATAGTTTACAGCATGAAAACAATTACTACAAGAATAACAAGTATTTTAAATAAACATGCAATTGAACAACAATACATATAGCTACTTCATAAAATATCATTCTTTTGGATTCACTCAAGCACAGTCTGTTCCCTTATTTATAAATATGACACATTTAATAGAAGAGAGCAGGTATTTGAATTATTGATTGCTATATATTTAAACTGAAAGCACACATCCATCAACATATGTGAGGAGGCAGGAGACAGATTTATTATGTCCCAGCTTCTGTGACTAGCCTGTGCTTGACATTTATATTAATTATTGCCCACACGTTAGATGCAGTAGAAGTTGTTGCACTTATTTGTAAGATATCTCTATTACAAATTGGGATATTGTTTGGACAACTGAAACACGTTTTACATACAGGTTCGTATTAATAAACTGTGTGACTTAGTAAAAAATATGTCATTGAATACGAGGGAGATCGTCCTGGTCTCAGAGACCGTCTTGAGGCTGTTCAGGATCCTCGTTGGTGGAATTATGTTTGAAATTTATTAAACATCTCTTTACTTGTCTTTTCCAGTGTTAGTGGCCATCCCTGCCATTAACACCAGTAGTTGTGTCACTAGTGGTGGTAAAATGATAATTACAACAGCAGCACTTGGGAAATTTTACTTTCAAACTTTCTTTTTTTTTCTCTCTCTCTCTATCGCTCTCTCTCTTTTTCTCTCTCTCTGTCTCTCTCTCTTTCTCCCTCTTTCTCTCTTCCTCTCTCTCTGTCTGTCTCTCTGTCTCTCTCTCTCTCTCTCTCTTTTTCTCTCTCTCTCTCTCTCTCTCTTTCTTTCTTTCTTTCTCTCTCTCTTTCTTTCTCTCACTCGCTCTCTCTTTCTCTCTCTCTTCCTTTCTCTCTTGCTCTCTTTCTCTCTTTCTCTCTCTCTTTCTCCCTCTCTCTCTCTCTCTCTGTCTCTCTCTGTCTCTCTCTCTCTCTATCTTTCGCTCTCTCTTTCTCTCTCTCTTTCTCTCACTCGCTCTCTCTTTCTCACTCTTTCACTACAACCTAATACTGAAATCCACGAATAAGGATAGACCCTGGCAACTTAGGGCCTGGGAGGGAGACTTATCCAGACCAATCATGGATAAGGACCTACATACAGCTATGACTCTGACCAAGAAGACTGTACATTGCGCTAACACATTGGAATAATATATGAAATTGTTCCTGAAGTGGTACTATACCCCCTCCAGACTCTCGCAGATGTTCCCCACAACATCCCCTCTTTGCTGGAGAGAATGTGAACTAAGAGGCTCAGACATTCATATATGGTGGGACTGCCCAAAATTAAAACCCCTGTGGCATCAAATAGCCAATCTTTGCTCTACCCTTGGGATGACCGTTCCACTCACTCCTGAGATAGCTTTACTACACATCTTCCCACGAAAGGTTCCCACTCCACTGTCGAGGCTGATAGTCTTTATTCTTATGAGAAAAAAGGAGGTCAATCCCAATATCCGTATAGTAAAAAATAGCCTTTATTTTCCAAATTTAAAATACAAACATGATACACACACAGAGAGTATCAGGTTTTACGCGTTTCGGCTGGTGCCGTACTCATAAACCAGTCTTTATTCTTGCTGCCACGAAGCTAGCGATAGCGAGAGCATGGAAACAGGCCCAGCCTCCAGATATTGCAACTATCACCTCCATAATGCAGGTATATGCCAAGATGGAACAAAGTTTTTACTTTAACATGGACAAGGAGGAACTCTATTGGCAGGTTTGGGAGCCTTGGTTCATAAACACACAGTTATGGAGAGGCCCCTGGACGCCCCCCCCCCAATGAGACTTCGCTTCAATTCTCCTTACTGATCTGCTACATAAGTAAGGACCCTCATCTGCTCCCCTCTATCCTTGAACTCTGATGCACACCCTTCCTAAATATGTTTTCCCGATTTTGAAACTGATAGTCTGCAAAAGGAAATATACATAAACCTGACTCATTTCAAATGTAAGTACAATACATATAATTAGAACTTTATATTAATACATAAAGTGCCAAACCATAGCTGAGAGTGTCTTAAGTAATGAAAACATACTTACCAAAAGACACCCATCCACATATAGCAGATAGCCAAACCAGTACTGAAACAGTTATCAGTAGAGGTAATGGTAAATTGAGAGTATATCGTCGATCTAAAAAGGGAGGTAGGAGATGAATCTCTACGACCAATAACAGAGAACCTTTGTAAAGATTTCCAGTGAGGAAAAACCATAAAATCAATAGGCGATACTCTCTTCACATCCCTCTGACAAACACTGTACTCTGAGAGGAATCGGGTTTCAAAATGCTGAGAAGCGCTTATCACAGAAGAAAATCAAGTATAAACTTACTTCACCACCTCCATAGGGATGCAAAGTTTGTAAAAACTGCATTGTGGGTGTGGTGAGGGGTGTATTTATAGGCATTTTGAGGTTTGGGAAACTTTGCCCCTCCTGGTAGGAATGTATATCCCATACGTCACTAGCTCATGGACTCTTGCTAATTACATGAAAGAAAAAACACCCTACTCTTGCGCAAACCTGATTACATATTCTCATGTGTGCTAACCTGACATGAAAATATGAATATTTCACATTCCAATGTTCTGTACATAGCAAAATATTTATTCATAAATGTGACTGCTATGTGCAGAACATAGGCATACCAAACATTTACTGTAAATACATAGTTAAAACCTTTTTTAAATATGAATATTGCATAAATATGTTTTTTCATGTTTTTATTTACTGAATTGCCAAGGGCGCCAATGCACTTGTATATATATATATATATATAGAGAGAGAGAGTATATACACATACATACAGTACATATCCATCTTTAGATATTTGTATGTGTGTATCTCTATGATAGATCCCTTTTGTAGCCTTTTTTTCTAACAACTGAGATCTCATCTTTTTTTTGGATTGATTTTTATTCAGTAGTGTTATTATGAGTGTAATTATACTTTGTAATGTAATTATTGATGTGTTTTGTGACACTTTTAAGTTTCTCAAAACAGTTAACCAGAGCTCTGAAATTGCGGTAATCATTCAATGAGCGCAATCCCGTTTACTTATTACCATTTTTTAACGTCTTCTTCATATGAGATAAGAATTTAGGATCGCTTTCAGCCTAGATATTTATCTTTAACCACATAAACCCCATATAGAACCACCAGGGTGTTTTGTGTTTTAACTTTTTAGGAGTTTTTTTTGCTTGAGTATCATTTGTCTCCTTAGAGCTGGATGGTACAAGAACATTCCAATTTACTCTATCTATCCTGCCAAAGAAGTTACAGATTTATTATCAAGAAAGATTGTATAGATTGGCCAAATACTAAAAGTCCTGTTCTGATTCTTAGATTCAGGAACCTCCTTACCAGCAGTAAAAGGAACAGATTTTGAAATAGACCATGGGACAGTTTAAGAAATCAAGTATAGCCTCTTCTCCATACAGAAATGGAAACGCTCTACGAGGAACGAACAACAGCTCAATAGTTTGTTCTATGGCGAGTCACCACATAAGAGCAGCCTCTTTTAGCCCTATTGGACTTTTCACAGAGGAGAACTTTCCTGAAATATATCAGTTTGATCCCACCTAACAAGATTAGTACAGCCTTGAAATACCAGTAAATTCTCCTCTGAACATGCAGTATGGCAACCACAGATGATTGTTTAGGCCTTGTCAGTGAGGTGCAGCCATATAACTCTAGGCACATTGGAGACAAAGAGTCAATGTCTGGTTTTCCTATCACCCTTGGGGAGACTTTGCCAGGATTTCTGTCAGATAACTGTGCCTTATAATGCATATGTGTTAGTGGCACACAAGCCACATTTACTGCCAGTTGCTCATCTCTAAAGGACCACAATTTTTATTTTTATTTATTTTATTTATAAAATATTTTACCAGGAAGAATACATTGAGATTTATCTTGTTTTCAAGTATGTCCTGGGTCCACAAAACATTACATTGATACAATAGGGTACAATAAAATACAAAAACAATAATAATACACAATATATGCAAAAATGTAACATAGAACAGGTAGGAAATATATAATCAACCATGACAGGAGCATTCTGTTTTGAGATATGTAGAGAGGGATCTCTTAAAGTATATTAGGCTTGGGGAAGTTTTTAAAGTGTGAGGGAGGTCATTCCATAATTGTGGTGCTCTGTAGGAAAAGGAAGATCGAGCTGCTTTCTTTTTGTTTCGAGGCAAGATAAATAATGTTCTGGTACTGGATAGGAGGTTATGGGAGGTGGGAACAATGTATTAAGTTTATTAAAGTGAGTTTGCAGTGCAGACGTACGTCCCCGTAATCCATAATAGGCATCAGCATTTGCTGTACAATCTTTGCCTTTACTGTAGGGCTTAGGCAGGATTTGTTTCTGTACAGGGTACCTAGTTTTGGATACATTTTTGATGCAAGTTTTTCTATGTGGAGGCCAAAAGATAGATTAGGGTCTAACAACATACCCAAGAATTTGAAAGAGTGGACTGCGGTCAGTGTGCAATTTTATTTTGTTTTGATTCGTATATGGGAATTTTGTAATTTGGGTTTGGGGAGTTGCAGGGTTTGGTTATCCACATTGACAGTGGAGGGTTGGGAGTAGATTGGTGGATTTTGTAAGTTATTTATGAGTTTCCAAAACTTTCTAGAGTTATATATGTTATTGTTCAGATTTTCACAGAAATATTGGGCCTTGGCCAATTTTGCTTGTTTAGTGCATATATTTTCGCCATTTTCTATATACACAGTGATCGTTCATAGAGCCAATATGCTTGAACTTTGACCACAATGAATCCCGATTTGAATGAGGTCAGCTGTGATCCAATTCAAGTGTGTTCCTTTTACTCTCACCTTACGCATGTAAATTCTAAACTCGTAGGAGTTCAGACTGAAAGAATTCAACTGCAGAGTCTAGATCTGGGATTAGGTTTAATCTGTACCAGGGGAGGTTCTTGATGTCATTTAGAAATGATTGAAGATTACATTTTTTAAAGGACCTGGTGATTTTAACCTTGGGAAAGGATTTAGTTGCCTTTATTTTGCGCACGCAGCATACTAAGCAGTGGTCACTGAAATTGTTAGGGAGAACACCTGCCTCCTGGATTCGGTCTGGAGAAGTGGAGAGAATCCAGTCGAGCAGGGTGTGATTATGGCTTCTCATGGTTATGCGAGTTGGGGAGGATATTAATTGCGTTAGCTGCAAAGATTTATATTAAAATCTCCAAAACCAAAATTTTACGTTTTGGGTTTTGAGCTATGGTTTCACTAAGGAGATAGGCTATGTCAGAAATGGAATGCACAGGGGAGCTAGGTGGGCGGTAGATTCCTGCAACAATGATTGATTTACTGCATGGGATCTCAGTTGTGCCAGAAAGGAAATCAAAGGTGGCAGGAGTGCTAGATTTTTGTAAGGGGGTGAACTTTGTGGAATTGTCAACATAAATTACAATGCCGCCTCCTCTCTTTGCTCTGTCAATTCTATGGCATGAATACCCATGTATTGCAATGGCAGAGTACAATGCCAGGGCATTTCCCATACTTCTAACCATAGAGTGCAGAGAAGGTGTGTTACCCTGGCAACTTAGTATCCGGATGGGATCAGCAAATACCAGTAAGTACTATGTTCACCAGAGTCCAGTTATAGACTTTACATTCACATAAAGTCTAAATATGGTTTAGTTACATTTAACATAAGCATTTGTACTTTAATTAAAAACATCTTGGGCAAAATTACCTATGCGGCATAAGTTTCAGCGCAACTGCTAAAACTCTTTAACCCTTAAGTTCACCTTGCACATCTGGTAAATCACATAAACAGCGCCGGCAGATGCTATACTGCTGTAAGTTAAACAAACCGGCGTCATTCAGAAATACACATATCTGGGCATAGCCACGTTAAAATGTAACCCGTCTAAAAAAAAATAAACTGACACGTCAAAACCCCTATATCCGCCATCCCCCCACATCGCAACTACTATTAAAAGTTATTAACCCCTAATCCACCATCCCCCGCTGCAATAACTAATACAAGTATTAACCCCTAATCTGTCATCTCCCACCGCAATAACTAATAAAAGTATTAACCCCTAATCCGTCATCCCCCCACCATAATAACTAATAAAATGTATTAACCTCAAAACCGCCATCCACACCCACAACGCAAACTACCTAATAAACATATTAACACCTAAAGCGCCAACCCCTGCAACGCAAAGTATCTAGTTACACTATTAACCTCTAAACCACCAACCCCCCACAATGCAAAGTATCTAAATACACTATTAACTTCTAAACTGGCAACCCCCAATGCAAATTACCTAATAAAACTATTAATTCCTAATCTGCCAACCCCCCACAATGCAAAGTATTAATCTAATAACTAAGCCCCTAACCTAACATCCCCTAAGTTAACCCCAATTAAAATACACTAGCAAAATACTATCTACCTTAAAAATTAACTAAAAATTACCAAAAATAAAAAACATAAATTACTTTAAAAAACCTAACATAACCCAAATAAAAAAAAATCAGTAAAATAAAAAATCCTTACATTACATTAAAAAAAACACCTAACATTAGATTAAAATAAAAAAATCTAAGTTTACAAAAAATAAAAAAGCTAACAGAAAAAAACTATGTTATCCAAAATAAAAAACGTTCTTCCTAATCTAATACCCCCTTAAAAACAAAAAAGCCACCCCAAAATAAAAAACCTTATCTAAGAACAAACTACCAATAGCCCTTAAAAGGGCCTTTTGTAGGGCATTGCCCTAAAGATACTAGCTTGTTAACAAAAAAATTGTACCCCTAACATTACAATCCCCTACCCACCCAAAATAAAAAACGCCTAACTAAAAAAAAAACTAATTCACCCATTGTATGGGCATTGCCCTTAAAAGGACAATCAGCTCTTTTACTGCCCATAAAAATAAAAAAAGCCCTAATCTAAAAAAAAACACCAGAAAAAATTAAAAAAATACCTACCACTATCCCCATCTTGTTTCTTCTTTCCGGAGGCACGGATAAGTCGTCGGATGCTCAGAGCAGTCTTTAGCGGGGCGGCGACGGTCTCCAGCGATGTGGAGGTCCTCTTCATGCGATCATCTGCCGCACACTAAAGATTGAATGCAAGGTTCCCCTTTTATATTGGGGTTTCTTGCATTCCTATTGGCTGAAAATTTCAAATCAGGCAATAGGATGAGAGCTGCTTACATCCTATTGGCTGAATATGTGATACCGACTTGCGACGCCGGTTCTTTGTTAGTTTATGGAAGTAAAAACTGCGGGCGACGGGTAAAATATACGCATGTAACTTGTTTTCTGCACTGTTTATGTGATTGCTAGATCCAACTAAAATTTGGGATCAGGCCCCTTTACTGTATTTATTTATAATTTTCTTTAAATATCCTTCTACCTTTGCCAACCTTAGAGTTTTCAAAATTAGCTTACCATCACACATTTGTTCTTATTTCTTCCATAATACTTCAGAAAAGAGGTCTTCTACTGTCTTTCTTCATGCTTTTCACAATCTAAACATAGTAGATGAGATTGAAAGAAGACAGAAGTCCACTGAGTTCTATCTATACAGATCCTACTAAATTTACAATAAACAAGCTCCATTTGAGCTTACATTGATACAACAATTAGCAAGCTGACGCATTTTACACAAGCAGTCATAAGTTTCAATTCTGTTTTTGTGTCATAAAACCGCTGCTCCTTAACTTGTTCGCCACCTTTTAGGCGGACTGCAATCATCCCAATCCGACACCCCCTAGTGGATGATTGGCCACGAATGTGCAGGGGGTGGCAATGCACAAGCAGTTCTCAAGAAATGCTTGTGCAATGTTAAATGCTGACAGCGTATGCTGTTGGCATTTAGCGATGTCGGGCGAACATGATTCGCTACCGGATTTAAGTGCAAAACACGTAAATCCTGCACTGACCTATTCACTTACACAACTTAAATAGAGATGTCGCTATTTAATCATTTCTCCAAGTCATTAATAAAAATATTAAAAAGAATTAGGACAGCCAGTACTGATCCTTGGGGTACTCCACTAATTAACTTTGTCCAATCTGACCATGATCTGTTTATTACTACTCATTGCTCCCTGTCTTTTATCCAGTTATTGTTCCATAAACTAACATGTTCAGCTATTCTCAGTGCCTTCCTTTTGTACAATGATCTTTCATGGCGTATTGGATCCAAGTATATTACATAGTATATTCCTCTTTATCTATATTTTTACTTACTTCCTCATACAATCTCATTTGATTAGTTTGACATGATCTATTTCCCATACAACCATGCTGAATTAAGCTTATAATCTTGTTTATATGAATATACTCTTGAATATAATCCATAATAATCCCTTCCAGTATCTTTCCCACTATCAGTATTAGGATTACTGATTTGTAGCTTCTTGGCTCAGCCCTGCTTGCTTTTTAAAAAGTGGCACCACATCAGCTTTACACCAGTCATGGGGTACTATGCCTTTAGATAATGGGCCCTGAAAAGTTAAAAGTGGAGGCTTGGCAGTGACAGTTCTAAATTCACTTAGAACTATTGGGTGTATTCTATCTGGTCATGAGGTTTTATTTACCTTAAAATGATCCCATTTGTTTCTGATAGCCTCAAGACATAACACCGTTATTGGTATAGGTGTATATGTTCTAGTTTGCATAAATATCTATCTCATTGTTTCCTTTCTTGCATATACTGAAGAAAAGAAAGCGACAGTAAAGTCAAAATTAAACGCTTCACAGTAAGTCAATTTTAAAAATGTTTCAATTTACTGTTAATACCTAATTTACTTAATTCACTTAGGGCTCGATTTATCAAGCTACGGCGGATAGGGGTGTACATATGCGCCCCTGTCTGCCACAGCTCGCCTCTGGCGGACTGAATTCCCATGGCGGAATGTAACATTGCACTCACGTGCACTGCCACCCCCTGCCTGCACACAGCCAATCACGCGCAGGCAGGAGCTGTCAATCTCCCCGGTCGGATGAGACCAGGGAGAATGAAATTCTCCACAAGAGGAAAGGGTGACCGCTGCTTGATAAATTGTGACTGCAGGTTCTCTTATGAGAACCTGCAGTCGCAGAGAGGCGAAGGGCTTGATAAATCGAGCCCTTGGTATCCTTATATGCCTCTTGTCATTGGTTCAGCTGATGTGTTCAGCTATCTCCCAGTAGTGCAATGCTGCCTCTTCAACAAAGGATACCAAGAGAATGAAGCAAATTTGAGAATATAAATACATTGGAGAGTTGTTTAAAGTTGTATGCTCTGTCTGAATTGAGAAAGAATACATTCCAAGATCATTACTCCGCTTGAGATATCTTTGCCTTTTCAGGTTGTTGAAGGGCTGATTGTGGAGCATGGATTCCTGTTTTGCAGGATAATCGTAGTTAAATGTGTAATGTAATGAGATTATTCGTGTTTACACCTTTAGATGTAATTAAATCCAGCTAACCCCATAATAAAATAAAGTTTTAGAGAACTCTGCTCTTCCAACGCTGATAGAGAATTTTATAAACATTACAAAAGGTTCAATTGTTCAGGAACATTTCCCTAATATATCAGTGGCAGGAGCTGTATTTTTTGTATTAGTGTTGCCCCAGGGTTAGAATACTACCTAATAAGCAGTTCTTTTTTTACTTCTATTATCATTATTTATTGAGCACTATATGGCAGCCGTTTTGCAAGAATGTTACCCATTTGAAAGAGCACCAGATGACAGCTCTATTTCCTGCCTTGTAGTGCTCCAGATGCTACCTAGGTATGTCTTAAACACAGAATATCCTAGCAAGGCATCAAATTTGGTAAGAAAAGTAAATTTGAAACTTTTTTAAAATTGTATGCTCTATGTGAATCTCAAAATAACACATAGAGCAAAAGAGCTAAATGCCCGTTTCAGGGTAATGCAAAAGAGCTAAATGCCCGTTTCAGGGCAATGCAAAAGAGCTAAATGCCCGTTTCAGGGCAATGCAAAAGAGCTAAATGCCCGTATCAGGGCAATGCAAAAGAGCTAAATGCCCGTATCAGGGCAATGCAAAAGAGCTAAATGCCCGTATCAGGGCAATGCAAAAGAGCTAAATGCCCGTTTCAGGGTAATGCAAAAGAGCTAAATGCCTGTTTCAGGGTAATGCAAAAGAGCTAAATGCCCGTTTCAGGGCAATGCAAAAGAGCTAAATGCCCGTTTCAGGGCAATGCAAAAGAGCTAAATGCCCGTTTCAGGGTAATGCAAAAGAGCTAAATGCCCGTTTCAGGGCAATGCAAAAGAGCTAAATGCCCGTTTCAGGGTAATGCAAAAGAGCTAAATGCCCATATCAGGGCAATGCAGAAGAGCTAAATGCCCGTTTCAGGGTAATGCAAAAGAGCTAAATGCCCGTATCAGGGCAATGCAAAAGAGCTAAATGCCTGTTTCAGGGCAATGCAAAAGAGCTAAATGCCTGTTTCAGGGCAATGCAAAAGAGCTAAATGCCCGTTTCAGGGCAATGCAAAAGAGCTAAATGCTCGTTTCAGGGCAATGCAAAAGAGCTAAATGCCCATTTCAAGGCAATGCAAAAGAGCTAAATGCCCTTTTAAGGGCAATGCCCATACAAATGCCATTTTCAGGGCAATGGGTAGCTTAGGTTTTTGTTAGAGTTAGGTTTTTTATTATGGGGGGTTGGTTGGGTGGTGGGTTTTACTGTTGGGGGGTCTTTGTATTTTTTTTTTACAGGTAAAAGAGCTGTTTAACTTAGGGCAATGCCCTACAAAAGGTCCTTTTAAGGGCTATTGGTAGTTTATTGTAGGCTAGGTTTTTTTTATTTTGGGTGGGCTTTTTTATTTTTATAGGGCTATTAGATTAGGTGTAATTCATTTTTATTTTTGATAATTTCGTTTGTTATTTTTCGTAATTTACTGTTTGTTATTTTTTGTAATTTAGTATTTTATTGTTTTTGTAATTAGATAGTTTGTAATTTTTATGGTAGTGTTAGGATTTTTTTAACGTGAATTTTAGTTTTATTTAATTGGTAGTTAGTTTAATATTAGTTACATAATTATATTAGCTTAATTGTTAGTTTAAACTTAGTTTTTTTAATCTGACAGGTAAATTTTAATTTAATTTAAGATAGGGAAATTTCTATATAAAGTTAGAGGGGCATTAGGTTTAGGGGTTACTAGTTTAAATTAGTTTATTGCGATGTGGGGGGCTTTCGGTTTAGGGGTTAATAGTTTAATTTAGTGTGTGTGGTTGTGGGGGGCTTGCGGTTTAGGGGTTAATAGTTTAATTTAGTGTGTGTGGTTGTGGGGGGCTTGCGGTTTAGGGGTTAATAGGTTTATTTTAGTGGCGGCGGTGTAAGGCTTAATAACTTTAGTATAACGAGGGGCGATGTGGGCGGACGGCAGATTAGGGGTTAATTATAATTAAATAGTGTTTGTGATGCGGGAGGGCCTCGGTATAGGGGTTAATAGGTAGTTTATGGGTGTTTATTGTACTTTGTAACACTTTAGTTATGAGTTTTATGTAACAGTTTTGTTGCGTAAAACTCATAACTACTGCTCTCAGATGGCGGTACAGATAGGGTGTAACGCAAGCTTTTTAGCCAGAACGCAAAACTTGTAATGGCAGCGCTATGTAAGTTCCATGAAAAAAACGTAATTTTTACATTGCAGGACTGACGTTGCGTTACAGGCTAAAAGGCTTGCGGTACAACTATACCGACAAGACTTGTAATGGCTGTGGTGCTGTTTTAACGCTGAAATGACCATTTTTTCAGCGTTAAAACACGAATGCAAAACTTGTAATCTGGGTGTTATTTTGTTTGCATCAAACTGCTAATATTTATCTAGATGAGCAGGTCTCTCATTAGCCATTGTGATGGACGTATAAGATGCTATTTTCCCCTCTATTAACACATCATGTAGCCTTGTGCAATATGTCGGAACTGTATAAAGAAAGGATTAATAATGTTTGCAAAGGCCCAGTATTCTTCCTGGACACAGCATTCGTACAATTAGAAGGAAATCTGTTCTGTTCTAGAGACTACAAAGGAAGCTCCAGGGGATTAATTGTAATATTGTTTAATCAGCAGTAAACTGTAAGAGACAAATATCCCTACAGCTTTGCTTTGATCATAAATCACATTCTTTATTATAGGAAATTCTTAACATAGATATACAATGTCTTTCAATGCATCAATTCTAACAGTAGACATCAAACAGCTTCCTATAGTTGCATCAGCAGTAGTCAGGTAGATCATTTATGTACAGTGAAAAGAAACAATCTGTTTGGGATACTTTTAGCAGAGTTAAAGGTTACCTAAGAAACAAGATATGCAATGATGTTGTCATGAGATCCGATCAGAATCTTATTCTTATGTGGCAACATTCAAAACACTTTACCTATATACATTATTTATTTATAAAATATTTTACCAGAAAAGATACATTGAGATTTCTCTCATTTTCAAGTATGTCCTGGGTCCACAAAACATTGCATTGATACAATATAGGGTACAATAAAATACAAAAACAATAATAATACACAATACATACAAAATGTAACATAGAACAGGTAGGAAATATATAATCAACCATGACAGGAGCATTCTGTTTTGAGATATGTAGAGAGGGATCTCTTAAAGTATATTAGGCTTGGGAAGCTTTGAAAGTGTGCGGGAGGTCATTCCATAACTGTGGCGCTCTATAGGAAAAGGAGGATTGAGCTGCTTTCTTTTTGTATTGAGGCAAGCTAAATAATGTTCTGGTACTGGATCGGAGGTTATAGGAGGTGGGAATAGCAGGGGAGAGCATTCTGCTCAGGTAGGGTGGGAGCTTCCCAGAAAGGCTCTTGAACACAAGGCTGGAAAGGTGAAGGGTGCGTCTGGATTCCAGCGACAGCCAGTTTAGTTCTTTTAGCATGTCACAATGGTGGGTCCTGTAGTTACATTGTAGCACAAAGCGGCAGAACGAGTTATATAACGTATTTAGTTTATTAAGGTGAGTTTGCGGAGCAGGTGCATATACTATGTCCCCATAATCCATGATAGGCATCAGCATTTGCTGTACAATCTTTTCCTTTACTGTAGGGCTGAGGCAAGATTTGTTTCTGTACAGGGCACCTAGTTTTGGATAAAGTTTAGAGGCAAGTTTTTGTATGTGGAGGCCAAAAGATAGATTGTGGTCTAACAACATACACAAGTATTTGAAAGAGTAGACTGCGGTCAGTGTGCAATTGGATTTTGTTTTGATGCGAAGATGGGAATTTTGTAGTTTGTGTAATTTAGGTACCGTTCCAAAGATCATTGTGACAGTTTTGTCGGTGTTTAGGAAGAGTTTGTTTTTTGAGATCCACTTTTCTAGCTCTGTGAACTGGTCTTGGAGCACTGCCTCAAGTTACAGCAGATCAGATTTGTTTGCATAGATTACCATGTCGTCTGCGTACATGTGTACAGTTGAGGATTTGCAGACATTTGGCAGATCATTTATAAATAATGTGAATAGTAGGGGGCCGCCACACGTGACTGGGAGAGGGAGGGGGTTGGTGTCAGAAATGGAGACATAATGTGATCGATCCTATACATATGATCCAACCCAGGTTAGCGGACGATCACCATTACCTGAGTTTTTTAGTTTGAGCAGTAGTATGTCGTGGTCTACTGTGTCAAAGGCCTTTGCAAAATCAAGGAAAATAGCTCCAGTTAGGTCTCCTTGTCCCATGCCAGTTTGGATATTGTTGCAAACTTTTAGGAGGGCAGTTGTAGTGGAGTGATTAGGGCAAAAACCTGATTGATCAGGGGTCAGATAGTTAGATTGTTGGTAATACTCACATAGTTGCGTATGGACGCATTTTTCTAAACTTTTTGACAATACTGGGAGCAATGATATTGGGCGATAGTTAGTAACCAAGGTTAACTCACCACTTTTATGGATAGGCACTACTCTTGCATTCTTCCAAATTTAGGGTATCTATCCAGACACCAAGGATTTGTTAATTAGGGTTGTGACAGGTTAAGCAATTGCCGGCGCACTGAGCTTCAACAGCATTGCTGGAATTTGATCAGGTCCAGGCTGGTTTTTAATTTTTAGATTATTAAGGTGTTTCTTAATGACATTGATGGGTACAGGTCTAAAATGTAACTTCTCTATATTGGGTCTTTGCAGATTTAGTGGGGCCTGATCCACATTTGTAGTTTCAGGATGTGTGTCATTTATTAGTTTGTTAATCAAGATGGTGGAGCATCTGACAAAATAATTGTTAAAGGCATTTGCTACTTCTAAGGGAAGTTGCAGGGTTTGGTTGTCCACTTTGACAGTGGAGGGTTGCGAGTGGATTGGTGGAGTTTGTAAGTTATTTATGACTTTCCAAAACTTTCTAGGGTTAGAAATGTTATTGTTCAGAATTTCACAGAAATATTGGGCCTTGACCAATTTTGTTTGTTTAGTGCATATATTTCGCCATTGTCTATATAAACAGTGATCGTTCATAGAGCCAGTATGCTTGAACTTTGACCACAATGAATCCCGAAACTGGTACATTTGAATGAGGTCAGCTGTGATCAAATTCATATGCGCTCCTTTTACTCTCACCTTATGCAGCGGGGCATGCAAATTCCAAACTTGTAGGAGTTCAGACTGAAAGAATTCAACTGCAGAGTCTAAGGGGCCCATTTATCAAGCTCTGGATGAAGCTTGAGGGCCTGTGTTTTTGGCGAGCCTGCAGGCTCACCATACACACCAGTTATGAAGCAGCGGTCTAAAGACTGCTGCTCCATAACCTGCCCGCCTGCTCTGACCAGGCGTACAGACATCGCCGCAATTCAACCCGATCGAGTACGATCGGGTTGATTGACATCCCTGTGCTGGCGGCCTATTGGCCACGAATCTGCAGGGGGTGGCGTTGCACCAGCAGCTCACAAGCTGGTGCAATGCTGAATACGGAGAGCGTATTGCTCTCCGCATTCAGCGAGGTCTGTTGGACCTGATCCACACTGTCGGATCAGGTCCGACAGAACTTTGTTAAATAGGGGACTAAATCTGGAGTTAGGTTTAATCTGTGCCAGGGGAGGTTCTTGATGTCATACATCTCTAGTACAACCTCCCATTGAATGTGACATGCACTTTTGTGCACTGTTTCTGGAAAAATAACATTGCAGAATTTGAAAAGCTCAAAATTAAATATAAATATATACAAAATAAAAAATAAAAATATAAGTTTTTTAGAAAAGGAGCTAAGACAAAATAAGTCTATTTTCTCTAGAGAGGAGGGAAATATACCATTGCTGAGGGGGAGCTTGAAAATATATGTGAGGATTGGAGCAAGAATAGGTGAGAGGTCAGTAGCTGTGAGGGGATGGGATAAAGGACAAGCAGTGATGTGGGAACATACTATAAGGGCAGAAACTTCATCCTCAGCAAGAGGTTTGCATAGCAAGGGCAGTTAGCAATATGAAATGCTTATATCAAGGGCTAGATTACAAGTGGAGCGCTATTTTATTGTGCGCCTGTATATATATATATATATATATATATATATATATACAGTATATGTTGAAAATGATCCCAAATGCTACTAGTCACACAATACATTTTGGATTCACTAATACACATTAATACATATTTATGCTTTTCTTTCTTACTGCTTTTTCCTGGGGTGTAATAATGACTTTTTCCCAGGAGCATATAGTTGTATTTATTCAATTATTTAGGGCCAGATTACAAGTGGAGAATTATTTAATGCTCCCGCTCGATCGTTAGCTGCGCTAGAAGTAAGCTTTTTGTGCGCGTCAGGTTGTGCTTGTTTTATGAGTTGAAAGTAAACTGTTTTAGCTTGCGCACTAACCCAACAAGCAAAAAATGCCAAACTTAGAATATAGCGTGCGCATTCACCCACTCCCCCATAGAAGTCAAAGGAGAAAAAAAGTGGAAAGAAAACTGAATCAGGGGTTAAGGGTCTCATATTGGTTTGAGCTCCCATGAAATCAATTTTTTAAAACAAATAGCTGGAGCACCTCCGTCTTCAGTCTTTTGTCCTGGGAGGCCAAGAACAAACTGAGAAGAGAGGGGAGAGATTAAATTTATTGCGTGAGTTCTCGGCCTCCTCCTAGTGGCGGGAAGTATATCCCACATGTTATGGGATTCTTTTGGACTCATGATCATACGAAAGAAAAACCTAACATCCTACTCACGCGCAAACCCAATAGCATATACTTAAGTGCGCTAAACAGACATGAATATGAATATTTCCCATTCCAATGTTCTTCACATAGCAGAATATGTTCTATTTATTCATAAATACATATTCCTACATATATCTGATGTTTGTTTGCTATAATATATTAATATATATCTATACGTTTATATATAGATGATTATATATAGATATATACAGATATATATAAGAATATCTATTTATAAATACATAGAACATATTCCGCTATGTGTAAAACATTGGAATGTGAAATATTTACAGTAAATACATAGTTAAAACTTTTATTAAAAATGAATATTGCATTAATATGTTTTATCATGTTTGCATATACTTAACTGCAAAGGGCTCCAATGCACACATATATATATATTTATCTCTACATATGCATTTATTTATTTATATGTGTATAAATGTCTGTTAACCAGAGAATTGATGACACAGTAATCATTCTAGCGTACATTATGATTGCACTCAAATGATTGTGTTTATTATCAACTTGCAATACAAGAGGAAAACCCGATGCGGGCAAACACCCGCAATATACCCCTTATCACTCGCATGTAACTCTTAGTGCTCCTTTTGCAACCTGGCCCTTTGTGTTTATGCAAAATGTACATTCCTATATTTGTGCTATTGGCAAAACGTTTAAAAAATGTTACAGTTGTGAGTAGGAGGACTCTACGCAGAAAGTGTTAACTCAGAGCAGATTGCCATTTATGAAATACCTTATTTTTTGTAGCTGTTAAAAAGGTGGTGAGAGCAGAAATATATATATATATATATATATATATAACATGGAAGTTTAAGATCCCAGGCACAGTTCACCCCTATCCCCACTACCACTAGTGCAAAGGGTCTTACAAATACAAATAAATAAAAGGGAGGTGATATGTCAGGATTTAAGATCACTGGTACAGTAGATTCACCCCCAAATGTGTAAAGGACCAGAAAATACTCCCAGTTGCCTTCCCCAATGTGTAAAGGGGGCTCATAGTCTCATACACAGTGCATCCCCCTACATTGTGCAGAGGGTCAGAACATATTGCGTGCCTGGGACACATATACATTCACAGCATTGAAGAGAAGATGTGACCTCATGCAAATCTTTCCACCTTCCTAGAAGCTCACTCCCCACCACTGTACATTGCATGCTGGGAATACTGCTCCCTCATATATATCTGTCCTAGTCTCCAGATACTCTCCCTACCATCCACTTTGCTCTGTCCATGACCACCTCTCTTTGCACATTCCTGTCTACAGGACTTCTCCAGATTGGCCCCAGTCTTGTGAAACTATCTGCCTCACTCAACAAGACTCTCCTCTAATTTAATAAAGTTTCAAATGTTCCTTAAAATCTCTGTTCAGGAGTGTATACAATGTATGCGGTTTTAGTTTGAGGATATGCGGGTTTTGGATGTTTGTGAACGGTTGAGGGTAGATTTTTCTAGAGTGGGAGTGATTATTTCATTTCTAATAGAACCTATTTTGGGCTAGATTATAAGTGGAGCACAAATTTATCGCGTTCCCACAAACGGGTAAATCCGCCTGTTTGTGGGTGCGCAATAAATAACCAGCCATTACAAGTGGCTGGTCATTGCTACTGCAAGCTCACGGTAGCAATTAGCACTCAGAAAATTAACTAGAGGTCAGACCTCTGGTTAGTTTTCAAAATGTCCCCCAATTGCTCCCAAAATTTAGTGTAGTGTGCCCTTCAATATAAAATTAAAAAGTAGCATCTTTTTAAAAAAAATTAATAACTGCAGGGGGCAGTTTAAAGGGGTGTGGGGTATAGAGAAACAAAATAGCACTGAAAAGTGCCTTTACATTGCGGTCTATGAGAACTGTGTGTTCCCTGTAAATAACATAATTTATGTAAGAACTTACCTGATAAATTCATTTCTTTCATATTGGCAAGAGTCCATGAGCTAGTGACATATGGGATATACAAGCCTACCAGGAGGGGCAAAGTTTCCCAAACCTCAAAATGCCTATAAATACACCCCTCACCACACCCACAATTCAGTTTAACGAATAGCCAAGCAGTGGGGTGATAAAATAAGGAGTAGAAAGCATCAACAAAGGAAATTTGGAAATAATTGTTCTTTATACAAAAAATCATAACCACCATAAAAAGGGTGGGCCTCATGGACTCTTGCCAATATGAAAGAAATTAATTTATCAGGTAAGTTCTTATGTTTTCTTTCATGTAATTGGCAAGAGTCCATGAGCTAGTGACATATGGGATATCAATACCCAAGATGTGGATCTTCCACTCAAGAGTCACTAGAGAGGGAGGGAATAAAAATAAAAACAGCCATATTTCGCTGAAAAAATTAATCCACAACCCAAAAAAATAAGTTTATTTTAATTTTTGAAAGAAAAAAACTTAAATCAAAAGCAAAAGAATCAAACTGAAACAGCTGCCTGAAGAACTTTTCTACCAAAAACTGCTTCCGAAGAAGCAAATACATCAAAACGGTAGAATTTAGTAAATGTATGCAAAGAGGACCAAGTTGCCGCTTTGCAAATCTGATCAACTGAAGCTTCATTCTTAAAAGCCCACGAAGTGGAGACCGATCTAGTAGAATGAGCTGTAATTCTCTGAGGCCTGACCCGACTCCAAATAAGCTTGATGAATCAAAAGTTTCAACCAAGAAGCCAAGGAAACTGCAGAAGCCTTCTGACCTTTCCTAGGACCAGAAAATAAAACAAATAGGCTGGAAGTCTTACTGAAATCTTTAGTAGCTTCCACATAATATTTCAAAGCTCTTACTACATCCAAAGAATGTAAGGATCTCTCCAAAGAATTCTTAGGATTAGGACATAAGGAAGGGATAACAATTTCTCTACTAATGTTGTTAGAATTCACAACCTTATCTAAAAATTGAAAAGAAGTCCGCAAAACTGCCTTATCCTGATGAAAAATCAGAAAAGGAGACTCACAAGTAAGAGCAGATAACTCCGAAAACTCTTCTAGCAGAAGAGATGGCCAAAAGAAACAACACTTTCCAAGAAAGTAGTTTAATGTCTAAAGAATGCATAGGTTCAAATGGAGGAGCCTGTAAAGCCTTCAGAACCAAATTAAGACTCCAAGGAGGAGAAATTGACTTAATGACAGGCTTAATACGAATTAAAGCCTGTACAAAACAGTGTATATCAGGAAGTATAGCAATCTTTCTGTGAAATAAAACAGAAAGAGTGGAGATTTGTCCTTTCAAGGAACTTGCAGACAAACCCTTATCCAAACCATCCTGAAGAAACTGTAAAATTCTAGGAATTCTAAAAGAATGCCAGGAGAATTTATGAGAAGAACACCATGAAATGTAAGTCTTCCAAACTCTATAATAAATCTTTCTAGAGACAGATTTACAAGCTTGTAACATAGTATTAATCACTGAGTCAGAGAAACCTCTATGACTTAGAACTAAGTGTTCAATTTCCATACCTTCAAATTTAATGATTTGAGATCCTGATGGAAAAACAGACCTTGAGATAGTAGGTCCGGCCGTAACGGAAGTGGCCAAGGCGGGCAACTAGACATCCAAACCAGATCCGCATACCAAAACCTGTGTGGCCATGCTGGAGCCACCAGCAACACAAAAGACTTTTCCATGATGATCTTGGAAATCACTCTTGGAAGGAGAACTAGAGGCGGGAAGATGTAAGCAGGATGATAACACCAAGGAAGTGTTAGCGCATCCACTGCTTCCGCCTGAACATCCCTGGACCTGGACAGCTAGCTGGGAAGTTTCTTGTTTAGATGAGAGGCCATGAGATCTATCTATGGAAGACCCCACATCTGAACAATCTGAGAAAACACATCTGGATGGAGAGACCACTCCCCTGGATGTAAAGTCTGGCGGCTGAGATAATCCGCCTCCCAATTGTCTACACCTGGTATATGCACCGCAGAGATTAGACAGGAGCTGGATTTCGCCCAAGCAAGTATCCGAGATACTTCTTTCATAGCTTGGGGACTGTGAGTCCCACTCTGATGATTGACATAAGCCACAGTTGTGATATTGTGTGCCTGAAAACAAATGAACGGTTCTCTCTTTAGCAGAGGCCAGAACTGAAGAGCCCTGAGAATTGCACGGAGTTCTAAAATATTTATTGGTAATCTCGCCTCTTGAGATTTCCAAACCCCTTGTGCTGTCAGAGATCCCCAAACAGCAACCCAACCTGAAAGACTCGCATCTGTTGTGATCCCAGTCCAGGTTGGCCGAACAAAAGAATCCCCTTGAACCAAACGATGGTGATCTATCCACCATGTCAGAGAGTGTCGTACATTGGGATTCAAGGATATTAATTGTGATATATTTGTATAATCCCTGCACCATTGATTCAGCATACAAAGCTGTAGAGGTCTAATGTGAAAACGAGCAAAGGGGATCGTGTCCGATGCTGCAGTCATGAGACCTAAAACTTCCATGCACATAGCCACTGAAGGGAATGACTGAGACTGAAGATGCCGGCATGCTGCGACCAATTTTAAAGGTCTCTTGCCTGTTAGAGACAGAGTCATGGACACTGAATCTATCTGGAAGCCTAAAAAGGTGACCCTTGTCTGAGGAATCAAGAAACTTTTTGGTAAATTGATCCTCCAACCATGTTTCCAAAGAAACAACACTAGTTGATTTGTGTGAGATTCTGCAGTACGTAAAGACTGAGCTAGTACCAAGATATCGTCCAAATAAGGAAACACCGCAATACCCTGTTCTCTGATTACAGATAGTACGGCACCCAGAACCTTTGAAAAGATTCTTGGAGCTGTTGCTAGGCCAAATGGAAGAGCAACAAATTGGTAATGCTTGTCTAGAAAAGAGAATCTCAGAAACTGATAGTGTTCTGGATGAATCGGAATATGAAGGTATGCATCCTGCAAGTCTATTGTGGACATATAATGTCCTCGCTGAACAAAAGGCAGAATAGTCCTTATAGTCACCATTTTGAAAGTTGGTACTCTTACATAACGATTCAAAATTTTTAGATCCAGAACTGGTCTGAATAAATTTTCTTTCTTTGGTACAATGAATAGGTTTGAATAAAACCCCAGACCTTGTTCCTGAGGAGGAACTGGCATGATTACCCCTGAAGACTCCAGGTCTGAAACACGCTTCAGAAAAGCCTGAGCTTTTACTGGATTTACAGGGATGCGTGAGAGAAAAAAATCTTCTCACAGGAGGTCTTACTCTGAATCCTATTCGATACCCTTGAGAGACAATGCTCTGAATCCAATGATTTTGGACAGATTTTATCCAAAAATCCTTGAAAAACCTTAATCTGCCCCCTACCAGCTGAGCTGGAATGAGGGTCGCACCTTCATGCGGACTTAGGGGTTGACTTTGGTTTCCTAAATGGGTTGGATTTATTCCAATTTGAGGAAGGCTTCCAATTGGAAGCAGATTCCTTGGGGGGAGGATTGAGTTTTTGTTCCTTATTCTGACGAAAGGAATGAAAACGATTAGAAGCCTTAGATTTACCCTTAGGTTTCTTATCCTGAGGCAAAAAAACTCAGTTTCCCCCAGTGATAGTTGAAATAATAGAATCCAACTGAGAACCAAATAAATTATTACCTTGGAAAGAAAGAGATAGTAATCTAGATTTAGATGTCATATCAGCATTCCAAGACTTAAGCCACAAAGCTCTTCTAGCTAATACAGCTAAAGACATGGATCTAACATCAATTTTGATAATATCAAAAATGGCATCAAAAATAAAATGATTAGCATGTTGCAGTAAGCGAACAACACTAGATATGTCAGAATCCAATTCATGTTGCTCTAAATTTTCCAACCAGAAAGTTGATGCAGCCGCAACATCAGCCAAAGAAATAGCAGGTCTAAGAAGATGACCTGAATATAAATAGGCCTTCCTTAGATAAGATTCAAGCTTCCTATCTAAAGGATCCTTAAAGGAAGTGCTATCTTCCATAGGAATAATGGTACGTTTAGCAAGAGTAGAAATAGCCCCATCAACTTTGGGTATTTTTTCCCAAAACTCTATAGATTTTGCTGGTAAAGGATACAATTTTTTAAACCTTGAAGAAGGAATAAAAGAAGTACCTGGCTTATTCCATTCAATAGAAATCATATCAGAAATAGCCTCAGGAATGGGAAAAACCCCTGGAGAAACCACAGGAGGTTTAAAAACAGCATTTAAACGTTTATTAGACTGAACGTCAATAGGAATGGTTACCTCAATATCCAAAGTAATTAACACTTCTTTTAATAAAGAACGCATATACTCTATTTTAAATAAATAAGTAGATTTGTCAGTGTCAATGTCTGAGGAAGGATCTTCTGAATCAGTTAGATCCTCATCAGAAGAGGATAAATTATTATGTTGTTGGTCATTTGAAATTTCATCAGCTAAATGAGGTTTTAAAAGACCTTTAACGTTTATTAGAAGGTGGAAATGCAGACAAAGCCTTCATAATAGAATCAGAAACAAATTCCTTAAAATTTACAGGTATATCATGCACATTAGACGTTGAAGGAACTGTAACTGGCAATGTACTATTACTGATGGAAACACTATCTGCATGTAAAAGTTTATCATGACAACTATTACAAATGACATTCGGTGGAATAATTTCTACAATTTTACAACAAATGCACTTAGCTTTGGTAGAACCGACGTCAGGCAGCAATGTTCCAGCAGAAACTTCTGAGGCAGGATCAGATTGGGACATCTTGCACAATGTAAGAGAAAAAACAACATATAAAGCAAAATGATCTATTTCCTTATATGACAGTTTCAGGAATGGGAAAAAATGCAATAGCATAGGCCTCTGATAGCAAAAAGCAAGAGGCAAACATACAAGGGGTATTGAAATAATGAAAAAATTTGGCGCCAAGTATGACACACAACGTAACGTAAACTCTTTTTTGGCGCCAAAAATAACCAGAAATGACACACTTGCGTCACTAATGATGCCGCCGTGTGAAAGGTCTCGGCGTCACGTATGACGCCGGAAATGACGAAATTGCGTCATAAACGTATTTTTTCACGCCAAAAATGTTTACATTCCCCAAATATGAAACTGACAGTCTGCAGAAGGAAATACATATATTTTGAACTTTATATAAATGCATAAAGTGCCAAACCATAGCTGAGGTGTCTTAAGTAATAAAAACATACTTACCAAAATACACCCATCCACATATAGCAGATAGCCAAACCAGTACTAAAACAGTTATAAGTAGAGGTAATGGTATATGAGAGTATATCGTCGATCTGAAAAGGGAGGTAGGAGATGAACCTCTACAACCGATAACAGAGAACCTATGAAATAGATCTCCCGTGAGGAAAACCATTGCATTCAATAGGTGATACTTCCTTCACATCCCTCTGACATTCGCTGTACTCTGAGAGGAATCAGGCTTCAAAATGCTGAGAAGCGCATGTCAACATAGAAATCTAAGCACAAACTTACTTCACCACCTCCATAGAAGGCAAAGTTTGTAAAAACTAAATTGTGGGTGTGGTGAGGGGTGTATTTATAGGCATTTTGAGGTTTGGGAAACTTTGCCCCTCCTGGTAGGATTGTATATCCCATATGTCACTAGCTCATGGACTCTTGCCAATTACATGAAAGAAATATATGTTTATGCTTGTATACATATTTATTTATGTGTATATACAAATGTAAGAACAGAAAACTCTCAAGCGCCCTGTTAACAATTATTTGTGCAACAATGCTTAAAAAAAGGATATAAGGCTGGTAAAGTTAGCTCAGAAGCCGTTTGAGTCCCTCATAGGAATCGCTGCCTGTCATAAAACAAAGCACTGGATGCTGGGACGTAGCTAGACAAAAGAGAACAGAGAGGCGCAGTCCCCCTTGAGTGTAGTAGTTAAAAAGCTAAAATGGTATTTTATTAAAAGTACAAATGCAAATTCACACTTTAAAATATCAAATATGTGAGGTATGTTAAAACATCAAACACAGTGTCCCACAGCGGTATGAACAGGCTGAAACCCCAAACGATACTTCTTCCTCAGTTTGAACAAACTGTCCACGGTGTAAATTGGTGGCAATCGTCTAATAGTTCCCTTGTATGTCTGAGTTCAGCAGGTATAAGCGTATTTGAATAAACCGCCACACACTAAGCAAAAGGATCCGAAGAAAGCCGGCTCACGATTCAGCTGCTTTGCGTGACGTATAGGCAGTGGGCAAGGTATAATAAAATACCATTGAAGCTTTTTACCTACTACACTCAAAGGAGTCTGCGCCTCTCTGTCTGTTCTCTTTTGTCTATATACACATGTAAGCACATAAATATATATCTATATAGTCATATACATATATATTTACATTTGCTGCCAATCGCTGTGCGACTTACCCCCTTTGCTGCACTAGTTATCATGCCATGTCTGAGGTCTCGTTCGCAATGCACCTAACTCGTTATACCAGCGCACATTTGCGTGTGCTGGTATTACTAAATTTAGTGCAAATATCGCTTTGGTGGAAGCAATATTTTGCGCTTAACTTGTAATCTAGCCCTTTGTTGATAAAGTGCTTAGTAATATCTTGATCTGAGAGACAAATGGTAATAGGAGATGAGGTCGGGCAGAGAAGGAAATTGGAAGTGTGTTTTGGATTTGAAGAAAGAGTATAGATTAGAATAGAAAGTAATCCTACTTATAGAGGTTAAACATTTGATCTAAAATATTACTCAGTAAGTATAAATCACGACTTTGCTTTCGTGCCATATACATATTCTCACGGTAAGGCTTTGGTACAGCTTTGCAAGACCTCATTATGAACTTATTTGCTTGGTGTAGTTTAAACTGTAAAATATGCTAAGGCTGAAGAAATTGCCACCTTTCCTTAAACATCTGGGAACGCTCTTATTTAGAAACAGTTATTTGGGAATTGTTTCTATTCCCCAGATGTTAAAACATGGCAGTTGAATGTGTGGGCTTAATAAGTGCTTTGTCTGTGATTGCATTGTGTGTAATTGACCTGGGTGCTGGCAGCTATGAACATTTTCAGAACTGCTGAACTTTCCAGCTATGTTATGTGCAATGCCAAAAAAAGCCTTAATTCACCGTTTATGTACAGAAATCTTAGCACTGGTGGTGAATAGGAAATACTTGGCCCACCTAGGGGGAAGATTTCTACAAAGCATATAGGGAAGGATAACTGAATATTAATTTGAATGTGTTACATATTGAGTAATAATGATATATTTTTAAGAATTGTTAATTGAATGAAAGGGGATATTGTATGATTTTGTCACATTTCTATACTAGTTACTAACAGAGACCCCAGTTGTCCTGTATTTTGTAGTACAGTCCTATCTACTTCCCTGCATGTTACACCTTTTAATTCAAGAGCAGAACAGCAATCATTTTTAAATAGTTTGCTCTGTTTGAATCACAAAAGAAAATGTTTTTGTTTCATGTCCCTTTAATGTGTCTCTATCCACAAATGTCATGTAATTATGAATTATTACATATTTTGAACAATACTCTCAAAAACCTTGAACTTCATAGTTAACCTTATCCTGTTTTAAATTGTATTATATTTTCTTATCTGTATTAATGCATTTTTTCCCTTCAAAATTCAGTGTGGCTAATTCTCGTAAAAAGCCCCCCCCCCCTCCCAATGTGGATAATAGGGGTCCCAATACTGCAGCAAATAAAGGAGACTGTAGCTATAGAAAACAAGAAATCCGGACCTAGTTTATTTCTAAAGATTTCCTCTTAGCCTACTCAAAGTATAATACCGTGATCTCTCTACACGGTTGGTAAATACAAAGTAAAACAAATTAAATGAGTAGCGCTAACTAAAGCTGAGGAATAATACACAATAATATAAAATAAATATGGGTCCTTAGTACCAGTATATTATTATGAATCTAAAAGAAGACAAAGTTCCATAGAAATAAGTAGAAAGAAAATAAATAAATATTTAATGTACATAAAAGGATTATAAAATGGTAGTTGTATGCACTACGATAAAGTTTATAAAAATTTATAAAAAAAATAGTTGTGGCCACAACTTAAACAAACATATACTCTATATATGTGTATGATATCACTTAAAAGACACCTACAGTGTTACAAAACACTACGAATATCTGACTCACAGATTAGGCAAACAAAAGTGTAATTCCCACCCTATGTTCAATAACGTAAATACACTCCCTGTATTTCGAAAGGGGAATAGTATCTAGAAGTTGAAAAATGCATAGCTCACAATATGTAGCAAAATAGCGTCTGGATTTTAAATAACAAATAATAGACACAAAAATCTACAGATATATCGCTGAACAAATGGTACCCACTGCACTTTAGTATGAAATTAGTCATTTTAAGGATAATTTTCAAGTAAAAGTCTCAATAATAGTATAGAGATAATTGATAAAAACAAATTAAAACATTTTTTTTTATAAAAAAGGTGCGGAGCTCCGTAAGTGTTAAGCAATATTTTATACTATGCAGTTTGTTTCAGAGTGATATATCACTTGGGAATTTATAATATCCAAAACACAGTTCGGTGTCAAGTTAAATATCCATTATAGGTGCTGGCAATTTCAGCCTTATTCCAGACAGTGTGGTTGTTTGTAATAACGACAGGTGGAACACACTGGTGTATATTCTGTCCCTCCAGTGAGGCAAACTAGTCGTTTAAGATGAAATTACTGACCAGTCAGTGTAATGGTTTTACCGGACATCTGTCATGGGAAGTTCCCTTAACATTACCACGTATGTGGGTGGTGACCTCACAGGGAACAAGTAACAAAGGTAATGAAAATTAAAAGAAATGGGTGAAAAATGTTTTTTTCAAGAGGTCGTCTATTGAATTTGAAACGTATTGGCAAAACCTCTTGAAAACAACATGGTGTGTTTCTAATGTTTGGGTAAAGATTGCCTTAAATTCAATAAACCTGGGAAAAGACGCAAAAGACGACTTTATAGTTGTATCAAATAGACCACGTGATGTATTCTTTGTGAACAGTATGAAAGGGACATGAAAGACAAAAATAAACAATCATGATGTCGACACAAAAAAAATAATCACGTTTTCTATCATTATTTAGAAAGAGCAGCCATTTTAGACAACTTTCCAATTTACTTCTATTATGTAATTTGCTTTATTCTCTTGATATCTAAATAGGCTCAGTAGCTGCTGATTGGTGGCTGCACATAGATGCCTTGTGTGATTGGCTCATCCACATGCATTGCTATTTCTTCAACAGGGATATCTAAACAATGAAGTAAATTAGATAATATAAGTAAATTAGAATGTTTTTTAAAATTGTATTCTCTATCTGAATCAGGAAAAAAAAATCATGAAAGTTAAATTTGACTTCGATGTACCTTCTCTTAAATGAAAGCAATTTTCTACAAGGTTTTACCTTTAGGAATTTAATGTAACAATTCCTCTTTCAAATGACACAAAATATAATGGTATAATGTATCTAGAGGAAAATGATATGAGAACAATATGCATGAATTTGTAACTAGACAGAATGTTCTAAAAATGTCTACTGTGCATATAAAAGAGTACTATTTAAACATATTAAAATATTTTGCTTGCATGAAAAGAACAGGTTAAGTTAAAACTGTTTATTTTGATGGAGATACTAACAAGGAAGTGCAACTGGGCCTTAAGGCCTGATAGCTCACTGGCTGATAAGGAGAACTCCCACTGCTTTATAGGTAGACAGTGACATACCTCCCAAAATCTTTTGGATGATTTCTTGGAGGTTGGGTGGCTAAAAGCTGGGCTACACACAGGCAAGGTGGGGCTACATACAGAAGGATGGAGTTATGGGCAATCAGTGGACATGTCTAGGTGGGTTAAAGTTGCTGTGTAG
Organism: Bombina bombina; assembly: GCF_027579735.1. Classification (NCBI taxonomy): domain Eukaryota; kingdom Metazoa; phylum Chordata; class Amphibia; order Anura; family Bombinatoridae; genus Bombina; species Bombina bombina. The sequence continues at coordinate 204,161,393 of NC_069508.1, forward strand.
GCGTGTCTGAGCAGGTTTTGGGCATGACTGAGCAGGTTGTGGGCGTGTCTTGTTAGTCCCTTAAAACTGGGACACTGAAGAACTATGGGCGTTAAGCAGCGATATCTCCCAAACAATCCATGACAGTCTTGCCAGATATGTGTGAAGTAGGCAATGACATGCTTCACCTGCATTAAAATAAAAAATCATTTAAAAAATTCTATAGAAACATTATACATTTTATGTTAAACAAAAACAAAATTGCCATATATTTTAAAATACCCTCTTTTGGAACAAGAAATAAAAATAACCTTGTATTTTTCATATTTGTGCAGTAGAAATGAAGTATCTCAGTGGCGTCACTAGGGTTGGTGTTTCCCCGATGCGGTAAGTTATGGTGTCACCCCCCCCCACTGCAAGAAGAGGATTTCATACAAAAGGCAAACTTCTCCAATGGGCAGAAAACAGACAAACACAAAAACACAGGCACACAAACACTCAGACTCAGACACACTTAAAAACACACACACACAAAAACAGTCAGACACACACACACACACACACACACACAAAAACACTTAGGCACACACACACACACACACTTAGACACACACAAAAACACTCAGACACACACACAAAAACACTCAGGCAAACACACAAAAACACTCAGACACACACACACAAACTCAGACACACACACAAAAACACTGAGACACACACAAAAACACTCAGACACACACACACAAAAACTCAGACACACACACAAAAACACTGAGACACACACAAAAACACTCAGGCACACACACAAAAACACTCAGACACACACACACAAACTCAGACACACACACAAAAACACTGAGACGCACACACACAAAAACTCAGACAGACACACATACAAAATATGTAAACTGCACTGCATTAATTATAAAGCTCATGCCTAGAGCAGCTCCCTGGCTCAGCAGAGCATAAAAAAAGATAATCAGTGCACTCTAAAAATAAATCACTAAAGAAAAGGTTTAGGCGCGCAAACTATCGGCTAGATCACAAGTTTTGTCGGTAAGGCTGTGCGGTGCTAACGCTCCTTTTTTTCTTACCGCTCCCTTAAAACAACGCTGGTATTACGAGTTTTTAGCAAGCCGGCGTTAGCCTCAGAAAAGTGAGCATTGATCAAAATTTAGCTCCACATCTCACCTCGATACCAGCGTTGCTTACGGTAGCGGTAAGCTGGCAAAACGTGCTTGTGTACGATTTCCCCATAGGAAACAATGGGGCTGAGCTGGCTGAAAAAAAACCTAAAACCTGCAAAAAAGCAGCGTTCAGCTCCTAACGCAGCCCCATTGTTTCCTATGGGAAAATAAAACCTACACCTAACACCCTAACATGAACCCCGAGTCTAAACACCCCTAACCTTACACTTATTAACCCCTAATATGCCGACCCCGCTATCGCTGACACTAACATTATATTATTAACCCCTACCGCTTCGGACACCGTCGCCACCTACAATATACTTATGAATCCCTAATCTACTGCCCCCAACATCGCCGACACCTACATTATATTTATTAACCCCTAATCTGCCCCCCAACGTTGCCGCAACTATATTACATTTATTAACCCCTAATCTGCCGCCGCCAACGTCGCCTCCACTATAATAAAGTTATTAACCCCTAAACCTAAGTCTAACCCAAACCTAAACAAAATTAATTTAACATAATTAAATAAATTAATCCTATTTAAAATTAAATACTTACCGATAAAATAAACTCTAAGCTAGCTACAATATAACTAATAGTTACATTGTAGCTAGTTTAGGATTTATTTTTATTTTACAGGCAACTTTGTATTTATTTTAACTAGGTACAATAGTTATTAAATAGTTATTAACTATTTAATAACTACCTAGCTAAAATAAAGACAAAATTACCTGTAAAATAAATCCTAACCTAAGTTACAATTACACCTAACACTACACTATCATTAAACTAATTACCTAAACTACCTACAATTAATTACAATTAAATTAAATTAACAACATTACGAAAAAACCCCACTAAATTACAGAAAATAAAAAAATAATTACAAGAATTTTAAACTAATTACACCTAATCTAATTCCCCTAATAAAATAAAAAAGCCCCCCAAAATAAAAAAAAATTCCCTACCATATACTAAATTACAAATAGCCCTTAAAAGGGCCTTTTGCGGGGCATTGCCCCAAAGTAATCAGCTCTTTTACCTGTAAAAAAAAAATACAATACCCCCCCAACATTACAACCCACCACCCCCACACCCCTACTCTAAAACCTACCCAGTCCCCCCTTAAAAAAACCTAACACTAATTCCCTGAAGATCACCCTACCTTGAGCTGTCTTCACCCAGCCGGGCACAAGTGATCCTCCATAGGGTCCGAATTCTTCATCCGATCGGGGCAGAAGAGGACATCCAGGTCAGCAGAAGGCTTCATCCAGACGGCATCTTCTATCTTCATCCTTCCGGAGCGGGTCCATCTTCAATCCAGCCGACGCGGAGTATCCTCTTCAAACGAAGTCCTAACGAAGAATGAAGGTTCCTTTAAATGACGTCATCCAAGATGGCGTCCCTTGAATTCCGATTGGCTGATAGAATCCTATCAGCCAATCAGAATAAACGTAGGAAAAATCCTATTGGCTGATGTAATCAGCCAATCGGATTGAAGTTCAACCTGATTGGCTGATCCAATCAGCCAATAGGATTGAGCTCGCATTCTATTGGCTTAGGGTTTATTTTATCGGTAAGTATTTAGTTTTAAATAGGATTAATTTATTTAATTATGTAAAATTAATTTTGTTTAATTTAAATTATATTTAAGTTAGGGGGGGTTAGACTTAGGGTTAGACTTAGGTTTAGAGGTTAATAAATTTATTATAGTAGTGGCGACATTGGGGTTGGAAGACTAGGGGTTAATAAATGTAGGTAGGTGTCGGCGACGTTGGGGGGACAGATTAGGGGTTAATAAAATGTAACTAGTGTTTGCGAGGCGGGAGTGCGGCGGTTTAGGGGTTAATACATTTATTAAAGTGGCGGTGATGTCCGGTCGGCAGATTAGGGGTTAATAATTGTAGGTAGGTGTCGGCGACATTGGGGGCGGCAGATTAGGGGTTAATAAATATAATGTAGGTGTCGGCGATGTTAGGGGCAGCAGATTAGGGGTTCATAGGTATAATGTAGGTGGCGGCGATGTCCGGTCGGCAGATTAGGGGTTAAAAAAATTATTTTAGTGTTTGCGATGTGGGGGGGCCTCGGTTTAGGGGTTAATAGGTAGTTTATGGGAGTTAGTGTACTTTTTAGCACTTTAGTTAAGAGCTTTATGTTCCGGCGTTAGCCCATAAAACTCTTAGCTACTGACTTTTAAATGCGGTAGGAGTCTGGACAGAAGAGGGTCTACCGCTCACTTCTTCCAAGACTCGTAATACCAGCGTTAGGCAAATCCCATTAAAAAGATAGGATACGCAATTGACGTAAGGGGATTTGCGGTAGCCTCGAGTCGCAGAAGAAAAGTGAGCGGTACACCTGTACCTGCCAGACTCGTAATACCAGCGGGCAGTAAAAAGCAGCATTAGGACCCCTTAACGCTGCTTTTTTACCCAAACGCCAAACTTGTGATCTAGCCGTATGAAAATTCTGCTCTCTGACTCTGTTCTAAGTCTATCAGTGCACAGCCCCGTGCTGCGTGCCTACCGCTTCTTCTGGACAATCATCTCTGCACTCTGCCCACCCCCAGACCCTCGTACGCCCTCCCTTCCTACCTCTTCAGTGTGCACTTAGGGTACCGTATCCGTACTGGTCTGGTGGGCATCATACATGACTCCTTCACTTTAGAGACAGTGTCAGACAGTCATGCGGTCAGGTGCCAGGCATCCTCCTCACGATTTCCAGGTTCCCGTTTAGAGAGACAGCACAGCAGTGAGTGACTCCTAAGCAGTGAGCACAGATGGGCAGGCAGGTTTAAGCTAGCAGCGCAACTTTGCAAGCCCCACAGCATGCCCACAACATTCATAGTGAAATTAGGCAGGGGAGGAGCAAAGTACAAACAAGCAACAGCAGCCAGAAAAACTATTTGTGGAAATTGCGACAAGGGCTCAAGGGGCAAAAAAATTAAGTGTGTCTACAACTTCCCCAGTCCCACTAATGTTCACAACTACTGGCCCCTCTAATAAAAAAACCTTGCATCTCTACATTGTATTTCTTTGAATTTAAAAAAAATAAAAAAAATAGTAAGAATTTTTTTTGGTGGTGTCACCCGGGTGCGATCCTCACCCCCTAGTGACGCCACTGAAGTATCTTCCCATCTCTCTGTATATCACATACCCATGGCTAAGTCTGTACTAATATTTTAAAATAACTAAAATAGCACTTAGTTTTGAATTTTAATTAAGCAGTATATTTCTGATTTTCCCTCCACCTGTATCAGACTAAGAGAACAAAGTAAAATTGATAACAGAAGTCATTTTAGTTGTGATTGTTTTGACCCTTTAAATGCATTGCATATATAGTTTCCAAGGGACCAGTTATTTGTCCCTTTAAATAATGTTATTTATGTAAATATATTCTCTTAAAGAGTAACTATAATGGTCCTTTAAGAACTTAAATAAAGAGTTTTATAAGAAGTATTTTTTTTACCTAAATCTGCTCACTCATCAGCCTTAAATGAGTGTAAGTTGTTTATTTGCAGTTTGTTCCATAGAATTTTATATAGTTTTTGGCAGTGTCACCATTTTTTGTTATTCATTTGGATATCTTACAAAATGCATCTATTTACTGTTGTACATCTGTGTGCCACCATACGTAGTTGTGTGTGTGTGGAACGTTGTTCGGCTCTTTGCCATTCCGCACTTGCTCCTACGCACACTGGCATATGGAACCATCTCAAAAAACATTTGAAAGAGCTGTTATTGTAATTGCTATATTGTTTCACATTAGCAAAGCAGCCTGCCAACCAATTCTGAATGTATTGGTCTCAATGAACGTTCCAACTACATATGATGCAAATCATGTCATCATTTTTGGCAAATTATTAAAAATATACTCTGTATATTAATTGAAAAGCTTATGGCCATAAATACTGAAGGTATTATTGAAAAATAACATTAAAACAGTAACGACATTTCAGTCATCTGCTGTGTCTTCCTTCCCCTAACAGATGATATTTTTTTTCTATTTTACAATGATTAAAGCACTCCATAAAAGAATTCATTTTTTTTGTTTAATATTTTAATATATTATATTATGATGATATTATTTTATCAGTAAATATTTTTTTTATTACTATACTGGCATATATACTGACATAAATAAAAATGCTACAATTCAATTTTATGCCATAATTGTTTTTGGTTGAAGGACCATCATTTCAAAAACCATGACTTGTAATATAAGATGATACTAAATATGCAAAATCTAAATTTTATTGCAGATCTTTTTGCAGATACAGTTAAACGTTATGGGTCATCTTCATTCTGGTCGATTGTGTTTTTTTAGCTCCAAATGCACCTTTTTTGAAGATCACAATGAAAACGATACCAACATTTTCATGTTTGCAAAATATCGGATCAGATATCAGAAAAGATGCACGAATCACAAACCACCCGACCATAAGTTATCGACTAAATATTGACAACAAAATAGACACTTTGGGGTAGATTTATTAACTGATGAGCGGACAAGATTCACTAAAGCGAATCATGTCCGATTCTGAGAGTCTGGATAACTCTCATTGGCTATGGTAATTTTGCAGGCCTGTTTACTTAATCAACCAATCAAGTATCTCTGGCCGCATTACCTGACTCAACCACTGGGGGCAAACAGAATGGAAATGTAGTTTTATTAGTAAAATACTTAACTACAGAAAAATATACTTCCTTATATATTTTTATAAAGTGTCCATTTAATACATTCAAATATACTTATGATTTCCTAGTATTAATAAAAAAATGAGTCAATTTCATATTGGCTTATTTAATTTAACTGAGTATGTATTTTTAAGACTAAACATGGGTATAATATTAAATCTTATAATATATATATATATATATATATATATATATATATATATACAGTATATATATATATATATATATATAATACATTTAATAAATAAATATATATATATATATATATATATATATATATATATATATATATATATATATATATACAGTATATATATATTTCCTACTGATAATGTCTTAAGAGATGTACTTAAAGGGCCATTAAACACTTTGAGATGGTAATATAAAATGATACATTTTATATAATAAAACAACTCTGCAATATACTTTCATTATTTATTTTGCCCTCTTTGCCTGTAATTCCATTCTGAAATTGTGAGCTTTTCAGTTCCTGTTAGAAATGGAAGTGCAGAACACTGTTAAATCCAGCACAACCATTGGCTGCACACTCTAGTGACCTATTTATAACTGACTCTAATTGGCCACAGCAGAGAAGGTAACACAAGTTACAACATGGCAGCTCCCAGTGTTTTATAGACACTAAAACTTTACACTTATTTTGTCACTTTTTAAACAACTAATGAAACTTTAAAAAATACATCTACATGTTACTCATGGACTAATCTTTTCTTTGAATGCATCATTCTATCTAGCATGCATTTAGTGTTTAATGTCCCTTTAAGAGTCATATTTCTATTAGGGGACTTGGTAATTTTATACCTAATTATTTTTCAGAAACAAAAAGGTATCAGCGCACATATATTTTCAAAAGCACAACATATTTTTTGAATTGCTGCAAAAAATTGCCTGCAAATACATCAAGAGACAACTATTCTTTTTAAATAATATTGGGAACTTAGTCACACAATATGGCCATATTGTGTGACTAAGTTCCCAATATGATTTAAAAAGAATAGTTGTCTCTTGATGTATTTGCAGGCAATTTTTTGCAGCAATTCAAAAAATATGTTGTGCTTTTGAAAATGGATGTGCGCTGATACCTTTTTGTTTCTGAAAAATAATTAGGTATAAAATTACCAAGTCCCCTAATAGAAATATGACTCTTAAAAGGACATTAAACACTTGGGGCCCGATCCGATATGCAGCGTCGCCCGCAAATGCCGGCGACGCCGAATTTTGCGCTGGTTTGGTATCCTATATACGGCGTAACCTAGAAGTTATGCTCGTATATTTCTGCTGTCGCCCGTAGTTTTTTGGTCCATAGGCAGGTATACCAAACCAGCGCAGTTTGGTATCCAATATACAGCGTAAGGACTTACATGGCGAAAATGGAGAAATCTTACTCCATTTTCACCTCGCCACAAAAAGCAGCCGTAGTAAGCCTTACGCTGTGTATTGGAGCCCCGTAACTCCCTAAACTAGCTACAAAACACCTAACGCATGCGCAATGTCTATCTACCTGTCAACCGCGATCTGCTAAATAAAACCTAACACCAAACGCATGCGCAATGTCTATCTACTTGTCAACCGCGATCCCCCGCCGCAATCCCTAATAAAATATTTAACCCCTAAACCGCCGCTCCCGGAACCCGCCGCCACCTACATTAACTACCCCCTAATGTGATCCCCCTACACCGTCCCCAACTATATTAAACTACCCCCTAAAGTGAGCCCCTTACACCGCCGCCATCTACCTTACCTACCCACTAAAGTGAGCCCCTTACACCGCCGCCATCTACCTTACCTACCCCCTAAAGTGAGCCCCTACCCCGCCGCCATCTACCTTACCTACCCCCTAAAGTGAGCCCCTACTCCGCCGCCATCTATTTTAAAATTATTAACCCCTAATTTAATCCCCCTACCCCGCTGCCAGCTATATTAAATTATTTAACCCCTAATCTAATCCCCCTACCCCGCCGCCACCTATATTAAATTATTTAACCCCTAATCTAATCCCCCTACCCCGCCGCCAGCTATATTAAATTATTTAACCCCTAAAATACTAAACTATCCCTACCACTAAACCTAAGTCTAACCCTACAAATAGCCCTTTTAAGGGCTTTTTGCGTGGCATTACCCCAAAGTAAACTGCTCTATTGCCAGCCCTTAAAAGGGCTTTTGGCGGGGCTTTGTCACAAAGTAAACTGCTCTTTTGCATCTAATCTAAATCCCCCTACACCGCCGCCACCTATAATAAATGTATTAACCCCTAATCTAATCCCCCTACACCGCCGCCACCTATATTAAACACATTAACCCCTAATCTAATCCCCCTACACCGCCGCCACCTATATAAAACACATTAACCCCTAATCTAATCCCCCTACACCGCCGCCAGCTTTATTAACTATATTAACCCTAATTATATTAGGGTTAATATAGTTATTATATTATATATATTAACTATATTAACCCTAATTATATTAGGGTTAATATAGTTAATATCATTATTATATTATATATATATTAAGTATAATAACCCTATCTAACTCTAACATCCCTAACTAAACTCTTATTAAAATAAATCTAATATTAATATTATTAATGAAAATATTCCTATTTAAATCTAAATACTTACCTATAAAATAAACCCTAAGATAGCTACAATGTAATTAATAATTACATTGTAGCTATTTTAGGGTTTATATTTATTTTACAGGTAAGTTGGTATTTATTTTAACTAGGTACAATAGCTATTAAATAGTTAATAACTATTTAATAGCGACCTAGTTAAAATAATTACCAATTTACCTGTAAAATAAATACTAACCTAAGTTACAAATACACCTACACTATCAATAAATTAAATAAACTACAAATATCTAAACTAAAATACAATTAAAAAAACTAAATTACAAAAAAAAACAAACACTAAATTACAAAAATTACAAAAATAATTACAAGATTTTTAAGCTAATTACACCTATTCTAAGCCCCCTAATAAAATAATAAAGCCCCCCAAAATAAAAAAATTCCCTACCCTATTCTAAATTAAAAAAGTTAGCTATTTTACCTTACCAGCCCTAAATTAAAAAAGTTAGCTTTTACCTTACCAGCCCTTAAAAGGGCCTTTTGCGGGGCATGCCCCAAAGAAAACTGCTCTTTTGCCTGAAAAAAAACACAATACCACCCCCAACATTACAACCCACCACCCACATAACCCTAATCTAACCCAAACCCCCCTTAAATAAGCCTAACACTACCCCCCTGAAGATCTCCCTACCTTATCTTCACCCAGCCGGGCCAAACTGTTCATCCGATCCGGGCGATGTCATCAATCCAGCGGCAGTGAAGTCTTCTTCCATCGGCGATGTCTTCAAGCAAAGCGGCATCTTCAATCTTCTTTGTTCGCTCCTCCGCCGCGGAGCATCCATCCGGCACGACGACTTCCCGACGAATGAGGTACCTTTAAATGACGTCATCCAAGATGGTGTTCGTCGAATTCCGATTGGCTGATAGGATTCTATCAGCCAATCGGAATTAAGGTAGAAAAATCTGGCTGATTGAATCAGCCAATCAGATTCAAGTTCAATCCGATTGGCTAATCAGATTCAAGTTCAATCCGATTGGCTAATTGGTTCAGCCAATCAGATTGAACTTGAATCTGATTGGCTGATTCAATCAGCCAATCAGATTTTTCTACCTTAATTCCGATTGGCTGATAGAATCCTATCAGCCAATCGGAATTCGACGGACGCCATCTTGGATGACGTCATTTAAAGGAACCTCATTCGTCGGGAAGTCGTTGTGCCGGATGAATGCTCCGCGGCGGAGGAGCGAAGAAAGAAGATTGAAGATGCCGCTTTGCTTGAAGACATCGCCGATGGAAGAAGACTTCACTGCCGCTGGATTGATGACATCGCCCGGATCGGATGAAGAGTTCGGCCCGGCTGGGTGAAGATAAGGTAGGGAGATCTTCAGGGGGGTAGTGTTAGGTTTATTTAAGGGGGGTTTGGGTTAGATTAGGGGTATGTGGGTGGTGGGTTGTAATGTTGGGGGGTGGTATTGTGTTTTTTTTTTCAGGCAAAAGAGCAGTTTTCTTTGGGGCATGCCCTGCAAAAGGCCCTTTTAAGGGCTGGTAAGGTAAAAGAGCTAACTTTTTAAATTTAGAATAGGGTAGGGAATTTTTTTTTATTTTGGGGGGCTTTATTATTTTATTAGGGGGCTTAGAATAGGTGTAATTAGCTTAAAAATCTTGTAATCTTTTTTTTATTTTTGTAATTTAGTGTTTGTTTGTTTTTTGTAATTTAGTTTAGTTTATTTAATTGTATTTTAGTTTAGATATTTGTAGTTTATTTAATTTATTGATAGTGTAGGTGTATTTGTAACTTAGGTTAGGATTTATTTTACAGGTAAATTGGTAATTATTTTAACTAGGTAGCTATTAAATAGTTATTAACTATTTAATAGCTATTGTACCTAGTTAAAATAAATACCAAGTTACCTGTAAAATAAATATAAACCCTAACTCCTAGATTTAGAGTTTTGCGGCCAAAGGGGTGCGTTAGCTATGCGTGCTTTTTTCTGGCCGCACCTTTTAAATACCGCTGGTATTTAGAGTTCACAGAATGGCTGGGTTTTCAGTGCGTTAGGCTCCAAAAAGGGAGCGTAGAGCATAATTTAACGCCACTGCAACTCTCGATACCAGCGGTGCTTACGGACGCGGCCAGCTTAAAAAACGTGCTCGTGCACGATTCCCCCATAGAAAACAATGGGGCTGTTTGAGCTGAAAAAAAACCTAACATCTGCAAAAAAGCCGCGTTCAGCTCCTAACGCAGCCCCATTGTTTTCTATGGGGAAACACTTCCTACGTCTGCACCTAACACCCTAACATGTACCCCGAGTCTACACACCCCTAACCTTACACTTATTAACCCCTAATCTGCCGCCCCCGCTATCGCTGACAACTGCATATTTTTTTAACCCCTAATCTGCCGCTCCGTAAACCGCCGCTACTTACATTATCCCTATGTACCCCTAACCTGCTGCCCCTAACACCGCCGACCCCTATATTATATTAATTAACCCCTAATCTGCCCCCCACAACGTCGCCGCCAGCTACCTACAATAATTAAACCCTAATCTGCCAACCGCAAAGCGCCGCCACCTACGTTATCCTTATGTACCCCTAATCTGCTGCCCCTAACACCGCCGACCCCTATATTATATTTATTAACCCCTAATCTGCCCCCCTCAACGTCGCCTCCACCTGCCTACACTTATTAACCCCTAATCTGCCGAGCGGACCGCACCACTACTATAATAAAGTTATTAACCCCTAATCCGCCTCACTCCCACCTCAATAACCCTATAATAAATAGTATTAACCCCTAATCTGCCCTCCCTAACATCGCCGACACCTAACTTCAATTATTAACCCCTAATCTGCCGACCGAATCTCGCCGCTACTGTAATAAATGGATTAACCCCTAAAGCTAAGTCTAACCCTAACACTAACACCCCCCTAAATTAAATATAATTTAAATCTAACGAAATAAATGCACTCTTATTAAATAAATTATTCCTATTTAAATCTAAATACTTACCTGTAAAATAAACCCTAATATAGCTACAATATAAATTATAATTATATTATAGCTATTTTAGGATTTATATTTATTTTACAGGTAACTTTGTATTTATTTTAACCAGGTACAATAGCTATTAAATAGTTAAGAACTATTTAATAGCTAAAATAGTTAAAATAATTACAAAATTACCTGTAAAATAAATCCTAACCTAAGTTACAATTAAACCTAACACTACACGATCAATAAATTAATTAAATAAAATACCTACAATCATCTATAATTAAACCTAACACTACACTATCAATAAATTAATGAAATACAATATCTACAAATAAATACAATGAAATAAACTAACTAAAGTACAAAAAATAAAAAAGAACTAAGTTACAAAAAATAAAAAAATATTTACAAACATTAGAAAAATATTACAACAATTTTAAACTAATGACACCTACTCTAAGCCCCCTAATAAAATTACAAAGCCCCCCAAAATAAAAAAATGCCCTACCCTATTCTAAATTAAAAAAGTTCAAAGCTCTTTTACCTTACCAGCCCTGAACAGGGCCCTTTGCGGGGCATGCCCCAAAGAATTCAGCTCTTTTGCCTGTAAAAAAAACACATACAATACCCCCCCCAACATTACAACCCACCACCCACATACCCCTAATCTAACCCAAACCCCCCTTAAATAAACCTAACACTAAGCCCCTGAAGATCTTGCTACCTTATCTTCACCATACCAGGTTCACCGATCCATCCTCGGAAGTCTTGATCCAAGCCTCGGAAGTGTTGATCCAAGCCCAAGCGGGGGGCTGAAGAGTGACGTCCATCCTCGGGCTGAAGTCTGGATCCAAGCGGCGGCTGAAGAACTCCATCCATGGGCTGAAGTCGGAAGTCCATCATCGGGATGAAGTCTTCTATAAAGCCGCATCTTCAATCTTCTTTCTTCTGGAGCGGAGCGGAGCCATCTTCTTTCCAACCGACGCGGATCCAACCTCTTCAACTGACATCTACTCGCCGAATGACGGTTCCTTTAAATGACGTCATCCAAGATGGCGTCCCTCGAATTCCGATTGGCTGATAGGATTCTATCAGCCAATCGGAATTAAGGTAGGAATATTCTGATTGGCTGATGGAATCAGCCAATCAGAATCAAGTTCAATCCGATTGGCTGATCCAATCAGCCAATCAGATTGAGCTCACATTCTATTGGCTGATCGGAACAGCCAATAGAATGCGAGCTCAATCTGATTGGCTGATTGGATCAGCCAATCGGATTGAACTTGATTCTGATTGGCTGATTCCATCAGCCAATCAGAATATTCCTACCTTAATTCCGATTGGCTGATAGAATCCTATCAGCCAATCGGAATTCGAGGGACGCCATCTTGGATAATGTCATTTAAAGGAACCTTCATTCGGCGAGTAGGCGTCGGTTGAAGAGGTTGGATCCGCGTTGGTTGGAAAGAAGATGGCTCCGCTCCAGAAGAAAGAAGATTGAAGATGCGGCTTGATAGAAGACTTCATCCCGATGATGGACTTCCGACTTCAGCCCATGGATGGAGTTCTTCAGCCGCCGCTTGGATCCAGACTTCAGCCCGAGGATGGACGTCACTCTTCAGCCCCCCGCTTGGGCTTGGATCAACACTTCCGAGGCTTGGATCAAGACTTCCGAGGACGGATCGGTGAACCTGGTATGATGAAGATAAGGTAGGAAGATCTTCAGGGGCTTAGTGTTAGGTTTATTTAAGGGGGGTTTGGGTTAGATTAGGGGTATGTGGGTGGTGGGTTGTAATGTTGGGGGGGGTATTGTATGTGTTTTTTTTACAGGCAAAAGAGCTGAATTCTTTGGGGCATGCCCCGCAAAGGGCCCTGTTCAGGGCTGGTAAGGTAAAAGAGCTTTGAACTTTTTTAATTTAGAATAGGGTAGGGCATTTTTTTATTTTGGGGGGCTTTGTTATTTTATTAGGGGGCTTAGAGTAGGTGTAATTAGTTTAAAATTGTTGTAATATTTTTCTAAATATTTTTTATTTTTTGTAACTTAGTTCTTTTTTATTTTTTGTACTTTAGTTAGTTTATTTCATTGTATTTATTTGTAGATATTGTATTTAATTAATGTATTGATAGTGTAGTGTTAGGTTTAATTGTAGGTAATTGTAGGTATTTTATTTCATTAATTTATTGATAGTGTAGTGTTAGGTTTAATTGTAACTTAGGTTAGGATTTATTTTACAGGTAATTTTGTAATTATTTTAACTATTTTAGCTATTAAATAGTTCTTAACTATTTAATAGCTATTGTACCTGGTTAAAATAAATACAAAGTTACCTGTAAAATAAATATAAATCCTAAAATAGCTATAATATAATTATAATTTATATTGTAGCTATATAAGGGTTTACTTTACAGGTAAGTATTTAGCTTTAAATAGGAATAATTTATTTAATAAGAGTTAATTTATTTAGTTAGATTTAAATTATATTTAATTTAGGGGGGTGTTAGTGTTAGGGTTAGACTTAGCTTTAGGGGTTAATCCATTTATTACAGTAGCGGCTAGAATCGGTCGGCAGACTAGGGGTTAATAATTGAAGTTAGGTGTCGGCGATGTTAGGGAGGGCAGATTAGGGGTTAATATTATTTATTATAGGTTTATTGAGGCGGGAGTGAGGCAGATTAGGGGTTAATAACTTTATTATAGTAGCGGTGCGGTCCGCTCGGCAGATTAGGGGTTAATAAGTGTAGGCAGGTGGAGGCGACGTTGAGGGGGGCAGATTAGGGGTTAATAAATATAATATAGGGGTCGGCGGTGTTAGGGGCAGCAGATTAGGGGTACATAAGGATAACGTAGGTGGTGGCGCTTTGTGGTCGGCAGATTAGGGGTTAATTATTGTAGGTAGCTGGCGGCGACGTTGTGGGGGGCAGGTTAGGGGTTAATAAATATAATATAGGGGTCGGCGGTGTTAGGGGCAGCAGATTAGGGGTACATAAGTATAACGTAGGTGACGGTCGGCAGATTAGGGGTTAAAAAATTTTAATTGAGTGGTGGCGATGTGGGGGGACCTCGGTTTAGGGGTACATAGGTAGTTTATGGGTGTTAGTGTACTTTAGAGCACAGTAGTTAAGAGCTTTATAAACCGGCGTTAGCCCAGAAAGCTCTTAACTACTGCCTTTTTTCTGCGGCTGGAGTTTTGTCGTTAGATTTCTAACGCTCACTTCAGCCACGACTCTAAATACCGGCGTTAGAAAGATCCCATTGAAAAGATAGGATACGCAAATGACGTAAGGGGATCTGCGGTATGGAAAAGTCGCGGCTGGAAAGTGAGCGTTAGACCCTTTAATGACTGGCTCGAAATACCGGCGGTAGCCCAAAACCAGCATTAGGAGCCTCTAGCGCTGGTTTTGACGGCTACCGCCCAACTCTAAATCTAGGCCTAAGATAGCTAATTATTAATTACATTGTAGCTATCTTAGGGTTTATTTTATAGGTAAGTATTTAGATTTAAATAGGAATATTTTAATTAATAATATTAATATTAGATTTATTTTAATAAGAGTTTAGTTAGGGATGTTAGAGTTAGATAGGGTTATTATACTTAATATATATATATATATATAATATAATAACGATATTAACTATATTAACCCTAATATAATTAGGGTTAATATAGTTAATATATATAATATAATAACTATATTAACTATATTAACCCTAATATAATTAGGGTTTATATAGTTAATATAGCTGGCGGCGGTGTAGGGGGATTAGATTAGGGGTTAATGTGTTTATTATAGGTGGCGGCGGTGTAGGGGGATTAGATTAGGGGTTCATGTGTTTAATATAGGCGGCGGCGGTGTAGGGGGATTTAGATTAGATGCAAAAGAGCAGTTTACTTTGTGACAAAGCCCCGCCAAAAGCCCTTTTAAGGGCTGGCAATAGAGCAGTTTACTTTGGGGTAATGCCACGCAAAAAGCTCTTTTCAGGGCTATTTGTAGGGTTAGACTTAGGTTTAGTGGTAGGGATATTTTAGTATTTTAGGGGTTAAATAATTGAATATAGCTGGCGGCGGGGTAGGGGGATTAGATTAGGGGTTAAATAATTTAATATAGGTGGCGGCGAGGTAGGGGGATTAGATTAGGGGTTAAATAATTTAATATAGGTGGCGGCGGGGTAGGGGGATTAGATTAGGGGTTAAATAATTTAATATAGGTGGCGGCAGTGTAGGGGGATTAAATTAGGGGTTAATAATTTTAAAATAGATGGCGGCGGGGTAGGGGCTCACATTAGGGGGTTATAGATTTAATATAGCTGGCGGCAGGGTCCGGGAGCGGCGGTTTAGGGGTTAATAACTTTATTTGGTGGCGGCGGGATCCGGGAGCGGCGGTTTAGGGGTTAATAACTTTATTAGGTGGCGGCGGGGTCTGGGAGCGGCGGTTTAGGGGTTAATAACTTTTTTTATTGTTAGGATAGTGAGGGGGGATAGCGGATAGAGGGTTAGATGTGTCGGGCTATGTTTGGGAGGCGTGTTAGACAGTGTGGGTGATTTCATACTTTAGTCAGGTTTTGTAGGCGCCGGCAGTTTCTAAAGTGCCGTAAGTCACTGGCGACTCCAGAAATTTGTACTTACGCAGATTTCTGGACATCGCTGGTTTATCCAACTTACGGCACTTTAGCATCTGACGGTGCCGTATATGGGATAGCTCGAGTTGCGAGCTGAAACTGCGGGCGGTGGGGGTTCCCTCGCTTGCGCCGCAAACTACGCTGCATATCGGATAGCGCCCTAAATGCATGCTAGATAGAATGATGCATTCAAAGAAAAGATTAGTCCATGAGTAACATGTAGATGTATTTTTAAAAGTTTCATTAGTTGTTTAAAAAGTGACAAAATAAGTGTAAAGTTTTAGTGTCTATAAAACACTGGGAGCTGCCATGTTGTAACTTGTGTTACCTTCTCTGCTGTGGCCAATTAGAGTCAGTTATAAATAGGTCACTAGAGTGTGCAGCCAATGGTTGTGCTGGATTTAACAGTGTTCTGCACTTCCATTTCTAACAGGAACTGAAAAGCTCACAATTTCAGAATGGAATTACAGGCAAAGAGGGCAAAATAAATAATGAAAGTATATTGCAGAGTTGTTTTATTATATAAAATGTATCAATTTATATTACCATCTCAAAGTGTTTAATGGCCCTTTAAGTACATCTCTTAAGACATTATCAGTAGGAAATATATATATATATTATAAGATTTAATATTATACCCATGTTTAGTCTTAAGATAGCTACAATATAATTATTATTTATATTGTAGCTATATTAGGGCTTATTTTAAAGGTAAGTATTTAGTTTTAAATAGGATTAATTTAGTTAATAAGAGAAATATTATTTAGATTTATTTAATTAATATTTAAGTTAGGGGGGTGTTAGGGTTAGTGTTAGACTTAGGTTTCGGGGTTAATAATTTTATTACAGTGGCGGCGGTGTAGGGGGGCAGGATAGGGGTTAATAAATTTATTATAGGTGGCGACGGTGTAGGGGGGGCAGATTAGGGGTTAATAAGTATAATATAGGTTGCAGCAGGGTCCGGGAGTGACGGTTTAGGGGTTAAACTATTTATTTAGTTGCGGCGAGGTCCGGGATCCGCAGGATCGGGGTTAATAAATTTATTATAGGTGGCGGCGGTATAGGGGGGGCAGGATAGGGGTTAATAGGTATTATGTAGGTAGCGGCGGGGCCCGGGAGCGGCGATTTAGGGGTTAATACATTTATTATAGTTGCGGCGGGGTCTAGGAGCGGCGGTTTAGGGGTTTATAACTTTATTTAGTTGCGGGGGGCTCCGGGGGCGCCAGTATAGGGGGTAGAACAGTATAGTTAGTGTGGGTGCTTAGTGACAGCTTGTCAATAAAGCTGTCAAAAAGCCAAAGAGCAGCGAGATCGGATGAGTGATGACTATCACAGTCCGCTGCTCATCGCCCCGTACTTGGTGCGCGGCTTTTTGACAGCTTTATTGATAACTTTGGCGACATTTTTCAGGTCCGCGGCGGCGATGGTAGGCGAGCTTAGGCGGGCATATTGGGCCAGCGAAGACAGGTAAGTAGACACGTTGATAACTAGAGGCCATAGTGTTAAAATCTGTGGTAGTTTAATTGAAGTACATAAGATTATTTTGGCTTAAATAGTAAATTAATTTTTCTTGAAAATTCCATTAAATTTGTGGGAGTTAAGCTAAGATTTAATTGTGAGATTTGAATATATGCGATGTTCGAATGTTGTTGAATAAGCTATAAATATAATGTTTATGAAACCACATAGAGCAAAAGACTCTTCTTATGAGATAGTCATGTCTCACAGGTTGGTAGATAACCTCAGGATGCAGATACGAGCTGTAATGAAGGAAACGTAAAACTTGTAAAGCTCTGGTAAAATCCAGTTTCAAGATAAATAACCAAGAATATTGCTTTTTAAAGGGACATGAAACTCAAAATATTTATTTTGTGATTCAGATAGAGAATACAATTTTAAACAACTTTCCAATTTACTTCTATTATTTTATTTGCTTCCTTCTCCTGTTATCCTTCACTGAAAATATTATCTAGGCAAGCTCAGGAGCAGCAGAGAACCTAGGTTCTAGCTGCTGATTGGTGGCTGCATATATATATACTGATTGTCATTGGCTCACCCATTTGTTCAGTTAGAAGCCAGTAGTGCATTGCTGCTCTTCCAAAAAAGCATACCAAGAGAACGAAGAAAAATTGATAATAGGAGTAAATTAGAAAGTTGCTTAAAATTGCTGCAATCATAAAGGAAAATTTGGGGGTTTCATATCCCTTTAAGGTTAGGAGACCCATAGTTAGAGATTCAGCATATTATCATCAGCTGGATATTCCTTTACAAAATATATTTGTCAATATTGTTTTTCTTTAAATAGATAATAAACTACCTGAGAAACATAAAGCACACACTTTTTTTTTTTTTTAGAAATGAGAGATTTTAAGAATGACTAGAGAGAGACAATGTCCTCTAGTTATCAAGCTCCGTACATACCTGCCATCGCCGGTCCCAATACGCCCGCCTAAGCTCGCCTCACATCGCCACCGTGGACCTGAATACGCTCGCCAAAGTTATTAAAAAAGCTGTCTAAAAGCCGCGCACCAAGTACGGGGTGATGAGCAGCGGACTGTGATAGTTATCACACATCGATCTCGCTGCTCTTCGGCTTTTCTACAGCTTTATTAATACCCCTGTCACTAAGCACTCACACTATACTATACTGTTCTACCCCCTATACCGGCGCCCCCGGAGCCCCCCGCAACTCAATAAAGTTATTAACCCCTAAACCGCTGCTCCCTGACCCCGTCGCCACCTACATTATACCTATTAACCCCTATCCTGCCCCCCCTATACCGCCGCCACCCATAATAAATTTATTAACCCCTATCCTGCGGATCCAGGACCTTGCCGCAACTAAATAAATTGTTTAACCCCTAAACCGCCGCTCCCGGACCCCGCCGCCACCTATATTAAACTTATTAACCCCTAATCTGCCCCCCTACACCGCCGCCACCTATATTAAATTAATTAACCCCTATCCTGTCCCCCTATACTGCCGCAACCTATAATAAAATTATTAATCCCTAAAACTAAGTCTAACCCTAACCCTAACAGCCCCCTAACTTAAATATTAATTAAATAAATCTAAATAAAATTACTATTATTAACTAAATTATTCCTAGTTACAACTAAATACTTACCTTTAAAATAAACCCTAATATAGCTACAATCTAACTAATAATTATATTGTAGCTATTTTAGGATTTATTTTTATTTTACAGGCAAATTTCAATTTATTTTAACTAGGTACAATAGCTATTAAATAGTTATTAACTATTTAATAGCTACCTAGTTAAAATAAAGACAAATTTACCTGTAAATAAAAACTAACCTAAGTTACAATTACACCTAACACTACACTATCATTAACTAAATACTTACCTGTAAAATAAACCCTAAGATAGCTACAATGTAATTAATAATTACATTGTAGCTATTTTAGGATTTATATTTATTTTACAGGTAACTTTGTATCTATTTTATCTAGGTAGAATAGTTATTAAATAGTTATTAACTATTTAATAACTACCTAGCTAAAAGAAATACAAAATTACCTGTAAAATAAATCCTAACCAAAGTTACAATTAAACCTAACACTAAACTATCATTAAATAAATTAAATTAATTAACTACAAATACCTACAATTAAATACAATTAAATAAACTAAAGTACAAAAAATAAAAAAAACTAAGTTACAAAAAATAAAAAAAACTAAGTTACAAAAATAAAAAAATATAACAAGATTTTTTTTAGCTAATTACAAGTAATCTAAGCCCCCTAATAAAATAACAAAGCCCCCCAAAATAAAAAATGCCCTACCCTATTCTAAATTACAAAAGTTAACAGCTCTATTACCAGCCCTTAAAAGGGCCTTTTGCGGGGAACGCCCCAAAGTAATCAGCTCTTTTGCATGTAAAAAAATACAACCCCCCCCAACATTAAAACCCACCACCCACATACCCCTAGTCTAACCTACCCAAACCCCCCTTAAAAAAACTAACACTAACCCCCTGAAGATCTCCCTACCTTGAGTTGTCTTCAGCCAGCCGGCCACCGATGGAACAGAAGAGGAGATCCGCAGCGGCCGAAGTCATCATCCAAGGGGCGCTGAAGAGGTCTTCAATCCGATAGAAGTCTTCATCCATGCGGCGTCTTCAATCTTCATATATCCGGAGCGGAGCCTTCTTCAAACGAGCTGACGCGGAGCCATCCTCTTCCAACTACGCCTACCCGACAAATGGATATTCCTTTAAGTGATGTAATCCAAGATGGCGTCCCTCGAATTCAGATTGGCTGATAGGATTCTATCAGCCAATCGGAATTAAGGTAGGAAAAATCTGATTGGCTGATGCAATCTGCCAATCAGATTCAAGTTCAATCCGATTGGCTGATCCAATCAGCCAATCAGATTGAGCTTGCATTCTATTGGCTGATCCAATCAGCCAATCAGATTGAGCTTGCATTCTATCAGCTTTTTCCTACCTTAATTCCGATTGGCTGATAGAATCCTATCAGCCAATCGGAATTCGAGGGACGCCATCTCGGATATATCCATTCGTCGGGTAGGCGTCGTTGGAAGAGGATTGCTCCTCATCGGCTCGTTTGAAGAAGGCTCCGCTCCGGATGGATGAAGATTGAAGACGCTGCATGGATGAAGACTTCTATCGCATGGAAGACCTCTTCAGCGCCCCTTGGATGATGACTTTGGCCGCTGCGGATCTCCTCTTCTGTTCCATCGGTGGTCGGCTGGCTGAAGACAACTCAAGGTAGGGAGATCTTCAGGGGGTTAGTGTTAGGTTTTTTTAAGGTGGGTTTGGGTGGGTTAGAGTAGGGGTATGTGGGTGGTGGGTTTTAATGTTGGGGGGATGTATTTTTTTTTTACATGCAAAAGAGCTGATTACTTTGGGGCATGCCCCGCAAAAGGCCCTTTTAAGGGCTGGTAATAGAGCTGTTAACTTTTGTAATTTAGAATAGGGTAGGGCATTGGTTATTTTATTAGGGGGCTTAGATTAGGTGTAATTAGCTTAAAAATCTTGTAATATTTTTTATTTTTGTAACTTAGTTTTTTTATTTTTTGTAACTTAGTTTTTTTTATTTTTTGTACTTTAGTTTATTTAATTGTATTTAATTGTAGGTATTTGTAGTTAATTAATTTAATTTATTTAATGATAGTGTAGTGTTATGTTTAATTGTAACTTAGGTTAGGATTTATTTTACAGGTAGTTTTGTATTTCTTTTAGCTAGGTAGTTATTAAATAGTTAATAACTATTTAATAACTATTCTACCTAGTTAAAATAGATACAAAGTTACCTGTAAAATAAATATAAATACTAAAATAGCTACAATGTAATTATTAATTACATTGTAGCTATCTTAGGGTTTATTTTACAGGTAAGTATTTAGCTTTAAATAGGAATAATTTAGTTAATGATAGTGTAGTGTAATTGTAACTTAGGTTAGTTTTTATTTTACAGGTAAATTTGTCTTTATTTTAACTAGGTAGCTATTAAATAGTTAATAACTATTTAATAGCTATTGTACCTAGTTAAAATAAATTGAAATTTGCCTGTAAAATAAAAATAAATCCTAAAATAGCTACAATATAATTATTAGTTAGATTGTAGCTATATTAGGGTTTATTTTAAAGGTAAGTATTTAGTTTTAAATAGGATTAATTTAGTTAATAAGAATAATATTTATTTAGATGTAGGGGTTAGGGGGGTGTTAGGGTTAGGATTAGACTTAGGTTTAGGGGTTAATAATTTTATTATAGTGGCGGCGGTGTAGGGGGGGCAGGATAGGGGTTAATAAATTTATTATAGGTGGCGGCGGTGTAGGGGGGCAGGATAGGGGTTATTAGGTATTATGTAGGTGGCGGCAGGGTCCTGGAGTGGCAGTTTAGGGGTTAACATATTTATTATAGTTGCGGCGGGGTCCGGGAGCGGTGGTTTAGGGGTTAAAATATTTATTATAGTTGCGGCGGGGTCCGGGAGCGGCGGTTTAGGGGTTAACATATTTATTATAGTTGCGGCGGGGTCCGGGAGCGGCGGTTTAGGGGTTACCATGTTTAATATAGGTGGTGGCGGTGTAGGGGGGCAGATTAGGGGTTATACATTTTATTTAGTTGCAGCTGGGTCCGGGAGCGGCAGTTTAGGGGATAAACATTTAATTAGAGTGGCGGCGGGGTCCGGGAGCGGCGGTTTAGGGGTTAATAAGTATTATATAGGTGGCGGCGGTGTAGGGGGGGACAGATTAGGGGTTTTTAGACTCGGGGACATGTTAGGGTGTTAGGTGTACACACTTCCCATAGGAATCAATGGGATGTCAGGCAGCAGCGAACATGAGCTTTCGCTATGGTCAGACTCCCATTGATTCCTATGGGATCCGCCGCCCACAGGGCTGCGGATTGAAAACCAGGTACGCTGGGCCGGAAAAGTGCCGAGCGTACCTGCTAGTTTTTTGATAACTCCCAAAAGTAGTCAGATTGTGCCGAACTTGCGTTCGGAACATCTAGAGTGACGTAAGAATCGATCTGTGTCAGACTGAGTCCGGCGGATCGAAGCTTATGCCACTATATTCTACTTTTGCTGTTGTGTAGGGCTAGATAACTTAGGCGAATCAGCCTTGCCACAAATACGCTGCGGAATTCCAGCGTATTTGAGGTTGACGGCTTGATAACTAGATGCCAATGTGTTCATCAGGGTAAGTTACAATATGTAAATACATTTCAATGCGCCAATTTAAAAATACTAAAATACATTTCCTAATAACATTATTGGTAATTGTTTTAACAGTCTAAATCCCAGAGAGGTTTGATTTAACACTCTGCTATGGATATTGATGTCTCTATTAATATGCAGAGACAAAAAGCAAAGCCTATCATTTTGTGCTAACTCATTCCTATTAAAGGGACACTGTACTCATGCAATTTGTATCACTATAATGTATCATTATTATTTATGTGAAGAAAAGCAGCAATTTTAAACACTGTTCTAATTTACTCCTATTATTTTTTTTTCATTCTCTTTATTTGAAAAGCAGGAATGTAAGCTTAGGAGCTGGGCAATGTTTGGTTCAGCACCCTGGGCAGCACTTGCTGATTGGTGCAATGCTCTATCTGAATCATGAAAGAAAAACATTTGGGTTTAACATCCCTTTAAAATTGGGCTCCATTTAAGAAGCTGTGAATGCAGCATTGGAGCACTTGTGGCTGCAGGCTTTTCAGTGGCATTTCTTACTCTCCCCCCCTGGACATCTCCAACTCGGGCGACGTTGCAGAAACAGCGGCTTGTGCAATGAGAAATGCGTTTTGCTGCCTGCTAACTGCAATGCTGGGCGGCCTTTTATTTGAGCCTTGGGGTAGATTTATTAAAGGCCGAGCGGACATGATCCGCTGTAGCGAATCATTTCCGATCGACCTCGCTAACTGCTAAATTTAACATTGCACAAGCATTTCTAGTGAAATGCTTGTGCAATGCCGCCCCCTGCTCACCGGCAGCCAATCGGCCACTAGCAGGGGGTGTCAATCATCCCGATCGTATCAGGATGATTTCAGTCCGCCACTTAAAAGGTGTCTGAGAAGTTAAGGATCTTACAACCGTTGCGTCTTAACTTCTGTTTCAGGCGGACCTGAAATGATGGGCGTAGAAAACAGCATCCGCTGCTTAAAGGGATAGGAAAGGCAACATTAAACTTGCATGGATCAGATAGAGCAGGTCATTTTAAGACACTTTTAAATTCACTTCTATTTTCAAATGTGCTTCGTTCTGTTAGTATCCCTTGTTAAAAAATGAATATGCACACTAGTGGGAGCTGCTGCTGATTGGTGCTTGCACATATCATACACTAGTGGGAGCTGCTGCTGATTGGTTCCTGCACACATTTGTCTCTCGTCATTGGCTAAATAGATCTTTTCAGCTTCCTGTCAGTAGTGCAATGCTGTCCCTTCAGCAATGGATAACAAGAGAATGAAGAAAATTTGATAATAGAATTAAATTGGAAAGTTGTTTAAAATTGTATGTTCTATCTGAATCATAAAAGAAAATGTTGGGGTTTACTATCCCTTTAATAAATCTACCCCTTAAACTTTAACTTTGATTTTCACATTTCTTTAAATGTTTCTAAATCTAAACTATATTTTATAGTCTTGTTTTTCCCCCTGTCTCTGAATACACCAAAACATAATTGACTCTAAGGAGTAGATTTAACAAGTCCCGGGCGGACATCGCATATGCTGTCGGCATTTAACAATGCACAAGCATTTCTTGTGAAATGCTTTTGCAATGCCGCCCCCTGCACATTCGCAGCCAATCGGCCGCTAGCAGGGGGTGTCAATCATCCCGGTTGTATCGGATTGAGATGATTTCTGTCCACCACCTAAAAGTTTGCGGAGAAATTAAGAAGCAGCGGTCTTACGCCCACTGCTTCTTAGCTTATGTTTCAGTCGAGCCTGAAACTTCGGGGGTGGGAAGCAACATTCGCTGATTGTTAAATCTACCCCAGATCTGTACCATTACCAATGTCCGTAAGATTTTGGAACCATCTATCATTGTATTTTGTTACTGAATTTATTCTAATTTATTTGATTATTTTCCAGCATAAACAGCTGGGACACTGATACTATTCAGTGAGAAAAACAGCAATTTCCTGGTCAGCATTTAATCTACGTGCTCTATTTAATTACAATTTTTGCTCATAGAGAATAATGTATAAGATTACTTTCGGAAGTGTAATTGTGTGAAATGTCACAGTTCCCAGCATGTAACATTTTTATTGTAAGCTTTTGTCTATGGTCATGTCACGTTACATATTTTCTTTCTTGACCCTTCCACTATCATTAATCCTTTACAATTCCAATGTCTTCATTTATCATAATGTGCACGGTGCTGGCTGTAATCATTGCATGTGCACATGTGACTTATCTAATGCTAGAATGAAGATGGTCATCTCTGTGAAAGACATTTAGGATGTGAATATAAGTGCTGTGAATTATTTAGTTAAAATATTTATTTTCAGGAAACATAATGTACATTGAAATATTTATCTTCCATTCAAAAACACAGACATTACACATACAAAGAATGCAATAAACCAAACGATACTCTGCAATTACAGGCATCTGCAAACATTGTGTATTTTATTAGACTTTCAAGGGTTGAATTGAAAACAAAAAGCTATAATCAAAGTACTTGTAATGATCACAGTACTTAAGGATAATATTAATGTCAATTTAACAGCAACATATATATCTATATTTAATGTTAAAACACTCTGGTTGCATTTGTTTAAAAAAAAAAAAATTGATGACTATGTTCTGTAATTATTTTGTATTGATTTTTTTTTATGTATTAGGGAAACTGAAAATCACACAAACACTAATTGCATTTAAAGAGACAGTAACACAAAAATGTTGCTGTTTTAATAAAGATTAAATTGAATATACTTCTTTATGTTTAGCACAGCTTACTTTACACATATTTTTGCGTGATCTCACAAGATTTAATAAACTTCCTTAAAATGAGAATGGAAATTAAGTGACTGTGCAGCACTTGCCAGATGCACGCTCCCTTGCCAGTCTTGGGGCATGCATCCTGATTAGATGCTTAAAGTCCCTTTACAATGGAATTTAGCTACTACATTTTTTACATGGAGATGTTAAGGTGATACTTTCTAGTCAACTTTTAACAGATATACTGTATCACTGTAAAGTGATTCAACATTTGGGTATCATATCCCTTTAAAAAAAAGCCGGATCTTGGACCCTGGGCCCTAAAAGAGATGAGAACTGCCTCCCAAAGAAAATAATGGAGCTCTCTGGGATAGAGAATTTTACTGGGGAGAGTGAAGTTAACAGGGGAGCACCTGGTATTGATATAAAGTCTCAGTTTGCAGCAAATACAAATCAAACTGAAATGTTTTTACTACAGCTTACTTGTATTTGCCTCTAGTTTAGTAAATTACTTTTCTGACAAGTAAATAAGTGTATTATGAGCTTTAAATAAACTTCACATGCAAACAGGTAAGACAGTGAGCTCTACAAGTGTAGACTTTTTTGAGAATATAATGAGTTGTGAGAGAGCTTCAGAAAAAAAACACAGGGAACTACCCAGTCCCTCAGAGTTTTTTGGTTCCTATATGAGTTGTGCTATGGTAGTGAAGTAGCTTAGATCTGCCTTTTGCTTGAAATGACAGTTGTAATATAATATAATATAATATAATAAAAAAAAGTGCCATTTTTTGCTGAATAAAAGTGTTTGTTATTTATTTAAATTTTAGAGGAAAAAAAATATAGAAAATAGTTATATATAGATAAACATTTTTTTTTTTTAAAAGCCAGAGTTCAAGTTTTCTAGCAAATGTTTAAAAGCAAGAACATTCCTAACTTAAACTGCCTCCACTCACCCTTGGGAGCTTTGCATGACATCGTCAATGACATTTCACATGACATCATTGATGACATTATCACTGACATCACTTGTGACATCATCTATGATATATAGTATAATCTCCAACATCTAATCTCACTCTACTTTACATAAGACCATAGTCACCTTTCTATCCCTCCTCGCCTCATCCACCCACCGCACACACAATTTCCCCCTCACTCTCTCTCCTCTATTAAGAAAACTTAAACTGTGGCTTTAACGTAAGTTTTATTCCCAATTAATTTAATATATATATATATATACATATATACATATATATATATATATATATATATATATATATATATATATATATATATATATATTAAATGCCTATATATATAATAAATGTCAAAGAATTAAATTGCAGTAATAAATAAATATTCAATTGATAATATGCAAGCTGTATACAAGTTTTACAATTTAAAAGTGTTGTTTGAAATATATTTTTAACTTGTTTAATACCATGGGCTTAGCATTCTCAAACACCTATACATTCATGAAAAGCTGTACAAACTTCTGTTATATACCATTTGAAATGGGCCAAAATGGGTTGTCAAAAGGCCAAGTCAGTTGCAATTAAAAGAACAAAAATCATGTGAAAAGATGAATTGAAATGCCACTCTAGAATTCTTTCAATTTAGAGTATTTCAAGCCACTAGCTAAATCACAAGATAATATTATTTTCTTATGAATTGGAATGACCTGGAATTAGATGACATCACAAAACTTTATTGACATTAGACATAAGACATTTCAACTGTTTAAATACATTGTACATATTAAGAATAAAAAATTGTTATATATTGTTGTCATGTTATCATATAAGATGTGTTATCTGCTAACAACTCTGATACGCTATATAAAACACCAATGAGATGGAGAGGAAAGTAAACTTTAAGAGGGATTATGTTTTGGTTAACCATATTGGAGTGTTGTGTAGAATGACATATGTATAGGCTATGTGAGGGTTTGTGCCAGCAAGAGACAGATATAGATGGTAACAGTCTGTTTGGTAACTTTACCAGGTCAGCAGAGTCAAGATTGGACAATGAGTGGAAGATTGGATGAGGCTGAACCATGGGGAGATGAGGGGCTGACAGGGGCACAGCCTGTGACAAGGGCTGCACTATTGTACAGTGGTGATGAGAGAAGGGTGGTAGGCCCAAGAGGTAGATATAGTCTTGGTAATAACCCATATAGGCTGACAGCAGAAGGCTACTGGGACTGAGTGATGCAAAAATAGTTGAACAGTATTAGTTGACACATTATATTTCCTTGATCTCCTGGAGATGCTTAGACATAAGTTAGCTCTAAAGTTAACAGTGCTGCACTTGAGATGGCGAGGATGTTGACCTATATACAGGGAGTGCAGAATTATTAGGCAAGTTGTATTTTTGAGGATTAATTTTATTATTGAACAACAACCATGTTCTCAATGAACCCAAAAAACTCATTAATATCAAAGCTGAATAGTTTTGGAAGTAGTTTTTAGTTTGTTTTTAGTTATAGCTATTTTAGGGGGATATCTGTGTGTGCAGGTGACTATTACTGTGCATAATTATTAGGCAACTTAACAAAAAACAAATATATACCCATTTCAATTATTTATTTTTACCAGTGAAACCAATATAACATCTCAACATTCACAAATATAAATTTCTGACATTCAAAAACAAAACAAATCAGTGACCAATATAGCCACCTTTCTTTGCAAGGACACTCAAAAGCCTGCCATCCATGGATTCTGTCAGTGTTTTGATCTGTTCACCATCAACATTGCGTGCAGCAGAAACCACAGCCTCCCAGACACTGTTCAGAGAGGTGTACTGTTTTCCCTCCTTGTAAATCTCACATTTGATGATGGACCACAGGTTCTCAATGGGGTTCAGATCAGGTGAACAAGGAGGCCATGTCATTAGATTTTCTTCTTTTATACCCTTTCTTGCCAGCCACGCTGTGGAGTACTTGGACGCGTGTGATGGAGCATTGTCCTGCATGAAAATCATGTTTTTCTTGAAGGATGCAGACTTCTTCCTGTACCACTGCTTGAAGAAGGTGTCTTCCAGAAACTGGCAGTAGGACTGGGAGTTGAACTTGACTCCATCCTCAACCCGAAAAGGCCCCACAAGCTCATCTTTGATGATACCAGCCCAAACCAGTACTCCACCTCCACCTTGCTGGCGTCTGAGTTGGACTGGAGCTCTCTGCCCTTTACCAATCCAGACACAGGCCCATCCATCTGGCCCATCAAGACTCACTCTCATTTCATCAGTCCATAAAACCTTAGAAAAATCAGTCTTGAGATATTTCTTGGCCCAGTCTTGACGTTTCAGCTTGTGTGTCTTGTTCAGTGGTGGTCGTCTTTCAGCCTTTCTTACCTTGGCCATGTCTCTGAGTATTGCACACCTTGTGCTTTTGGGCACTCCAGTGATGTTGCAGCTCTGAAATATGGTCAAACTGGTGGCAAGTGGCATCTTGGCAGCTGCACGCTTGACTTTTCTCAGTTCATGGGCAGTTATTTTGCACCTTGGTTTTTCCACACGCTTCTTGCGACCCTGTTGACTATTTTGAATGAAACGCTTGATTGTTCGATGATCACGCTTCAGAAGCTTTGCAATTTTAAGAGTGCTGCATCTCTCTGCAAGATATCTCACTATTTTTGACTTTTCTGAGCCTGTCAAGTCCTTCTTTTGACCCATTTTGCCAAAGGAAAGGAAGTTGCCTAATAATTATGCACACCTGATATAGGGTGTTGATGTCATTAGACCACACCCCTTCTCATTACAGAGATGCACATCACCTAATATGCTTAATTGGTAGTAGGCTTTCGAGCCTATACAGCTTGGAGTAAGACAAAATGCATAAAGAGGATGATGTGGTCAAAATACTCATTTGCCTAATAATTCTGCACTCCCTGTATATGTTCAGCCTCTAGCTGTTTTCAGTCACTCAAGGGGCTTGTCATTAGAATGGCCTAGTTCCATTTTTGTACAGTTCTGGTCCAATTCCCAGTAGCTCTTGAGTTGAGCTGCTGAAGGTTATTTTACTTTCCCAGTACAGCTTTAAAAACACTCACTTAAAGGGCCATGATACCCACATTTTTTCTTTCATGATTTAGAAAGAGAATGCATTTTTAAACATCTTTCTAATTTACTTCTATTATCTAATTTGTTTTATTCTCTTGATATTCATTGCTGAAAAGCATATCTATATATGCTCAGTAGCTGCTGATTGGTTGCTGCACATAGAAGCCTCATGTGATTGGCTCACCCATGGGCATTGCTTTTTCTTCAAATAAGGATATCACAAAAAATGAAGCAAAATAAATAACAGAAGTAAATTGTAATGTTGTTTAAATTTGTATGTTCTATCTGAATCATGAAAGAAAGATTTTGGGTTTAGTGGCCCTTTAAAGAGAGGTGGCCTGAGTGTGATTGAAAAGGGTGAACAAAAATATTGCTAATTCTTTAATTAATGCAATTTCACTTGTGGCATAATTATAGACCAAACACATTGATGGTAAGCTCTAGGAAAAGTTTAAGAAGATTGGCTGATGATTTTACCATTACTTGGCCTGTCGGTGATTAAAACCATTATTGAATAAAGGTATCTATAAAGGATGTTTTCATGTAATTACAGTGTAACTAGGATTTTCTTTATCATTATGCTGAGAACTCTGCATCAGACAAGTTTCCTAATAAACATAAGTTTTTCTGTAAGCTGATCGTTTCTGGTATCATTTACTAAAATGTATGTATTTACCATTATAAATACACACATAATCATTCTTTACATAACAGCCAGGGGACCAATACACATAAAATCCATCATCTCTTGGAATTCTGAATATTTTCCCACAGAAGCTTGTGGTATATTTCTAGAGGAATAAAGGAGAGCTTTATAGATGTAACATGACACAGGCACAATAAAATGTATCTATTTCATTAGGAAAATATATGTTTGTGAGATGTCACATTGTAATAGTGAAGCTTACAGATGGAAGATCCTACATCTTTTCCAAATGAGTCATTAGCTAGAGAACCGGGCATTTGGTAGCACTTTCATTTAAATCATGGGTTGGCAAACAGGTGTAGTCCGTCCTTACTATAATAGAGAAGACATAAATGTTGTTTCGTTGGCAGTAGAACACATAGTCTATCAAACATTATAACACTTATCAACAGGGAATTATTTGTACTGTGACTTGCAAACATCATGACTTTGTATTGTGATAGTACATGCAATACACAATAGCAAATATCCAAGTGTTTGTCTATATTAAAAACCTTATGTACTTAATATAATATGTGCCCCATTACAAGGAATAAGATTACCCGTATAAAAGAGGTATGGCAAATTGCAGGATTTTTTATTTATTAATCCTATTCCTATATAATAGAGAAGTTGCATTGTGAATTAGTAAAATCTCTGAAATTAGTCATCAATAGAACAGCAAAATCAAGTTAAAAGCTATAATGGTAAAAAGAATTCTTAGAGCATGTAATATTAAGACCATTGACCCTGCACTACTATGTGTGTAACCCTGGCAAAAGGGTTAACACATAGTAGTGAAGGGTCTTAAAATTAAAGAATTAGAGCATGTCATTTTAAGACCATTGACCCTGCATTACTATGTATTACTTTGCCTGTAATTTAAAGCAATGGTAAAGTGCAAAGTTGAACGATCAACTTGACTTTGCAGCTGTGAGTGCGCTCTAAGGGGGTGATTCTAAAAAATTTGCCCTTATGGAATTCTATAAAAAAAGGGGCTGTCACTGCGAGTAGCGAGATGTCTCCCATAGAAATAACGAGAGCTTGCTGTTACATAAAAGTTCACAATGGAGAACGAAGCACACAGGAAGAACCCGGCGTATCTTTAAACTTTTATATTACGCCTACTACAAATCAAAATATTCTATTTTCAGTGCAATGCTCCCTAAATTTGCTATTATTTTTGTATGCAGAAGTTTTACTTTCAGAGTAATTTGTTTTTTGAGTATTTTGATAAAAGTTTGCCACCTTTTAAGTTGCAAGAAAAAAAACAGTGAGATATGTAGGGCGGAAATGTTTACAGAATTACTCTGGAATTTCAGAGACAGTTTAATATACGCCCACGGAACACCCACATTTAGCCCATTTTACAAAAAACAGCAATTGTGCTTTGGATTTTGGTACTTATAAGTGCAACTCTCTATCGGCGAGATTACGAGTCTTGCGTTAGCCTTAAAAAGCAGCAATGAGGGGTCCCAACGCTGCTTTTTAATGCCCGCTGGTATTACGAGTGAGGCAGGAAAGGGTCTACCGCTCACTTTTTTTCCGCGATTTTAGCTTACCGCAAATCCCCTTACGTCAATTGCGTATCCTATCTTTTTAATGGGATTTTCCTAACGCTAGTATTACGATCGCCTGAAAAAGTGAGCGGTAGACCCTCTCCTGTCCAGACTCCTACCGCATTTAAAAGTCAGTAGTTAAGAGTTTTATGGGCTAACGCCGGAACATAAAACTCTTCACTAAAGTGCTAAAAGTACACTAACACCCATAAACTACCTATTAACCCCTAAACCGAGGGCCCCCCCCCACATCGGAAACACTTAACTAAAATGTTTAACCCCTAATCTGCCGACTGGACATCGCCGCCACTTTAATAAATATATTAACCCCTAAACCGCCACACTCCCGCCTCGCAAACACTAGTTAAATTTTATTAACCCCTAATCTGCCATCCCTAACATAGCCGACACCTACCTACATTTAATAACCCCTAATCTTCCGACCCCAACGTCGCTGCTACTATATTAAATTTATTAACCCCTAAACCTAAGTCTAACCCTAAGTCTAACCCCCCCCTAACTTAAATATAATTTAAATTAAACGAAATAAATTTAACATAATTAAATAAATTAATCCTATTTAAAACGAAATACTTACCGATAAAATAAACCCTTAGGGTTTATTATTATTTTACAGGCAACTTTGTATTTATTTTAACTAGGTACAATAGTTATTAAATACTTATTAACTATTTAATAACTACCTAGCTAAAATAAGTACAAAATTACCTGTAAAATAAACCCTAACCTAAGTTACAATTACACCTAACACTACACTATAATTAAACTAATTACCTAAACTACCTATAATTAATTACAATTAAATTAAATAAACTAAATTATGAGAAAAACAAACAAACACTAAATTACAGAAAAAAAAAGAATTACAAGAATTTTAAACTAATTACACCCAATCTAATCCCCCTAATAAAATAAAAAAGCCCCCCAAAATAATAAAAATCCCTACCCTATACTAAATTACAAATAGCCCTTAAAAGGGCCTTTTGCAGGGCATTGCCCCAAAGTAATCAGCTCTTTCACCTGTAAAAAAAAATACAATACCCCCCCAACATTAAAACCCACCACCCACACACCCAACCCTACAGTAAGAATTATTATTTCAGATTATTTAAAATTTAGTAAACAATGTAGTAATGCAGCGAGTAAGGCTAGCAGAATGCTTGGATGTATTGGTAGAGGTATTTGCAGCAGAAATAGTAAGGTTCTTATGCCACCTTATAGATCATTAGTTAGGCCTCATCTTGAGTATTGTGTGCAGTTCTGGAGGCCATATCTTCAGAAGGATATTAACAAACTTGAATCTGTGCAAAGGAGGGCTACCAAAATGGTACATGGTCTAAAAAAATAAAACTTACCAGGATAGGCTCAATGACCTAAATATGTATAGCTTAGAGGAGAGAAGGGAAAGAGGTGATATGATAGCAACGTTCAAGTACATTAAAGGGTTTAGTAAAACTGAGGCTGTGGGTATTTTACATAAAATGGAAAATTCAAGAACAAGGAGTCATGAGCTCAAGCTAAAGGGTAGTAGATTCAGGAGTAATTTGAGGAATCACTACTTTACAGAAAGAGTGATTGATTTATGGAATAAACTTCCTCAAGAGGTAGTAGCAACAAACACTGTGGGGGACTTTAAAAATGCATGGGACAAGCATAAGTCTATCCTACGAACTAGATAGGTTTATACTGTTAGGTAAGGTCGGGCAGACTTGCTGGGCCTATGGCTCTTATCTGCCGTCAATATCTATGTTTCTATGTTTCTAATACCACTTGTGCCCGGCTGGGTGAAGACGGCTCAAGGTAGGGTGATCTTCAAGGGGGTAGTGTTAGGTTTTTTTAAGGGGGGATTGGGTGGGTTTTAGAGTAGTGTTGGGTGTGTGGGTGGTGGGTTTTAATGTTGGGGGGTATTGTATTTTTTTTTACAGGTGAAAGAGCTGATTACTTTGGGGCAATGCCTCGCAAAATTCCCTTTTAAAGGTTATTTGTAATTTAGTATAGGGTAGGGAATTTTATTATTTTTTTTTTTTAATTTTATTAGGGGGATTATATTAGGTGTAATTAGTTTAAAAGTCTTGTAATTCTTTTTTTTCCCTGTAATTTAGTGGTGGGGGGGGTTTCCGTAATTTAGTTTATTTAATTTAATTGTAATTAATTGTAGGTAGTTTAGGTAATTAGTTTAATTATAGTGTAGTGTTAGGTGTAATTGTAACTTAGGTTAGGGTTTATTTTACAGGTAATTTTGTACTTATTTTAGCTAGGTAGTTATTAAATAGTTAATAACTATTTAATAACTATTGTACCTAGTTAAAATAAATACAAAGTTGCCTGTAAAATAAAAATAAACTCTAAGCTAGCTACAATGTAACTATTAGTTATATTGTAGCTATCTTAGGGTTTATTTTATCGGTAAGTATTTAGTTTTAAATAGGATTAATTTATTTAATTATGTTAAATTTATTTTGTTTAATTTAAATTATATTTAAGTTAGGGGGGTTAGACTTAGGGTTAGACTTAGGTTTAGGGTTTAATAAATTTAATATAGTAGTGGCGACATTGGAGTCAGAAGATTAGGGGTTAATAAATTCAATATAGTTGCGGCGACGTTGGGGGGCAGATTAGGGCTTAATAAATATAATGTAGGTGTCGGCGATGTTGGGGGCAGTAGATTAGGGGTTCATGAGTATAATGTAGGTGGCGGCGGTGTCTGGAGCGGCAGATTAGGGGTTAATAATATAATGTAGGTGTCAGCGATAACGGGGGCGGAAGATTAAGGGTTAATAAGTGTAAGATTAGGGGTGTTTAGACTTGGGCCAGAATCTAAATGCGCAAGTTTTTAGCTAGTGAACACCGTAGGAGAAAAAGGAAACAGGTTAGCACCCTAATGTCGTCAAAGACAGATTTCAACATGGTGGAAAACAGGACTAGAAGGAGGAGGACGAGAACATCCGTACTATTCATCTACAATTTAGTGTTTCCTGTCCCATGTACAAACTGTCATAGAAATGTCTGCAGAAAATGTATCACAAAAAACAATTGCAGTTTTAAAGGCACAAATGCAAATTTTATTTTTTTCTAAATAAACTATTCAAATACAATAATTTAATAAAGATAAATACAACATATAACTCTATAAAATGTGGTAAATAACCATTAGTTATATTTACATTTATATTACAAAAAACAATAGTGCAAAATAAGAGATTCTTGTAAAATAATCAATTATATTAGCAATTTGAAGCATTATTTAAAAAAAACACATATAAAAGTGTACATTTATACATATATTCATAATTACCTTAGATTAAAGTATGAAAATATGAAAGCAATTTATTGTGACAAAGAGAAAAGGGACGGAGTTAACTAAAACTAGAGATGAAATGCATCATGTGATTATTGTATCTGATGTTTGTGTTGGACGAATGATAAATTACACTATTTGCACCATTGATGCTTCAAAGTTAGCAACAGGCAGCTGATCCGCTGATGGCTTTGTTGATGTGAGTGTATTAAGCCTTATTTTTGATAGATTTCAAAGTCGGATTTGTAATCGCTGCAGCGAGTTTCAGCTGACACATTGAAACTACCGATTATCTAAAAGTTTAACCTTGGGGCCCATGGTATCATAACATGGAACCATATTTAAATGCTTCAGTTGAACAGATGTCCCTGAGAGATCTTATTTTGGAAGATCATAGTATTTGTTTAAATTTAAATAGTTCTGTGAAGTCAGATATACAGTGGGGATTTTGTTTATAAATAAAAAAGATTGCATTATAATGTTTACTTTTGTACAACAAATTTTTTTCATAGCTTACTT
Organism: Bombina bombina; assembly: GCF_027579735.1. NCBI lineage: Eukaryota > Metazoa > Chordata > Amphibia > Anura > Bombinatoridae > Bombina > Bombina bombina. The sequence goes on from NC_069508.1 coordinate 204,197,056, forward strand.
GAATTTTCTCAGTTCAGGTACATAAATCCTACTGAGATGTTCTTATCATGGTCATCAATTTGCTTCTTATAATGTTGTGGTTCATTGGCATCACAATAGTGAATCAAGTGGGTATTTTCTATCTATCTATCTATCTATCTATCTATCTATCTATCTATCTATCTATCTAATATCTATCTATCTATCTAATATCTATCTATCTATCTATCTATCTATCTATTTATCTATCTATCTAATATCTATCTATCTATCTATTTATCTATCTATCTAATATCTATCTATCTATCTATCTATCTATCTATCTAATATCTATCTATTTATCTATCTATCTAATATCTATCTATCTATTTATCTATCTATCTAATATATATCTATCTAATATCTATCTATCTAATATCTATCTATTTATCAATCTATCTAATATCTATCTATCTAATATCTATCTATTTATCTATCTAATATCTATCTATCTAATATCTATCAATCTATCTAACACAATGTTGTGTAGACTGCACAAGGTCTGTTACCAGCTGAGATATGATGTTAAAAGAATTCACAATGACTTGACCAGGTAAATCAACTTTATTATTAGACACTTCAAAAGACTCACATTTCCTCAAAGCACAATGAAGATTTTTTTATAAATGCTGGCAGCGTCCCAGAGAAAAAGCTATGCTGTTTCATCTAACATGTTTTTGTTCTGTTCAATATCATGATTATTTATGCTATCAATTGTGAATAAGGGAGTAAATATTTCATAGAATTTTTGTACAGTTCACTTACTGAATATGGTTTACCCCAGAGTTATTTTTCATCTAAAAATTTGTAAAAAATAAATAAATAAATCAGTGAATGTTACAGTTTTTTTGAGCTACAGTATTTATTAATCTATTAAAATATGTTGGAGATCCTCACAAAAAAAAAGATCACCAGAGTTGCATTTTAAGAATAATTACATGCTCAGAAACACTGCATATGCATATGTTGGTTTCAAAGTAACATAGTAGGTGAAGTTGAAAAAAAGACAGAAGTCCATCAAGTTCAACCTATACCAATATTAATTTATTTACAATAAAAGTTCCAGTTGATCTTACATTATTTCCATTAAAAAGGTGATCCATTTAACACCAGAAATCATATCCTGAATTATGTTTCTAACCAGAAATGAATCTAAACAATTTTTAAATGTATTTAAGGTATTGGCATTTACTACCTCTTTAGGTAATGAGTTCAACAATTTTATTGCTCTTACAGTGAAGAACGTTTAAGTTGCTGGAGACTTAGGCCTAGATTTGGAGTTTGGCGTTAGCCGTGAAAACCAGCGTTAGAGGCTCCTAACGCTGGTTTTAGGCTAACTCCGGTATTTGGAGTCACTCAAAAAAGGGTCTAACGCTCACTTTTCAGCCGCGACTTTTCCATACCGCAGATCCCCTTACGTCATTTGCGTATCCTATCTTTTCAATGGGATCTTCCTAACTCCGGTATTTAGAGTCGTGTCTGAAGTGAGCGTTAGAAATCTAACGACAAAACTCCAGCCGCAGAAAAAAGTCAGTAGTTAAGAGCTTTCTGGGCTAACGCCGGTTTATAAAGCTCTTAACTACTGTACTCTAAAGTACACTAACACCCATAAACTATCTATGTACCCCTAAACCGAGGTCCCCCCACATCGCCGCCACTCGATTAATTTTTTTAACCCCTAATCTGCTGACCGCCACCTACGTTATACTTATGTACCCCTAATCTGCTGCCCCTAACACCGCCGACCCCTGTATTATATTTATTAACCCCTAATCTGCCCCCCACAATTTCGCCTCCCCCTGCCTACACTTATTAACCCCTAATCTGCCGAGCGGACCGCACCGCTATTATAATAAAGTTATTAACCCCTAATCCGCCTCACTAACCCTATAATAAATAGTATTAACCCCTAATCTGCCCTCCCTAACATCGCCGACACCTAACTTCAAACATTAACCCCTAATCTGCCGACCGGAGCTCACCGCTATTCTAATAAATGTATTAACCCCTAAAGCTAAGTCTAACCCTAACACTAACACCCCCCTAAATTAAATATAATTTTAATCTAACGAAATTAATTAACTCTTATTAAATAAATTATTCCTATTTAAAGCTAAATACTTACCTGTAAAATAAATCCTAATATAGCTACAATATAAATTATAATTACATTGTAGCTATTTTAGGATTAATATTTATTTTACAGGCAACTTTGTAATTATTTTAACCAGGTACAATAGCTATTAAATAGTTAAGAACTATTTAATAGCTACCTAGTTAAAATAATTACAAAATTACCTGTAAAATAAATCCTAACCTAAGTTACAATTAAACCTAACACTATACTATCATTAAATTAATTAAATAAAATACCTACAATTACCTACAATTAAACCTAACACTACACTATCAATACATTAATTAAATACAATATGTACAAATAACTACAATGAAATAAACTAAAGTACAAAAAATAAAAAAGAACTAAGTTACAAAAAATAAAAAAATATTTACAAACATAAGAAAAATATTACAACAATTTTAAACTAATTACACCTACTCTAAGCCCCCTAATAAAATAACAAAGACCCCCAAAATAAAAAATGCCCTACCCTATTCTAAATTACTAAAGTTCAAAGCTCTTTTACCTTACCAGCCCTGAACAGGGCCCTTTGCGGGGCATGCCCCAAGAAGTTCAGCTCTTTTTCCTGTAAAAAAAAAACATACAATACCCCCCCCCCAACATTACAACCCACCACCCATAATAATATTGTTTACAATAAACTCTAGATAATAGGAATATAGCTCACCATATAGGCATATATGGTGAGCTATATTCCTATTATCTAGAGTTTATTGTAAACAATACTGCTCTATGTTGTACCTTTTCTTTTTTTCACAGGTTATGGAGTTATTTGTTTATTATTGATTTTATCTACATTGGTCATCACCATCTACTACTGATTTTTACTTTTTCTCATTTTTCTTTTTCTTTTTTGATATTTTTACTTTTATTATTGTTTGGTATCTTTATATATATATTTTTATACTCTTTGGCACTTTCCACCATCTTGGAGTTGATCACAGCACAGTTTTTTGCTTCAGTTTTGTCTTATTTTTTCCTTATTTTGGAGGATTCACCCCCTCTTTTTTGGATTAGTTGGATCATCTATTTTGGAACACTAGGAATATTTTGACATATTTTGGATCACCTTAATTTGGAACACTAGGAATCACTTATCCTTTTTTCAGTTGTATACACAGACCCCATTTACACTGTTTTGGAATTTTTTGGGATTTTAATTTTTCTTTGGATTTCACTGATTGGATTGTCACTTAACATCTCTCTTTTTGGACACATAATATAATAATTTTTCTCGACATTATACATTATTTATTGTGCCCCTTGCCCCCAAGGGCCATATCACAGACAATTTTGCTTATAATCATATTTGTTTTTATGTTCTGAATTTTATCCTGTATTTTATCTTGTCTTACATTGCCTGTATTTTTCCTTAATTCAATTACATTTTTGTATTAGCTTATTTTGTATTAGCTTATATTGTGTATTGTTTTTTAGCCAGTACTATGGATCCATGTACTTTATTTTAATTTGTTCTAATTTATGCTCTTGATTGTTGTTGCTTTATGCACTATTAAATATATCTGACATTACAATTTTAATTAATTCTAGCACATTGCTGTTAGACTTTTCATCATATTGAATTCTACTTGACCTGGCCTTTATTTTAGGCGCTCCTTACACATATCACTGGTCTGTTCATAACCTATCTATGGGTAACTAGAGACCCATTACCTGTAGGAGCTTAGGTCCCCAAGTTAGCGCTGTTAGACCGTCACCTTCTGAGAAAATGAAAGGGCAAAGCATACTGATCAGAGGCCCTTCAAATAATGTGATGACATCACAATTCTGAGACTGCATCCTGTCTCACACGGATGATGTACACCAGTCTGGCCATAAAAGGAAGTGCAGGAAATGAGCAGCGTCAAACACAGTATGCACCAGAGTCAGCAAGAGAGGTGAGTAAAATGGCTGCCAGCAGCACATGGCAAACAAAACAGGGAAAAAAACCCTGACAGTACCCTCCCCTCAATGACCCCTCCCTTGCAGGAGGACAAAAGGCTTATTGGGGAAACGGGCATGGAAGGCATGGAGGAGGGGGGAGCATGAACATCAGAGGAGGGAACCCATGAACGCTCCTCCAGACCGTAGCCTCTTCAGTGAACCAAATACTGTACGCGGCCCCTGGACATACGAGAGTCAATAATGCTGCTGACCTCATACTTCTCATGGTTGTCAACAAAGATAGGACGGGGACGAGGCAACACAGTGGTAAACTGATTACAAACCAATGGTTTCAAGAGGGAGACATGAAAAACATTGGAGATGCGCATTGCAAGAGGAAGGTCAAGAGCATAGGCCACAGGGTTGACCCGTTGGAGTATTCAAAAAGGACCAACATAATAGGGAGCCAGTTTATTGGAAGGCACATGAAGACTCAAGTTGCGGGAGGACAGCCAAACTCTCTCACCAACCAGGTAGGAAGGCGCCGGCACACGCCTACGATCAGCCTGGAACTTTTGGTGCTGCATAGAACGATGAAGGCAATCCTGAATCTGCACCCACATGGAACTGAGTTGCCGGAGATGCTCCTCCAAAGCCACAATACCCTGAGACATGAATGAATCGGGCAACAAGGATGGTTGAAACCCATAATTCACCATGAACGGGGATAACTTGGAGGAAGCATATAATCGCACTATTACGAGCAAATTCTGCCCAAGGTAACAGTTCAGACCAATTATTATGGTGATCTGAGACATAGCAATGGAGGAACTGTTCCAGAGCTTGATTAGACCGTTCTGCAGCCCCATTAGATTGAGGGTGATATGCCGAGGAGAAGGAAAGCTGGATCCCCATTTGAGCACAAAAGGAACGCCAACATCTGGAGACAAACTGGCTACCCCGGTCCAACACTATCTCCTCGGCTAACCCATGTAAACGGAAGACCCCCCCAGGCAAAAATTGAAGCAAGCTCCTGAGCGGTAGGCAACTTCTTCAAGGGAATGCAATGTGACATTTTAGAAAAACGGACAACCACCATAAGGATAACAGTATTGCCATTGGAAACAGGGAGCTTGACAATGAAGTCCATGGAAAGATGTGTCCAAGGACGCTCACCATTAGCAATAGGTTGAAGAAGACCCACAGGAAGACGTTGAGGAGTCTTATTCTGTGCACAAACTGAGCAAGAGGCAACATACGCAGCAACATCAGAACGAAGACCTGGCCACCAGAATTGTTGAGTGACAGACCAAATCATTTGGTTCTTGCCTGGGTGACCTGAGGCTTTAGGATAGTGGTAAGTGTGCAAAAGTTTAGTTTGAAGATTCTCAGGAATAAAACACTTACCACTAGGCTTCTCAGGAGGTGCATCGGTTTGTGCAGCCAGGATCTCTTCCCCCAAGGGAAAAGTCAAATTAGTACGTATGGTGGCCAAAATATGGTCAGGAGGTATAACTGGAGTAGGTACAGACTCCTCCTTGGACAGAGGGAGAAAATTGTCGAGTGAAGGCATCAGCCCAAACATTCTTACTACCAGGCAGGTAGGAGACCACATAATTAAACCAAGACAAAAATAGCGCCCATCTGGCCTGTCGGGGCGACAAATGTTTTGCTTCAGATAGATAAGTTAAATTTTTGTGGTCAGTAAGAATGAGCACTGGCACGCTAGTACCCTCGAGAAGATGCCTCCATTCCTTGAGTGCCAAAATTATGGCCAGTAATTCCCTGTCGCCAATTTCATAATTGCACTCCATGGAGACAATTTATTAGAGAAGAAACCCAACAGATGCAAGGAACCATCAGGCGTAGGACGTTGAGACAAGAGGGCACCTACTCCAGTCTCAGACGCATCAACCTCAAGAATGAAAGGCAGGACAGGGTTAGGATGAGCTAGAACTGTAGCGGCAGCAAAGGCAGTCTTAAGACTAACAAAGGCCTTAATGGCAGTAGGTGACCAATGGAGTGGATCATTCTCTTTACGGGTCATGTCTGTGATAGGTTTGACCAAGGAAGAAAAGTTTATAATAAACTTTCTATAGTAATTGGCGAACCCCAAAAAAGTTGAATAGACCGAAGACTAAATGGGCGAGGCCACTGCAGAACTGCAGATAACTTGTCAGGATCCATGGAGAACCCTGCAACGGAGGTAACATAACCTAGGAAGGTTACTTGAGTCTGATGGAACTCACATTTCTCGAGTTTACAAAGCAGGCCATTCTCATGTTGTCTCTGAAGAACCTGTGTAACATCAGAACGATGAGCCTCAAGTGTGGGTGAGTGTATGAAGATGTCGTCCGACTATACCACAACACACTGTTGCAACATATCTCGTAGGACATCATTAATAAATTCCTGGAAAGCAGCAGGAGCATTACATAGGCCAAAGGGCATTACAAGATACTCAAAATGACAGCTCCTGGTGTTAAATGCTGTTTTCAATTTGTGGCCCTCCTTGATCCTAACAAGATTGTACGCTCCTCTCAAATCAACTTTAGTAAAGACTGTAGCTCCCTTGAGGCGGTCAAAGAGTTCTGTAATGAGCGGAATAGGGTAAGCATTCTTAATGGTAAGATGATTAAGACCCCTATAATCGATGCATGGTCTTAACTCGCCACCCTTTTTCTTCACAAAGAAGTAGCCAGCCCCTGCAGGAGAGCAGGATTTGCGACAGAGCATCGGCAACATACTCCTCCATAGCACAATTCTCTGCAACAGACAGAGGTTAAACCCGGCCCCGAGGAGGAATTGCTCCGGATTGCAGGTCTATGGCACAATTGTAAGACCGGTGAGGAGGCAACGTACCGGCACGCACCTTGTCAATAACATCTAGGAACTCTCGGTACTCCTCTGGCGATTGAGATACCGAAGAAGTGCACAAGACTTTAACTGGTTTCCGAAGACAAGTGGAAATACATTGCGGAGACCACGACAAAATTTCGGACTTGCGCCAGTCGAGACTGGGATTGTGCTTTTGGAGCCAGGGAGTTAACATTTTGGTTCAAATGTGCAGTGTGAGTCAGCAGGGTTTGCAGGGCTAGTGCAAATTGATCCAAGCAGTGATCCTGTTCATCCATCCTGGAAATTATGGCAGGTAAAGGTGGATTATTAGCATCATCAGGATTCATGGCCCTTGCGTAATGTCAGGGTGCAAGGAATCAGACTGAGATGAGAAGTGCAAAAATAATCAAAACTTTATTAATATCAAAAATAATAAAATGTCTACAAGTCAAATAACAAGCCAGAAATCAAAATCAGAGCTGGTAGTCAGACGAGCTGAGTCAGGAGCCAAAGCGAGTAGTCAGATGAGCCTGAATCAGGAACAAGGAGAACAGCAGAGTCAGGAACAAGCCAGGGATCAGGAACCAGAATGGGCGTCAGACAGCCAGGTAATACACAGGAGCTCTCACAAACAGGTCTTAGACAACGCAAGTGCAAAGCATACTGATCAGAGGCCCTTTAAATAATAAGTGATGACATCACAATTCTGAGACTGCATCCTGTCTCACACGGATGATGTACACCAGCCTGGCCATAAAAGGAAGTGCAGGAAATGAGCAGCATCACACAGTATGCACCAGAGTCAGCAAGAGAGGTGAGTAAAATAGCTGCCAGCAGCACATGGCAAACAAAAAAGGGAAAAACGCCCTGACAAATATAAAGCCCTAGATTACAATTGGAGTGCTTTTGATAGAGCAGGATATTTTGCTATCCTTGGAAAAGTCAAATGAGATTGGTGAAACGTACGTCGGAGGAGTGGTATAATGAAGTCATAGATTGAGGCAGGTCTGACATAGGTGTTTTAACTTCACTACTCATAGTTGTATAGCAGAAGTGTTCAGGGGGGTTTGGAAATGTTACTTTTAAAACACTGTTACCCGACCCATGATGTATCACTTTGGTTTTATGTACATTGTACACAATTTGTTTTTAATAAAACACCATAGCACCTAGTTCACATCCACAAAGTGGCCAACATCGGAGAACGGCTGAGATTGACACAGAGAAATCCAGGACGCAGCTGACTAATGAGTCGGATCAGTGTGCTAACCACTGTTAAGGGTTAGTCCGCCTGTTGGCACCGGTCAGAGTACGGTGCAACACCATCTGGTAAGCCTTTTCAATTTTGCACAACAACGTCATTTTTTTAAGAATAGCTTTCACTATGAGGCGCCCTCTCTCTCTTTTCTGATTGTTTTTAATAAAAAGCTGTTTGCACCTGGGTAGCGCTTGCAGATTGGTGGCTACATTTACCCTTGTGCCTGAGTGAAGTTTTGCTCTCGTCAGACTTACCACTGATATTATACCTTGAAAGTAAACGTGAGTGTTTGAGCGCAATCAAAATTTACAATAGAATGATTACTGTATTTTCAGAACTCTTGTTAACTGTTTTGCAAAACATAAAAGTTGCACAAAACAAATAAAAAATAAATTTCACTCATAATAACACCATCTAATAAAAATTATTAAAAAATAATATTGCACAAAAGAGTTATAAGGGCTCAAATATATGAGATCTCAGGTGTTAGAAAAAAGGGCAGACAAAGGGCTTTAACAAAGAGATACATACATATACATGTCTATAATTTTAAGCACTAACTCCTTGGTGCTTCAAGGAGTTAGTGCTTAAAATTATACCTAAAATTACATAAGGTACATTAGGTAAATAAATACTAGTATGTCCCTTTAAATCTAAGCTTTTTAAAAGGCTTGTAATGGAGCTGTTTACACTGCAGATATACAAGGATTCTACTCATCTGCTGTAAAATGTATATCTAGGGGTTAAATAAACTACAGGTCCTCCTATAAAATGCTGTATAAGTAATAAACATGCTGTTAAGAGTTAGCTGTGGCAAAGGGGCCGAATTATCATTGTGCGAGTGGACATGATCTGATATTGCGGATTATGTCCGCTACACATCGATAAATGCCGACAGCATACGCTCTCTGCATTTATCATTGCACCAGCAGTTGTTGTGAACTGCTGGTGCAATGCCACCCCTGCAGATTTGCAGCTAATCGGCCGCTAGCAGGGGTTGTCAATCAACCCGATCGTATTCGATCGGGTTGATTTCTGTCGATTTCTGTCCACTGCCTCAGAGCAGACGGACAGGCTATGGAGCAGTGGTCTTTAGACCGCTGCTCCATAAGTTGTGTTTCTGGCGAGCTTGAAGGCTCGCCAGAAACACGGGGCATCAAGCTCCGTACAGAGCTTGATAAATATGCCCCAATATGTTTACCAGCATTCAAATATTTCCAATACCTAATAAACTAAATCATTCATTGTTATGTGTATGATTTTTATATATTCAACAACAAATAAAAGTGAAACAGTAAGGAATTTTGCTCTATGCATTATAGATTTATTATATTAGTGTTTATGTATAAATATATTATCTAATTTCATCAATTTAATAAACAATAATGCAATTACAATTTAATTATGTTTTATTACTAAATGAGAGAGTTTAAAGTAACTTAGTTAACTGAGCTATTTATTTATATATAGATTTTATTTCACATAAACCATTATTGATTTGTGTTTAGTCTTCTGCTTCTCTTTAATAAACTGATATGAGGCTATAAATTAACAGCGCTTGCCTTGCTTGCAATATGTGCATAGGCAAAGATAACCTGGGTGCATATGCACATTTGTGTTATTCACTAACACAACACCAAACCGTTTGATGCACTTTTTTATGCCTCATGGGTTCCATTAATATAAAATAAAAAATGAAAACTCAAAGACATAAAACATCTCTAAATAGGCATCTGCTTATGTTCAGTAAATCAAATGTTTATAGTTAAAATTCTGTTTAAACCTTTACAGTTGCTTTATGAGAATTTAAGGTGCAACAGCGCAATATATTACAAAAAGAATGAACGTTCTATTCATTTTACACTTGGTAAAAATAAAAAATAAATTATTATTTGAAAAAGAGAAGGTGCCTCAAAATGTGCAGTGCTCACTAAAGTGGAATTTAATACTTTTAGCAAGATAAAAACACTGCAAAATACTATGAAAAGAATGAAAGTTCTCTTCATTTTCCACTTGACAAAAGAACAAAAAGTGTAGTATTTGAGAGAGAGAAGGTGTCTTGAAATGCGTTGAGTTCACTGTTGAGTTGTAGTCTGGTCAGACAAATGAGCTGTATAAATATGTGTGTAACCGCTGCATTGTAGCTTTTCAGCAGGACATAGACAAGGACATACAGTGGGATTGCCTGATTGGCTTATCACCCATGGCCTATTCAGGAGTAGACATTTTACTTTGTTTTTAAAGGGACACGCAGGTCAAGTTAAACTTTCATGATTCAGAAAGAGCAGCAATGATAAACAACTTTCAAATTTACTTCAATTAACAAAATGTGCACAGTCTTTTTCTATTTAGACATTTTGAGTCACCAGCTAATGAAATGAAAGAAAAGACAGGCGCACAGGGCACAATTCAAGTGTAGAGTTTTTATTATGTAAATTAGACACACAGTTAGAAACACTTACTAGATTAAAATCAAGATATGCATTGAGAGCATATGCTCCTGGGATTATCGCAGCACCTGTGGCACCGGGGGTTAGATGTTCTTCTCCTCTCCGTTCACAATGGGAGCAATTGGGCGGCGGTGTTCCGGATCCTGTCACCCAAACTCTAGTGACACTGGTAGCCAACAGTACTTTATAACTGCTTTCCCATAAAGTCTTTGTTTAGTTTAGATGCCTGACGCGTTTCCCCCGACTCCGGTCGGGCTTTTTCAAAGGCTGGATGGATTGAAACAGGCGCCTGTTTGTTTTAAAGGCGTGTTAACCAATCAGGTTAGAGGTGTGCGCTCATTGTCCAATCATTACTGGAAGGTGTGTGCGCATATAGGAAAGTCCCGGATTGGGGTTGAATGCTCGTGTGTTATACTCCATTAGGTGCAATCACTAAACTTAATGCAGAGTTTCATACAGAGGACATATCAAATCTTAAATACAGAAAGCAACCATAATACATGTGTGTAAGGTATACTCAGAGAACGGATAAACAGACTTAAAATATTATCATTTGTTACAAACAACAGATATATTGTATATGAAAACATATTATAAGGATGAACTACGGGTATGCATTATGTATTTAAAATACTACCTCTAGGTTCCCTAGTTATCATATTGGGGGTTATAGACGATCTTTCATAACTGATATATAGCCCTAATGAGGATTTCTATAATAAGCCTAAACTGGAACATATATGGGAAACAAAACGATAGTAGTAAAAAATTGACGCTATAAAGGACAAGGTAAAAATATAAATATAAAAAAATATAAATATAAAAACTTGTGGAGTTCTGTCCTTATTAAAGTAACTATGAAATAAAATTTAATTTATATGTGGATTGGGTAATTTAAATAAATAGAGGATTGTTAACTAGATAACTCTTCTTTTCTAAACGCATAGACAAGATTATTTTTATTTTTATTTTAATTTTTATATATTTATAGCAAATGATCCTATAAATATATAAAAATTAAAATAAAAATAAAAATAATCTTGTCTATGCGTTTAGAAAAGAAGAGTTATCTAGTTAACAATCCTCTATTTATTTAAATTACCCAATCCACATATAAATTAAATTTTATTTCATAGTTACTTTAATAAGGACAGAACTCCACAAGTTTTTATATTTATATTTTTTTATATTTATATTTTTACCTTGTCCTTTATAGCGTCAATTTTTTACTACTATCGTTTTGTTTCCCATATATGTTCCAGTTTAGGCTTATTATAGAAATCCTCATTAGGGCTATATATCAGTTATGAAAGATCGTCTATAACCCCCAATATGATAACTAGGGAACCTAGAGGTAGTATTTTAAATACATAATGCATACCCGTAGTTCATCCTTATAATATGTTTTCATATACAATATATCTGTTGTTTGTAACAAATGATAATATTTTAAGTCTGTTTATCCGTTCTCTGAGTATACCTTACACACATGTATTATGGTTGCTTTCTGTATTTAAGATTTGATATGTCCTCTGTATGAAACTCTGCATTAAGTTTAGTGATTGCACCTAATGGAGTATAACACACGAGCATTCAACCCCAATCCGGGACTTTCCTATATGCGCACACACCTTCCAGTAATGATTGGACAATGAGCGCACACCTCTAACCTGATTGGTTAACACGCCTTTAAAACAAACAGGCGCCTGTTTCAATCCATCCAGCCTTTGAAAAAGCCCGACCGGAGTCGGGGGAAACGCGTCAGGCATCTAAACTAAACAAAGACTTTATGGGAAAGCAGTTATAAAGTACTGTTGGCTACCAGTGTCACTAGAGTTTGGGTGACAGGATCCGGAACACCGCCGCCCAATTGCTCCCATTGTGAACGGAGAGGAGAAGAACATCTAACCCCCGGTGCCACAGGTGCTGCGATAATCCCAGGAGCATATGCTCTCAATGCATATCTTGATTTTAATCTAGTAAGTGTTTCTAACTGTGTGTCTAATTTACATAATAAAAACTCTACACTTGAATTGTGCCCTGTGCGCCTGTCTTTTCTTTCATTTCATGTAACTACATCTGAGCCGAGACCAGTGGGATTGCTGGCTGGGAACAGGCGGCACTTCAGCGGCACTGCAATCAAAAATAGAATTGCTTCTGTATGGTTCATTTGAACATTATCCCTCACCAACTCAGGATCATCTGCAAAATTTAAGAAAACTCTCTGCCTTAATATTCAAGGTACCAATCCTAACAGAATTTTAAAAACTATTCACTCTAAGTCCAAGTGTGACCGGGGACTATAAAATTATAAAATCCCATTCATGACTGTGATTATATCTATGGACTTTTGGTACACACAAATTTCCAGTTTTGTCTACTAGGGTATAATCTAATCATTTATTTACAACATTTTTTTTCTATTTATTTATTTATTGTATTATTATTACTATCATGCTTTTTATTTGATTTCTTATTCAATATTTATCCAATTTTAGAAGTTTTTTTAGAATCCTCATTTTTAAACTTTTTACATAGTTTTTTATTATATTTAAAGGTGTTTTAATCGTTAGACAAATCTCCATTATACCATCATAGTGGTAATAATAGATAACAATCAATAAGAAAATTGGTTTCATTCAGAACATAAGCGCATAAAATCACAACCAGTGTTTAGTCACCAGCTAATACTGAGCATGTGCAAGAATTCACAGAATATACGTATATGCATTTGTGATTGGCTGAAGTCAGTCCCATGATATAGGGGGGGTGGAAATAGACATAACTGAAATTTGTCAGAATAAAATCTACTACTCATTTGAAGTTCTGACTAAGGGGCCAATTTATCAATGTCTAGCAGAGGGTGTCAATCAACCCGATCATACGCGTTTAGGCGGATTGCAGACCGCAGTCTCAGAGGAGGCTATGATTTAAGGAGCAGCGGTCTTAAGAAGGCTTGTGCGGAAACACCTGCATTGGGGCCAATTCGGGCCATGATAGCCCCAGAGTGCTATTGCATTGTCTTTTTATCATGCATTTGTCGATTAAGCAAATCTACTGTATTTAATAGCCCTTTAACCCTATTTGTCAGTGGTTTAACACATAGGTCGTGTTTACATTGTTGCTAATAATCGGAAGTTGTAAAACAGTAAAAATATCACGTTGCAAAATCCCACATCAGCTTTTGTTTTACACACTATTTAGATTCTGTTGCATTGCATTTTACCAGCTCACAAAAAACCTGACAGGTGATAGGCGTAAAACAAGTCTTTTTAGTGAGTTTGCATCCACCATGGTATAGTCCATCTGTATTGAGTGTTACAGAAATATATGTAAATGTATTTTATAGACTTATATGTGATTTATTGCACTGCTAACAAGATGTGACAGAAACACGAGTTAATGGAAATCATGACCGTAGCATCTAGAAATGGTATTTAGCAATACGTTCTTACAAAATATTGTAATTTCCAGTCATTTCATCTTTTAAATGTGAGTTCTTTTGGCAATCTCATAGTGGTGATTTGGATTTAATTATTTACTATAACATCTTGTTTGTTGGAGAGATATTTAGCACTGATTTAAAAAAAAGCAAAGAAAAAAAAAGCAGAAGCCTCAAAAATTATGTTTTGAATAATCACAATTTACAATACCTTGATGATTGTGACTCCATCTTCTTACAGTAATATAAATTAGGCAAAGAGAAACCTCATTCTATAGAGTAATGTTTGGGACTTTTTTTGATGATATTTTAAACCACAACACTCAGCAATCCCATGATTTAGAGTATGAGAATTGTTAAAATTCCATTATAGAAGATGAGATCAGTTGAGGTCGCAATCGTGTCATAAAAAATCATTTCCCACATCGCTCTTTTGATTTGAAATTAAAATCTCCCCAAATCAAAATCAATGATTAAAATCAATTTTAAAATACTTTTAAAGTATTAAAATGTATAAAATGGAATTCTTCAAAAACTCAAGCCATACAAAATGAGATCAGCAGAGTGAATTTGCTTAAGAAGTGCATTGCATACAGGTGAAACCCGAAAAATTAGAATATTGTGCAAAAGTTCATTTATTTCACTAATGCAACTTAAAAAGTGAAACTAATATATGAGATAGACTCATTACATGCAAAGCCAGATAGTTCAAGCCGTGATTTGTCATAATTGTGATGATTATGGCTTACAGCTGATGAAAACCCCAAATACACAATCTCAGAAAATTAGAATATTACATGCAATCAATAAAACAAGGATTGTACATAGAACAATATTGGACCTCTGAAAAGTATAAGCATGCATACTGTATGTACTCAGTACAGGTAGCCCTCAGTTTACGCCGGGGTTAGGTTCCAGGAGGAATGGTTGTAAATCGAAACCGTTGTAAATTGAAACCCAGTTTATAATGTAAGTCAATGGGAAGTGAGGGGTTAGGTTCCAGGCCCCTCTCAAAATTGTCATAAGTAACACCTAATACATTATTTTTAAAGCTTTGAAATGAAGACTTTAAATGCTAAACAGCATTATAAACCTAATAATATAGATTGTATCATCATCAAACTAAGTTTAATGAACAAAAACATTTGCTAACAGCACCTATTTAAATAATCACACAACAGACTGCATCATCATCAAACTAAGTTTAAAGGACCAGTCAACACTGTAGATTTGCATAATCAACAAATGCATGATAAGAATACAATGCAATAGCACTTAGTCTGAACTTCAAATGAGTAGTAGATTTTTGTTAAATAAATTGCAAAGTTATGTCTATTTCAACTCCCCCTGTACCATGTGACAGCCATTAGCCAATCAGAAATGCATATACGTATATGCTGTGCATTCTTGCACATGCTCAGTAAGAGTTGGTGACTCAAAAAGTATAAATATAAAAAGACTGTGCACATTTTGTTAATGGAAGTAAATTGGAAAGTTGTTTAAAATAGAATGCTGTATCTGAATCATGAAGTTTAATTTTGACTTGAGTGTCCCTTTAATGAACAAAAACGTTTTTTACTTGCATTTTTCTGCATCAGTTCTCTGCATTGTTAGCATGTTAGATAATATTGGGTCTGTAACTATTCTATGCATTTCAATCTGCAGTGATTAATAAGCAGATAGGCACCCTCACCTCAAGCTGCTGGACAGGAAGATAATAGGGAAGTGGCTGCTAAAACTTGTTGCTCGATAGCTAATGTCTGCTCTGTGTATTTCAGGCTAAGTTGCATAAATTTGCTGCAAAACAAGCGGACAGCTCCACCTACTGGCTATTTTAATTAGTGCACTTTGCTTTCCACAGCTTTTCAATAGCAGTCACATGACTGATAAAAAAGGTTGTTATTCTGAAACGGCGCAAATTGAACCGGCGTAAACCGGGGCCACCTGTACTTGGTTTGGGCCCTTTTTGCAGCAATTACTGCCTCAATGTGGCGTGTCATGGAAGCTATCAGCCTGTGGCACTGCTGAGGTGTTATGGAAGACCAGGATGCTTTAATAGAGGCCTTCAGGTCTTCTGCATTGTTCAGTCTCATGTCTCTCATCTTTCTCTTGGCAATGCCCCATAGATTCTCTATGGGGTTCAGGTCAGGCGTGTTTGCTGGCCAATCAAGCACAGTAATCCCACGGTTATTGAACCAGGTTTTGGTGCTTTTAGCAGTGTGGGCAGGTGCCAAGTCCTGCTGGAAAATCAAGTCAGCATCCCCATAGCGCTCGTCTGCGGAAGGAAGCATAAAGTCATAGGGCATACAGGGCAAATGCTTGATGGGCCTTGCTGCTAAATAGAGACATCATCCTCTCTTAATATGGGTAACAATATGAAAGCTGTTACAGTCGGCCTTATTTTGTAAAGCAGAAAGCACATTATCTGTCTGTCTGTTAAGCAGAGGTACTGCAGAATGAGAGTTCTGGTCTATTATGGCTACCTAGCGGACAGAGGTCTAGCTGATGTGGGCTGCTCCACCTTTAAATGCTGGGGCCTATTTTTGTTCCCAGTCCGGTCACAGGAGACAGCTCTGCAGTGAGCTATTTAGCAGCCTACAGAGCCAGCCATTAAGAGGAGAAATGTAATGTGATGCTAGGGGTCAATACTCGACCTTAAGCTGGTTGACCATCTATCTGGCAGATCAGTTGTGCACAGACATTTAATTCCTGTATAAACATATACTTCCTGTACAGATATACACTTCCTGTTTGATTTAAAATAAAAATAAACAGCTTTAGCTTAAAGGTCCGTGATAGATGACAAATGAGATCCTCCACTGTGTGCTGAACCTGGGGATGCCACCTAGGCCATGTTTTCCTGGACACCTATGAAGGAACATGAATAGTGCTGTCCAGGATCACTATTCGTGTTCTATCCAGGGGTGCACTTTATGTTCCCCTCTGCACACCCTGCAGCATGTGCAAATCATAAGTATCCAGGAAAACATGGCTGATGTGGCAACCATAGCTGAACTCCTGCAAAAGATCAGAGGCCGTTTCCGCTTGGCACCAGCACTGCTATGCGGGTCTTGAATGGTACTTCTACTGTATTTTTAACTCCTTTGGGGGGCTTAAACACACAGTAGTTCAAGGTCGATAGTCTTAAAAATAACATAATCTAACGAATCAGAGGATGCATTTTTTTTAATTATTATGGTCCTTTAAAGTTTATGATGCAAAAAGAATTATATTTCAACTTAATCATATTTTTTATATAAATTGATTAAGTTTAATGAACCATTAGACATGCACTAAGCTAATCAGAATATATTACAGTTAAAGAACATTCAACACCTCTTCCTTTTGAATAAACATTGTGCTTTGTCCCACGCTCTCTAGAGAGGCTGAATTTATAGAGGCTGCAAATCAAATAGCTGGTTAATGAAATCTGCAGCATTTGAAAACCTAGATTACAGATTTAGCTTTTTGTACTTTTAGGGAGCGTGAGACAAGGCACAGTTTAGCGTTACATTATAGGGAATGGGCAATGTAATAAAAGGGACACGAAGCCGAACTTGTTTCTTGTATGATTTAGATAGAACATACATTTTTAAACAGATTTATAACTTACTTCTTTTATCAATTTTGCTTCATTCTCCTAGTATCCTTTAATGAAGGAGCAGCAATGCACTACTGCGTGCATCAGTAAGCCAATGAAAGAGGCATTTATGTGCTAGCTCCCAGCTTCTGAGCCTACCTAGGTATGCTTTTCAGCAAAAGATACCAAGAGAAGAAAGCAAATTAGATAACAGAAATAAATTCAAAAGTTACTTAAAATTGTATGCTCTATCTGAATCATGAAAGAAAAAATGTTGAGTTTCATGTCCCTTTAATGAAAGTACATTGCAAAGGTTTTTAAAGCGACATAAAACACAATTGTTTTTTCTTTCATGATTCAGACAGAGCATGTGATTTTAAACAACTTTCCAATTTATTTCTTTTATCTAATTTACTTAAATCTCTTGGTATCCTTAGTTTAAAAGCATATATAGGTAGGCTCAGGAGCAGCATTGCTTTACTGGGAGCTAGTTGCTGATTGGTGGCTGTACATTAATGCCTTTTTTATAGGTTCACCAGAAATGTTTAGCTAGCTCCCAGTAGTGCTTTGCGGCTACTTCAACAAATTATACAAAGTGAATTAAGCAAATTTGATAATAAAAGTAAATTGGAAATGTATTTACTATATCTGAATTTGAGTTTCATGTCCCTTTAACTATGCATAATAAAGTATAATGTAAAGTGTTACAGTTTAGTTACCCTTTAATGTAAATTAGGGGAACTAGGTGGTTAATTTCATGATAATAAAAGGGTAAATGATGTCTGCTTCAAGCTATGCAGATATGAATTAGTGTTAGCAATAATACATATTATAAAGTCTAGTACATAATTAAACTCTTTAAATAATAAAACAAAATTACAATTTTAGATTATAGAGATACTGCAGGTAAAAAAACATAATTTATGTAAGAACTTACCTGATAAATTAATTTCTTTCATATTAGCAAGAGTCCATGAGCTAGTGACGTATGGGATATACATTCCTACCAGGAGGGGCAAAGTTTCCCAAACCTTAAAATGCCTATAAATACACCCCTCACCACACCCACAAATCAGTTTAACGAATAGCCAAGAAGTGGGGTGATAAGAAAAGAGCGAAAGCATAAAAAATAAGGAATTGGAATAATTGTGCTTTATACAAAAAAATCATAACCACCACAAAAAGGGTGGGCCTCATGGACTCTTGCTAATATGAAAGAAATGAATTTATCAGGTAAGTTCTTACATAAATTATGTTTTCTTTCATGTAATTGGCAAGAGTCCATGAGCTAGTGACCTATGGAATAGCAATACCCAAGATGTGGAACTTCCACGCAAGAGTCACTAGAGAGGGAGGGATAAAATAAAGACAGCCAATTCCGCTGAAAAAATTAATCCACAACCCAAATCTAAAGTTTCAATTTTTATAATGAAAAAAACTGAAATATAAGCAGAAGAATCAAACTGAAACAGCTGAATTGTGGGTGTGGTGAGGGGTGTATTTATAGGCATTTTAAGGTTTGGGAAACTTTGCCCCTCCTGGTAGGATTTTATATCCCATACGTCACTAGCTCATGGACTCTTGCAAATTACATGAAAGAAATACATTTACACCATTTATAGAGAGAACAGCAATTAAATACATTAATGTCTGCAAAGGAAACATTTGCAATAGACTTGTGCGCAATCAAAAAATTCAGTTCGCTTTGTTTCGTTTCGATTCAGGCCATAAAAAAAAATTTGGTTTGAGACATTCGTAATAATTCGGTATGTGTCGGTAATTTAGTTTCGGAATTTATTTATGTGGTTCCGAATTTTGAAATTCAAATGTATTCGAAACTGTTATTATTAATGTCGGACTGAATCTTTATTACGGACCAAATCGTTATTTTTAGCTAATGTTCCGGCGATTGCCGAAACAAAATTATGTTAAACCCCCACCGCCACTAAATAAAGCTATTAACCCTTAAATCGCTGTCCCTCCACATCACTAACACTATTTAAACCTATTAACCCCTAAACCGCACCCCCCCCCCCCACATTGCCAACACTAAACCTATTAACCCCTAAACCACCGTTCCGAAACATCGCCGACACGAACTAAACCTATTAACCCTTAAACTGCACCCCCACACATCGCTGACACAAACTAAACCTATTAACCCCTAAACTGCACGCCCCCCCCCCATCGCCGACACTAACTAAACCTATTAACCCTAAACCTAACACCCCCTAACTTTAACTTAATTAAAATATAGCTAAATTAAAGTTACAATTATTAACTAAATAATACCTATTTAAATCTAAATACAAAGTAACTTACCTGTGCAATAAAACCTAAGCTAGCTACAATATAACTAATAGTTATATTATTAACTAACGGCTAGATTACGAGTCTTGCGTTAGCCTTAAAAAGCAGCGTTGAGAGGTCCCAACGCTGCTTTTTAATGCCCGCTGGTATTACGAGTCTTGAAATGACAGGCTCACCACTCACTTTTTTGGCCAGACTCGAAAATACCGCAAATCCACTTACGTAAATTGCGTATCCTATATTTTCAATGGGATTTGCCTAACGCCGGTATTACGAGTCTACCAAAAAGTGAGCGGTAGACCCTCTCCTGTCAAGCCTGGTACCACATTTTAAAGTCAGTAGTTAAGAGTTTTATGGGTGTACACCGTAGCATAAAACTCTTAACTAAAGTGCTAAAAAGTACACTAACACCCATAAACTACCTATTAACCCCTAAACCGAGGCCCTAACCCTAACACCCCCTAACTTAAATATAATTTAAATAAATCTAAATAAAATTACTACAACTAACTAAATTATTCCTATTTAAAACGAAATACTTACCTATAAAATAAACCCTAAACTAGCTACAATATAACTAATAGTTACATTGTAGCTATCTTAGAGTTTATTTTTATTTTACAGGCAACTTTGTATTTATTTTAACTAGGTACAATATTTATTAAATAGTTATTAACTATTTAATAGCTACCTAGTTAAAATAAAGACAAATTTACCTGTAAAATAAAACCTAACCTAAGTTACAATTACACCTAACACTACACTATAATTAAATTAATTCCCTAAATTAACTACAATTAAATACAATTAAATATAATTATCTAAAGTACAAAAAACCCACTAAATTACAGAAAATAATAAAATAATTACAAGTTTTTTAAACTAATTACACCTAATCTAATCCCCCTAATAAAATAAAAAAGCCCCCCAAAATAATAAAAAGCCCTACCCTATACTAAATTACAAATAGCCCTTAAAAGGGCCTTTTGCGGGGCATCGCCCCAAAGTAATCAGCTCTTTTACCTGTAAAAAAAGTACAATACCCCCCAACATTAAAACCCACCACCCACACACCCAACCCTACTCTAAAACCCACCCAATACCCCCTTAATAAAACCTAACACTAACCCCTTGAAGATCACCGTACCTTTAGAAGTCTTCACCTAACCGGGCTGAAGTCCTCAACGAAGCCGGGCGAAGTCTTCATCCAACCAGGCAGAAGTCTTACAACAAAATCAACCTGGGTTGTCCTTGCTGATTGGTGGATAAATTAATTGACCAATAAAAAACAGCTATCCAGAGTCTGTACCAAAAAAAAAGCTTAGATGTCTTCTTTTTCAAATAACGAAAGCAAGAGAATGTAGAAAAATAGATAATATGAGTAAATTAGAAAGTTGCTTAACATTGCATGCTCTATCTGAATCACGAAAGAAAAAATTTGGATACAGTGTACTTTTACGTTTTTTAGATAGTTTTTTTTGTGGGTTTGAGGGGGTGGGGGTTTGTAATGTTAGTGGGTATTTGTATTTTTGTTTCACAAAAAGAGCTGATTTTATTATTATTATTATTATTATTATTATCAGGTATTTATAAAGCGCCAACAGATTACACAGCGCCATACAACTAATAGTAAAACATTACAAGGATGCATTACAAACACAAACAAACAAGTACAGTAATGGGGTACATTACAGTTGTAGGTGCAATAATAAGTTATACAAAAGGAGAGGAATGCCCTGCCCTTGAGCACAATCAGTAGTGGTTCACTTTAAATACAAACGGCTAGATTTGGAGTTTTGTCGGTAACGACCCGAAAAGCTAACGCCGGCTTTTTTCTGGCTGCACCATAAAAATAACTCTGGTATTGAGAGTCCACATAAAGGCTGCGTTAGGCTCCAAAAAAGGAGGGTAGAGCATATTTAACGCAGCTTCAACTCTCGATACCAGAGTTGCTTACGCAAGCGGCCAGCCTCAAAAACGTGCTCGTGCACGATTCCCCCATAGGAAACAATGGGGCTGTTTGAGCTGGAAAAAAACCTAACACCTGCAAAAAAGCCGCGTTCAGCTCCTAACGCAGCCCCATTGTTTGCTATGCGGAAACACTTCCTACGTCTGCACCTAACACTCTAACATGTACCCCGAGTCTAAACACCCCTAACCTTACACTTATTAACCCCTAATCTGCCGCCCCCGCTATCGCTGACCCCTGCATATTATTATTAACCCCTAATCTGCCGCTCCGTAAACCACCGCTACTTACATTATCCCTATGTACCCCTAATCTGCTGCCCTAACATCGCCGACCTGTATATTATATTTATTAACCCCTAATCTGCCCCCCACAACGTCGCCTCCACCTGCCTACACTTATTAACCCCTAATCTGCCGAGCGGACCTGAGCGCTACTATAATAAAGTTATTAACCCCTAATCCGCCTCACTAACCCTATAATAAATAGTATTAACCCCTAATCTGCCCTCCCTAACATCGCCGACACCTAACTTCAATTATTAACCCCTAATCTGCCGACTGGAGCTCACCGCTATTCTAATAAATGTATTAACCCCTAAAGCTAAGTCTAACCCTAACACTAACACCCCTCTAAATTAAATATAATTTACATCTAACGAAATTAATTATCTCTTATTAAATAAATTATTCCTATTTAAAGCTAAATACTTACCTGTAAAATAAATCCTAATATAGCTACAATATAAATAATAATTATATTGTAGCTATTTTAGGATTAATATTTATTTTACAGGCAACTTTGTAATTATTTTAACCATGTACAATAGCTATTAAATAGTTAAGAACTATTTAATAGTTACCTAGTTAAAATAATTACAAAATTACCTGTAAAATAAATCCTAACCTAAGTTAGAATTAAACCTAACACTATACTATCATTAAATTAATTAAATAAAATACCTACAATTACCTACAATTAAACCTAACACTACACTATCAATAAATAAATTAAATACAATTCCTACAAATAACTACAATGAAATAAACTAACTAGTACAAAAAATAAAAAAGAACTAAGTTCCGATCAGCCAATAGAATGCGAGCTCAATCTAATTGGCTGATTGGATCAGCCAATCGGATTGAACTTGATTCTGATTGGCTTATTCCATCAGCCAATCAGAATATTCCTACCTTAATTCCGATTGGCTGATAGAATCCTATCAGCCAATCGGAATTCGAGGGACGCCATCTTGGATGACGTCCCTTAAAGGAACTGTCATTCTTCAGTTGGACGTCGCCGGAAGAAGATGGGTCCGCGGTGGAGGTCTTCAGGATGGAGCCGGTCGTCATCGGATGAAGATAGAAGATGCCACTTGGATCAAGATGGTTGCCGGTCCGGATCGCCTCTTCTTCCCGGATAGGATGAAGACTTTGGAGCCTCTTCTGGACCTCTTCAGCCACGGGATGATGGATCGCCAGCCCCCGCTTGGGTTGGATGAAGAGTTTGGAGCCAGGACGTATCGGTGATACCTGGTGAGGTGAAGACGAGGTAGGATGATCTTCAGGGGCTTAGTGTTAGGTTTATTTAAGGGGGGTTTGGGTTAGATTAGGGGTATGTGGGTGGTGGGTTGTAATGTTGGGGGGGGGTATTGTATGTTTTTTTTTACAGGCAAAAGAGCTTAACTTCTTGGGGCATGCCCCGCAAAGGGCCCTGTTCAGGGCTGGTAAGGTAAAAGAGCTTTGAACTTTAGTAATTTAGAATAGGGTAGGGCATTTTTTATTTTGGGGGTCTTTGTTATTTTATTAGGGGGCTTAGAGTAGGTGTAATTAGTTTAAAATTGTTGTAATATTTTCTTATGTTTGCAAATATTTTTTTATTTTTTGTAACTTAGTTCTTTTTTATTTTTTGTACTTTAGTTAGTTTATTTCATTGCAGTTATTTGTAGATATTGTATTTAATTAATGTATTGATAGTGTAGTGTTAGGTTTAATTGTAGGTAATTATAGGTATTTTATTTAATTAATTTAATGATAGTATAGTGTTAGGTTTAATTGTAACTTAGGTTAGGATTTATTTTACAGGTAATTTTGTAATTATTTTAACTAGGTAGCTATTAAATAGTTCTTAACTATTTAATAGCTATTGTACCTGGTTAAAATAATTACAAAGTTGCCTGTAAAATAAATATTAATCCTAAAATAGCTACAATGTAATTATAATTTATATTGTAGCTATATTAGGATTTATTTTACAGGTAAGTATTTAGCTTTAAATAGGAATAATTTATTTAATAAGAGTTAATTTATTTCGTTAGATTAAAATTATATTTAATATAGGGGGGTGTTAGTGTTAGGGTTAGACTTAGCTTTAGGGGTTAATACATTTATTAGAATAGCGGTGAGCTCCGGGCCGGCAGATTAGGGGTTAATAATTGAAGTTAGGTGTCGGCGATGTTAGGGAGGGCAGATTAGGGGTTAATACTATTTATTATAGGGTTAGTGAGGCGGATTAGGGGTTAATAACTTTATTATAGTAGCGGTGCGGTCCGCTCGGCAGATTAGGGGTTAATAATTGAAGTTAGGTGTCGGCGATGTTAGGGAGGGCAGATTAGGGGTTAATACTATTTATTATAGGGTTAGTGAGGCGGATTAGGGGTTAATAACTTTATTATAGTAGCGGTGCGGTCCGGTCGGCAGATTAGGGGTTAATAAGTGTAGGCAGGTGGAGGCGACGTTGAGGGGGGCAGATTAGGGGTTAATAAATATAATATAGGGGTCGGCGGTGTTAGGGGCAGCAGATTAGGGGTACATAGCTATAATGTAGGTGGCGGCGCTTTGCGGTCGGCAGATTAGGGGTTAATTATTGTAGGTAGCTGGCGGCGATGTTGTGGGGGGCAGATTAGGGGTTAATAAATATAATACACGGGTCGGCTGTGTTAGGTGCAGCAGATTAGGGGTACATAAGTATAACGTAGGTGGCGGTCGGCAGATTAGGGGTTAAAAATATTGAATCCAGTGGCGGCGATGTGGGGGGGCCTCGGTTTAGGGGTACATAGGTAGTTTATGGGTGTTAGTGTACTTTAGAGTACAGTAGTTAAGAACTTTATGAACCGGCGAAAAGCTCTTAACTACTGACTTTTTTCTGCGGCTGGAGTTTTGTCGTTAGATTTCTAACGCTCACTTCAGACACGACTCTAAATACCGGAGTTAGAAAGATCCCATTGAAAAGATAGGATACGCAATTGACGTAAGGGGATCTGCGGTATGGAAAAGTCGCGGCTGAAAAGTGAGCCTTAGACCCTTTTTTGAGTGACTCCAAATACCGGAGTTAGCCTAAAACCAGCGTTAGGAGCCTCTAACGCTGGTTTTCACGGCTAACGCCAAACTCCAAATCTAGCCGAAAGTGTCTTGCAGATAGAAAGGCTCTCAAGCTTACAATCTAAGGGAGAGGTAATGGAAACGAAAGGTAAGGGAAATAAATCTGATATAAGGCAGGGTAAACTGAGAGTGGGTGAAGTGTGTGGCAAGAAAATGAGGGTTGGGAGAGTGTAACAGAATATGGTAAAATGTCAGTACAGAGGCTGTGAGTGTGAATTTTTATCTCTAACCTGGTTCTTTAGCGACAGCTGCACCTAATTGCTGTTAGGAGGTGTTTATATATTAAGGTAAACACCAAGGTGGGAGGCTTGGGAGGCTAGTGCGTGCAAATTTTTAGAGATATTGCTGTAGGTGTGAGCTTGAAAATTGCAGGAAAAATTTTCAGAGATATTGCTGTAGGTGTGAGCTGTAACAAAGAAAGTGGTAAGGTAAAACTTCCATTTGATGAAGTGAAGGAATAGGGGGAGGTATGTCTTGGAAAAGAGTAGAGGGGGGGAGGGAAGAGTGGAATGTACAATAATAAAGGTTAAAACCAATTCCATATTAGCCCAACAGATATAAGGAAAAAACAAAAACACTCAATGTCTTGATTGGAGATATCAGTCTGATTTACCTTGAAAATTGCAGGGAAATTTTCAGAGATATTGCTGTAGGTGTGAGCTTGAAAATTACAGGGACATTTTCAGAGATATTGCTCTAGATGTGAGCTTGAAAATTGCAGGGGAAATTTCAGAGATATTGCTGTAAGTGTGAGCTTGAAAATTGCAGGGAAACTTTTAGAGATATTGCTGTACGTGTGAGCTTGAAAATTGCAGGGAAATTTTCAGAGATATTGCTGTAGGTGTGAGCTTGAAAATTGCAGGGAAATTTTCAGAGATATTGCTGTAGGTGTGAGCTTGAAAATTGCAGGGAAAATTTCAGAGATATTGATGTAGGTGTGAGCTTGAAAATTGCAGGGAAATTTTCAGAGATATTGCTGTAGGTGTGAGCTTGAAAATTGCAGGGAAAATTTCAGAGATATTGCTGTAGGTGTGAGCTTAAACATTGCAGGGAAATTTTCAGAGATATTGCTGTAGGTGTGAGCTTGAAAATTGCAGGGAAAATTTCAGAGATATTTCTGTACGTGTGAGCTTGAAAATTGAAGGGAAAATTTCAGAGATATTGCTGTAGGTGTGAGCTTGAAAATTGCAGGGAAAATTTCAGATTTATTGCTGTAGGTGTGAGCTTGAAAATTGCAGGGAAATTTTCAGAGATATTGCTGTAGGTGTGAGCTTGAAAATTGCAGGGAAAATTTCAGAGATATTGCTGTAGGTGTGAGCTTGAAAATTGAAGGGAAAATTTCAGAGATATTGCTGTAGGTGTGAGCTTGAAAATTACAGGGAAATTTTCAGAGATATTGCTCTAGATGTGAGCTTGAAAATTGCAGGGAAAATTTCAGAGATATTGCTGTAGGTGTGAGCTTGAAAATTGCAGGGAAACTTTTAGAGATATTGCTGTACGTGTGAGCTTGAAAATTGCAGGGAAATTTTCTGAGATATTGCTGTAGGTGTGAGCTTGAAAATTGCAGGGAAAATTTCAGAGAGATTGTTGTAGGTGTGAGCTTGAAAATTGCAGGGAAATTTTCAGAGATATTGCTGTAGGTGTGAGCTTGAAAATTGCAGGGAAAATTTCAGAGATATTGATGTAGGTGTGAGCTTGAAAATTGCAGGGAAATTTTCAGAGATATTGCTGTAGGTGTGAGCTTGAAAATTGCAGGGAAAATTTCAGAGATATTGCTGTAGGTGTGAGCTTGAAAATTGCAGGGAAAATTTCAGAGAGATTGTTGTAGGTGTGAGCTTGAAAATTGCAGGGAAATTTTCAGAGATATTGCTGTAGGTGTGAGCTTGAAAATTGCAGGGAAAATTTCAGAGATATTGATGTAGGTGTGAGCTTGAAAATTGCAGGGAAATTTTCAGAGATATTGCTGTAGGTGTGAGCTTGAAAATTGCAGGGAAAATTTCAGAGATATTGCTGTAGGTGTGAGCTTGAAAATTGCAGGGAAATTTTCAGAGATATTGCTGTAGGTGTGAGCTTGAAAATTGCAGGGAAAATTTCAGAGATATTGCTGTAGGTGTGAGCTTGAAAATTGCAGGGAAATTTTCAGAGATATTGCTGTAGGTGTGAGCTTGAAAATTGCAGGGAAAATTTCAGAGATATTGCTGTAGGTGTGAGCTTAAACATTGCAGGGAAATTTTCAGAGATATTGCTGTAGGTGTGAGCTTGAAAATTACAGGGAAATTTTCAGAGATATTGCTCTAGATATGAGCTTGAAAATTGCAGGGAAAATTTCAGAGATCTTGCTGTAGGTGTGAGCTTGAAAATTACAGGGAAATTTTCAGAGATATTGCTCTAGATGTGAGCTTGAAAATTGCAGGGAAAATTTCAGAGATATTGCTGTAGGTGTGAGCTTGAAAATTGCAGGGAAACTTTTAGAGATATTGCTGTACGTGTGAGCTTGAAAATTGCAGGGAAATTTTCAGAGATATTGCTGTAGATGTGAGCTTGAAAATTGCAGGGAAATTTTCAGAGATATTGCTGTAGGTGTGAGCTTGAAAATTGCAGGGAAAATTTCAGAGATATTGCTGTAGGTGTGAGCTTGAAAATTGCAGGAAAATTTTCAGAGATATTGCTGTAGGTGTGAGCTTGAAAATTGCAGGGAAAATTTCAGAGATATTGCTGTAGGTGTGAGCTTAAACATTGCAGGGAAATTTTCATAGATATTGCTGTAGGTGTGAGCTTGAAAATTGCAGGGAAAATTTCAGAGATATTGCTGTAGGTGTGAGCTTGAAAATTGCAGGGAAACTTTTAGAGATATTGCTGTACGTGTGAGCTTGAAAATTGCAGGGAAATTTTCAGAGATATTGCTGTAGGTGTGAGCTTGAAAATTGCAGGGAAATTTTCAGAGATATTGCTGTAGGTGTGAGCTTGAAAATTGCAGGGAAAATTTCAGAGATATTGCTGTAGGTGTGAGCTTGAAAATTGCAGGAAAATTTTCAGAGATATTGCTGTAGGTGTGAGCTTGAAAATTGCAGGGAAAATTTCAGAGATATTGCTGTAGGTGTGAGCTTAAACATTGCAGGGAAATTTTCATAGATATTGCTGTAGGTGTGAGCTTGAAAATTGCAGGGAAAATTTCAGAGATATTGCTGTAGGTGTGAGCTTGAAAATTGAAGGGAAAATTTCACAGATATTGCTGTAGGTGTGAGCTTGAAAATTGCAGGGAAAATTTCAGATTTATTGCTGTAGGCGTGAGCTTGAAAATTGCAGGGAAATTTTCAGAGATATTGCTGTAGGTGTGAGCTTGAAAATTGCAGGAAAAATTTCAGAGATATTGCTGTAGGTGTGAGCTTGAAAATTGAAGGGAAAATTTCAGAGATATTGCTGTAAGTGTGAGCTTGAAAATTACAGGGAAATTTTCAGAGATATTGCTCTAGATGTGAGCTTGGAAATTGCAGGGAAAATTTCAGAGATATTGCTGTAGGTGTGAGCTTGAAAATTGCAGGGAAACTTTTAGAGATATTGCTGTACGTGTGAGCTTGAAAATTGCAGGGAAATTTTCAGAGATATTGCTGTAGGTGTGAGCTTGAAAATTGCAGGGAAAATTTCAGAGATATTGCTGTAGGTGTGAGCTTGAAAATTGCAGGGAAAATTTCAGAGATATTGATGTAGGTGTGAGCTTGAAAATTGCAGGGAAATTTTCAGAGATATTGCTGTAGGTGTGAGCTTGAAAATTGCAGGGAAAATTTCAGAGATATTGCTGTAGGTGTGAGCTTGAAAATTCCAGGGAAATTTTCAGAGATATTGCTGTAGGTGTGAGCTTGAAAATGGCAGGGAAAATTTCAGAGATATTGCTGTAGGTGTGAGCTTAAACATTGCAGGGAAATTTTCAGAGATATTGCTGTAGGTGTGAACTTGAAAATTGCAGGGAAAATTTCAGAGATATTGCTCTAGGTGTGAGCTTGAAAATTGCAGGGAAAATGTCAGAAATATTGCTGTAGGTGTGAACTTTTGTAGGGCAATGCCCTACAAAAGGCCCTTTTAAGGGCCATTGGTAGTTAATTCTAGATTAGGTTTTTTATTTTGGGATGTTTTTGGTTTTTTAAATGGGTATTAGAACAGGAATAATTTTTATTTTTGATAAAAAAAAATTTGTGTAATGTATTTTTTTAGGTGGTGTTTGTTTTTTTGTAGCAAAAGAACTATTTAACTTAGTGCAATACCCTACAAAAGGCCCTTTTAAGGGCCCTTGGTAGTTTCGGGAGTGGGGGTTTAAATACTGTTAGGGGATGTTTGTTTTTGTTTTTGTAGCAAAAGAGCTGTTTAACTTAGGGCAATGCCCTACAAAAGGCCATTTTAAGGGCCATTGGTAGTTTATTATAGATTAGGCTTTTTTATTTTGGGGTGTTTTTTTTTTTTAAAGGGTATTAGAATAGGAATAATTTTTATTTTTTTTGGATAATTTCAGGGTTTTTTTGTAATGGTAGGTTTTTTTATTTTTTGTAATTTTAGGTTTTAGTGTAAGGCAGTTTTATTTCACAGGATAGATTGTATTTATTTTAACTAGGTAGTTAGTAAATAGTTATTAACTATTTACTAACTAGTCTACCTAGTTAAAATAAATACAAACTTACCTGTGAAATAAAAATAAAACCTAAGCTAGCTACAATATAACTATTAGTTATATTGTAGCTAGCTTAGGTTTTATTTCACAGGTAAGTTACTTTGTATTTAGATTTAAATAGGTATTATTTAGTTAATATTTGTAACATTAATTTAGCTATATTTTAATTATGTTAAAGTTAGGTTTAGGGTTAGGGGGTGTTAGGTTTAGGGGTTAATATAGTTTAATTTTGGTTGTTGTGATCTGGGGGCCGGCAGTTTAGGGGTTAATAGGTTTAGTTAGTATTGGTGATGTTTGTGAACAGCGGTTTAGGGGTTAATAGCTTTAGTTAGTTTCGCCAATGTTTTGGAATGGTAATAGGTTTAGTTAGTGTTGGCGATGTGGGGGGTGTGGTTTAAGGGTTAATAGGTTTAGCTAGTCTCAGCGATGTGGGGGGTGCAGTTTAGGAGTTAATAGGTTTAATTTGTGTCAGCGATGTGGGGGTGCGGTTTAGGGGTTAATAGGTTTAGTTTGTGTCAGCGATGTGGGGGGTGCGGTTTAGGGGTTAAATGGTTTAGTTAGTGTCGGCGATGTGAGGGGTGCAGTTTAGTTTTCAATAGGTTTAGTTAGTGTCAGCAATGTTTCGGGATGGCGATTTAGGGGTTAGTAGGTATAGTTAGTTTCATCAATGTTGGGGAATGGTGGTTTAAGGGTTATACCTTAGACTTAGAGTTAATTTGTGACGGGGAACTGCGGTTTAGGAAGGAACAATGAAAAACTCCGAATATGAATAATGGATCCAAAAATTCGGAAACATATTTATTCATTTTCAAAAAATTTTGGGATGTGCCGATTCGGCTGAAATTCGGCCGCATTCCGAATTTGTCCAAAACGAAACGCACATGTCTAATTGACAGTTATGCTCAGTTTTGCAAAAAATATACATAAAAATGATGTCCTAGATTAAAGGGACAGTCTAGTCAAAATTAAACTTTCATGATTCAGATAGGACATGCAATTTTAAACAACTTTTTAAATTTACTTTTATCATCATATTTGCTTTGTCTCTTGGTATTCTTTGTTGAAAGCTAAACCTAGGTAGGCTCATATGCTAATTTCTAAGCCGTTGAATGCTGCCTCTTATCTCAGTGCATTTTGACAGTTTCTCACAGTTAGACAGTGCTAGTTCATGTGTGTCATATAGATAACATTGTGCTCACTCCCGTGGAGTTATTTATGAGTCAGCACTGATTGGCTACAATGCAAGTCTGTCAAAAGAACTGACATAAGGGAGCAGTCTGCAGAGGCTATCAAAGAGGGAAAAAGTGTTTTAATAACAGTCAGCCAGATTACGATAGGAATAGCCAATAGGATGCAAGCTCAATCCTATTGGGTGATTGGATCAGCCAATAGGATGAAAGCTCAATCCTATTGGCTGATTGCAACAGCCAATATGATTTTCCCCCCTTAATTCCTATTGGCTGATAGAATTCTATCAGCCAATCAGAATGTAAGGGACGCCATCTTGGATAATGTCATTTAAAGGGAAATTTCATTCTTCAACGAACATCGTAAGAAGAGGATGCTCCGTGCCGAATGTCTTGAAGATGGACCTGCTCCACGCCGGATGGATCAAAATAGAAGATGCTGTCTGGATGAAGAATTCTGCCTAGTTGGATGAAGACTTCTGCCGGCTTCGATGAGGACTTCTGCCCGCTTGGATGAAGACTTCTGCCAGCTTCGATGAGGACTTCTGCCCGCTTGGATCAAGATTTCTGCCTCCTGGATGAGGATGTAAGTCGATAGTCGGAGGATAGTGTTAGTTTTTTTTAAGGGTTTATTGGGTGGGTTTTATTTTTAGCTTAGGTTTTGGGCAATGTAAAAGAGCTAAATACCCTTTTAAGGGCAATGCCCATCTAAATGCCCTTTTCAGGGCAATGGGGAGCTTAGGTTTGTATTTTTTTTACAGGTAAAAGAGCTGAGTTCTTTGGGGCAATGCCCGCAAAAGGCCCTTTTAAGGGCCATTGGCAGTTTAGTGTAGGTTAGGGGTTTTTTTTATTTTGGGAGGGCTATTAGATTAGGAGTAATTCGTTTTTATTTTTGATTAAAAAAAAATATTTTGCGTAATTTAGTGTTTATTTTTTTTGTAATTTAGATAATTGTATTTTGTTAATTTAATTTATTTAATTTATTGTAATGTTGGGTGTTAGTGTAACTCATGTTAGGTTTTATTTTACAGGTAACTTTGTATTTATTTTAACTAGGTAGCTAGTAAATAGTTAATAACTATTTATTAACTAGTCTACCTAGTTAAAATAAATACAAACTTAGCTGTGAAATAAAAATAAAACCTAAGATAGCTACAATGTAACTATTAGTTATATTGTAGCTATCTTAGGGTTTATTTTACAGGTAAGTATTTAGTTTTAAATATGAATTATTTAGGTAATAATAGTAAGTTTTATTTAGGTTTATTTTATTATTATTATTATTATTATTCTTTATTTATAAAGCGCCGACAGATTCCGCAGCGCTGCCCATGGGTACAAGGATAACAGTACAATGGAGAAACAATACGATAAAAGACAATATTTTTACAGACAAATACAGGGGCCCTATTCCCATGGGAACTTACAATCTAGATGGGTAGGAGGATTGAAAACAGGAGGTTGGGACTGCAAAGGTGAGAATGATATTAGTGAGGAGATAGAGGGCAACTGTTAGTTAAGCGAAGTTAGTTTGTTAATAAGTCGGGTGATAAGCTTCCCTGAACAGAAAGGTCTTTAGGGAATGTTTAAAGGAGGAGAGGTTAGGGGCAAGTCTAACAGCTCGAGAGAAGTCCTGTAGTCTAGCATGAGAGGAGGTGATGGTAGAGGACGCAAGGAGCAGGTCATTGTTGGATCTTAGGGGACGGGCAGGAGTATATTTGTTGATGAGTGAGGACAGGTAGGGTGGGGCAGCATTGGTGAGGGCTTTGTAGGTCAAGGTGAGAATTTTAAATTTAACTCTGTTGTGAATGGGGAGCCAGTGAAGGGACTCACAGAGAGGTGCAGCAGAAACAGAGCGTCAAGAGAGGTGGATTAGCCTGGCAGATGCATTTAGGATGGATTGGAGGGGAGAGAGGCGGGAGAGAGGGATGCCAGATAGTAAGTTATTACAGTAGTCAAGTCGGGAAATTACTAGGGAGTGGATTAGCTGTTTAGTAGTTTCATCACTCAGAAACGGGCGAATTTTGGAGATATTGCGTAGGTGGTTGCGGCAGGATGAAGAGAGCAGTTGGATGTGGGGAATGAAGGAAAGATTTGAGTCAAGCGTGACTCTGAGGCAGCGGACATGGGGAGATAGTGGTGCCGCCAACAGTGATAGAAAAATTGGAAACTGGAGTGAAGTTAGAGGGGGGAATTAGAAGTAGTTCGGTCTTGGACATATTTATTTTTAGGTGGTGAGAGGCCATCCAGGATGAAATGCCAGATAAGCATTCGCTGATGTGAGAACTGACAGAAGGAGAGAGTGCAGGGGTGGAAAGGTAGATCTGGGTATCATCAGCATAGAGGTGATAGCTGAAGCCAAAGCTGTTGATAAGTTTACCCAGTGAAGAAGTGTAAATAGAGAAGAGTAGAGGACCCAGGACAGAGCCTTGAGGTACTCCAACAGACAGAGGCAATAGAGAGGAGTCACCAGCAAAAGAGAGGGAGAAGGATCTGTTAGAGAGATATGAGTGAATCCAGGAGAGGGCAGTGTCACAGAACCCAAGAGAGCTGAGAGTCCGTAGGAGGAGGAGATGGTCAACAGTGTCAAAGGCAGCAGAAAGGTCAAGTAAGATGAGTATAGAGTAGTAGCCTTTGTTTTTAGCAGAAAGGAGATCGTTTGTAACCTTGGTGAGGGCAGTCTCGGTTGAGTGTTGTGATCGGATTGAAAACTAGTTTTTCCAGGAATTTTGAAGCTAGCGGGAGCAGTGATATGGGGCGGTAGTTTGCATTTTAATTATATTTAAGTTGGGGGGGTTAGGGTTACGTTAGGGTTAGGTTTAGGGGTTAATAGGTTTATTATAGCGGCGGTGTGGGCGGACGGCAGATTAGGGGCTAATAATATTTATATAGTGTTTGCGATGCGAGAGGGCAGCGGTTTAGGGGTTAATAGGTTTATTATAGTGGCGACGATGTCAGGAAGCGGCAGAATAGGGGTTAATACATTTTTTCAGTGGCGACGATGTCCGGAGCGGCAGATTAGGGGTTATTGATTTTATTTTTGTGTTTGCGATGCGGGAGGGCGGCGGTTTAGGGGTTAATAGGTAGTTTATGGGTGTTAGTGTACTCTGTGACAGTTTAGGTATGAGTTTTATGCTACAGCTTTGTAATGTAAAACTCATAACTTCTTAGATGGCGGTACGGATCTTGTCATTTTAGGCTGTACCGCTCACTTTTTGGCCTCACCGCAAAACTCTTAATACCGGCGCTATGGAAGTCCCATTGAAAAAGGACTTTTCATAAAGTGCGGTACTGACGTTGCATGATGGCCAAAAAAGTGTGCGGTACAGCTATTCTGACAAGACTTGTAATAGCATCGGTAGGGAAAAAGCAGCGTTATGGGCCATAATGATGCTTTTTCACTCATAACGCCAAACTCGTAATCTAGCTGAGTGTTTGTTAAATGCAAAACTGGGGAATGGTCAATAAATGGATTATCTATCTTTTTAAAAAATACAAATTCTGGTGAAGACTGTCCCTTTAAGTGAGCACAACATAAAACTTGATCAGGTATTAAAAGTTTAAGCAAAACATTTTTAACACACTCGATATACAAATAGCACATGCTGTATTTTTAATTGGAACCAGTAGTAGCTCGCTCTTTGGGCTCGTATTACAAGTCATCACATCAGTTAAGTGCTGTGCACACTACAAAATACCATGACACTTTTGAAAATCAAAGTGTAAGGCCTTTAACTGGAACACCTTAAAAAGACAGTAAAGTCAAAGTTAAACGTTCATAATTCAGATAAAGAATTCCATTTTAAACAACTTTTCAAATTACTACTTTATGCATTTTGCTTAGATCTTTTGATATAATTTCTTAAAGAGTAATCATTTGTGAGCTCAGGAGCGTGCATGTGTTCTCAGCCATCTGAGGGGCTCTGCAGAGTTTTCAATAATTTTTGGGGTCCTGACCTGAGCTTGGATTCTAGTTGAGGAGGTCTTGTGCCACCTACCATCCCCTTTGACTTGTCATTCATTTTTATTTTGGTTAATAAACGCAACCACATACAGTGTTCTCCTCAGCTCTGTTGTTGTGTCGTTAAATGTTTTTTCTATGTTAGTTACGCTAGACAAATGTTTTAATTAAAACACAAGAGTCATTTTGTTAGTAGAATTTATAAAAAAAAGTCCTTTTGAATCTGTTTATTAAATCAAACAAAATATGTGCACTGTCACTTTAATTCTATGTTATTTCTATATTAAAGGGACACTGAACCCAAATTATTTTATTTCATGATTTAGATAGAGCATACAAATTTAAGCAACTTTCTAATTTACTCCTATTATCAATTTGTCCTTGTTCTTTTGCTACCCTTATTTGAAAAAGAAGGCATCTAAGCTAAGGAGCCAGTCAATTTTAGGTTCAGTACACTGGACAGCACTTGTTTATTGGTTGTGGCTAAATGTCAGCCAATCAGCAAGAACAACCCAGGTTGTGAACCAAATATAGTCTGTCTTCTAAACTTACATTCTTGCTTTTCAAATAAACATAGCAAGAGAATGAAGAAAATTTGATAATAGGAGTAAATTAGAAAGTTGCTTAAAATTGCATGCTCTATCTGAATCACGAAAGAAAAAAATTTGGGTTTAGTGCTCTTTAAATAATAAAAATATATATCTAAAGTTCTTTGTAAAACTATCCTTCATTTTGCCTTCTTTGCTAAACCACTCTAAATAAACTAGCAGAACAAAGAATAAGCGGGTATAGTTAGAGACTTTTTAATTATTATTATTAATACATTTATTTTAACTGTTTAGTGAATGGGCTGCAAGAAAGAAATTACTTCTGCACTTGAGGAATATAGACTTTTTCTGACTGCTATCATTTTCTTAATGGCTGAACACAATATTCGTTTTGTTAGGTATGACTGCAGCTCTGTATTTTACAATAAGCCCGATCTCCCTTTGTATAAAGATAGGCTGTCAGCTTAATACAATATGATGAGTGAAAGTGATTTAGGAAATGAAATGTAAAACTTCAGACACATGCAGCAGTGCATATATAATAAGGTTGCCCTCATAGGAAGACTGAAGTCAACGGCTCAGAGCAATGTCTTCGATGCAGATGTTTATTTGGCGCTAAGAG
Organism: Bombina bombina; assembly: GCF_027579735.1. Taxonomy (NCBI): domain Eukaryota; kingdom Metazoa; phylum Chordata; class Amphibia; order Anura; family Bombinatoridae; genus Bombina; species Bombina bombina. The sequence continues at coordinate 204,233,306 of NC_069508.1, forward strand.
GACCAAAAAAAAAAAAAAAGGAAAATGCATGTATGTGTTAGAGCACTGTATTATTGCTCTATTGCTGGCATATAACTAGCTATCTGCTCTTTTATACAGATAAATATTTCTGAACTATATTTTCAGAGTGTAAGAATTACCTGAGTTGCGCAATAGGAATCCCCTTGCAAGTATCTAGCACTGTTTCACATTAACCTCTTCCATGGAACCTAAAGTAGAACAGGTCTGCTGGAGAGGTAGAAGGCACAGGGAAGATAAAAAAAGTTCAAGTCAGGAGGCAGTCAAGGCCAAACCAGGAGATTCGTCAAGTAAGAAGTACAATAGGGGGCAGTGGAGCAGGCAAGGTCAGAAGGAGGCCAAGGTCAGCAACAATTAGACAGTTCACAAGACAACAGTTCAATCATGGAGAAGGCAAAGAAGGGTTAAAGTCCAGGCCAAAATCAACAGATGACAACAGAAACAAAGGGCTGGAAGCAGGTAGGATGAACTGGAGAGCCAGGAACACCAGGAAATCTGGGAGCAGGTAGGATGAACTGGAGAGCCAGGAACACCAGGAAATCTGGGAGCTGTGGTAACTAATGACTTGTCAGTAGAATAACCAAGCAAGTTTTGGAGGGTTTCGGAGGAATTTATAAGGCGGATGTGATGTCATTATGAAGTATATTGATACGACTTGATTGGACGTTTATTTTGATACATGCTAACCTGCCAGCATTTCCTTTAAATATTAGCGTGGTCTTGTGCACAAGAGTATAATTTAGCTTGCCCCCAAATGAAGGTTGAGAAGAAGGAACAGAAGACAGCGTGGCCAACACTGACTACGGCTTTAGCGCAGCAACTGATGATATAGCACACCCAGACTTACAAGCGATAGTGAGGTAGATGCAGCTCCTGGAGGTAGCGTGACATGACCTAAAATCTCTAGTCTAAATAGACGATAACTTACTGTTGAAACTACTTACAGTATAATACACCTTCTTAAGGGGCATTGTGCTGCAAAATTTCTCAGCTTTAATGTGTTACCAATAATTCATTTTACCCGCTGAAGTGTATAAAATTGTTTATAAATAGCTCATGTATATTTATTTTATCATTTAAACAGCTGCTTTGAAGCCACCACCTATACTGAAAATATAAATACTTTAGTATTTTTAATAGAAAAGCTATGTATACGAGAGGCAGCAAGCAACAATCAAGTATCAAGTGGGAGGTGGAAGAGATAGGTAATATTCTTTGGCCTTTGAGTATAGAGAAATGGATAAGATGAGGAGGTCTGCTATTTCTGCAGGCTCAGCCTATATAAATGGGTATGAGTACAGAGGATTTCATTTACAAAATAAACATGAAACAGCAATTTTCCATACATTTTATACTCTGGGAGCAGAAACCAATTTTATAGTACAATAGAAAAGCTATGTATACAAGAGGCAGCAAGCAACAATCAAGTATCAAGTGGGAGGTGGAAGAGATAGGTAATATTCTTTTGGCCTTTGAGTATAGAGAAATGGATAAGATGAGGAGGTCTGCTATTTCTGCAGGCTCAGCCTATATAAATGGGTATGAGTACAGAGGATTTCATTTACAAAATAAACATGAAAAAGCAATTTTCCATACATTTTATACTCTGGGAGCAGAAACCAATTTTATAGTACAATATCCCATTAAAGAACTTTACTTCTGTCATATGACACAGTGGATGATAAGGTGAAAAATTTAATAATTTGGGTGTTGTCGCTCCATTCTTTGAACTTTACAACAGCGGTGTTATACAAATTAATAGCACATTTCAAGAAGAGCAAAACATCAGTATTCAATTGCATCCCAATGTAAACACTTTTGTATGAATGATCCCTGTAAAAATAACATCCCCAGATAGGAAAATAGACAACCATGGTTTAGGTACAAAACTTCTTTTTAGCTGTTCAGTATTCTGAAGAACAAAATGCATGACTTGAAACAATTAGTTGCAGCTGCGAAGAGAAAGCCGGCGGTCTTTATTACAGATTGTTATGATTAGCGCTGAAAAAATATATATTAAGGCAAAAGTTCCAAATTTCACCATTAATGAGACAAAGGTGCTTTCATTTTTATTATATTTTTTAACACAAATCCTAATAACTCTAAAACGTTAACCAGCAATTTACTCTCATGCATGGCATAGAGATTACTTGTGCAAAACGCTTGGAAAGTTAGAGATTTAAGTCCAACAAGCTTTAACTTATTTTGTGATTTATTTCTGATTACTTTAGGGACCATTAATGATACCATTTTAAACATCATTATATTATAGAACATTCATGCCATGGGCAACTAGAGAGATTTTCCAGAGGAGGCAAAATGCTTTCTTCAATGAATTCTTTAATAGTTCATTGTTGAAGTGTCATGCTATGTAAAAGCCCCATGTCAAAACCATATTATACACATTACGTTGAATATTGTATTTTGTGATGTCAAAGCGACATAATATGCTCTTTAAGACTTTAAAATTGCTTTTAAAACCAGACTTATCAGCCATAGACAACAATCATATCCTGCATAATCTCAGATCTGACAACTGAAGTATGTACAGTATGCATTATGACTTAGTAGAAAACTCATATAACCTGTGTAGTAAGTGACTGAAAGTTATTTTTAACTTTTTTTATTATCCTGTCATAGAGTAAACAACCTTTTTTCAAACTACTTAAATGCCTATAGTTTCAGCAGTGTAATTCAGTGAGGTACAATGCTGCAGTTCACTGTTAAAAACATTATCATAATATACATTTGCTCTATTAGCAAAAAACAAACACTTAAATCTAAATAAATATAATGCTCACAAGTCATTGTTGCAGACAGATATATCAAGTAGAAAGAATGCTATTCACATAAATTTACTTACAATCTGTGTATTGGCATAAATGAAGGAATTACATATCTCCCAAGTAAAAAAGTGACTGAAATATAGAAATGCTACACTTTTTTAGTAAGATTTATATTAAGTATGAGGCTACTCACAGTGTGAGCTTTCATGTGACTGACAGGTCCACATTATAAATGCCTGAGGTAACTATAAAAAAGCATAAATGTTATAAAGTTATTGATTTTTTTTTATCACAGAGCCTGTAAATTAGAAAAACATACAGCTAAAGCTCACTGGTCCATCAAAAAGTTTTAATTAAAGCATAAATAAATCACTTTAGTTGCTGCACTTGCATATAAACAAAGAAAAAATGGCTTCTTTACAAATACTTGTCAGCGTCTAGTGACTAACGAGTCAGTGAAATTACAATGTTAAAAAAATGGAATGAACTGGAAACATATTGAAGACTTAAACAATATCACATGCAACAAATCCAGCCCTTTAGTATGAGACTATGTTGGATGAGTAAACATAAGGTTTTGGGATATAAAAAGGGTAAATCTGGGAAATAGCACATACTGGTTTTGTTAATCACAGCAAGTTGTATTTTATATTTAATAAAGAAAAAAATAGAAGTGAAGAACATTACAGCTGTTGTATATTTCACACACAACTGAGTCATATTTTACCCTCCAGCGAAACAATAACCACATACTGTGCTCTTACCAAATATTGGCTTTATTGCTCAGTTACAATGAGAATGTTTCAGATTTACTTTTGCACTTTAGGGAGATCTTCTCTTGTAAGCGATTTTTCTTACTTATTTTCTCATGTGAAAAAAAGAATTTACCAAGGTTGTTAGTGGTTAGAAAATACAGGGAGAAAGTATTTTAAAATGTAGCAAGAAATAACGATGACTACTTTTTTTTCTGTACAATGTAAACTACGATAACCTGTAAAAAATAGATTTCACTTTGCAATTAAAAAGGGAGAGTGCATTCCTGTTTTATAAGCATATCCTGTGCAAGCAAATAAAGAGAGATGATACTCAAAACATTTCTCTGTTCTGTCTAAATTTTATTGTTTGAAAAAACAACAACAGATAATACAAATAAATGGGTCCATTTATCTAAGGCAGGGGGACAAGGGCAGCCCCTGTCCGCTCGACATCGCAGCTAGCGGGCAGCAATATACTGCCCACATATTTTATTGCACACAAGCCACTGCGATTAGCTACATGTGAGCAGGGGCTGTCAATCACCCTGGTCAGACAAGTCTGGGGGGTTAAAAAACACCAGTGTATGGGTTATAGGATTGAAAAACACCAGTGTATGGGTTATAGGATTGAAAAACACCAGTGTATGGGTTATAGGATTGAAAAACAC